>NC_133121.1:15875726-16480934 GCF_033568475.1 Henckelia pumila
ATGTATTGAATAAATACGAGTATATATATATATATATATATATACCCGTTTGGATTTCTTAGAATTTTTTTTAAAAAAAGTTTTTTTTTAAACTCTAATTTTGAAATTTTGAAAAAACTCTAAATTTGACTTAAAAAATTGTTTTTTTAAGCACTCAAATGATCATTCAAAACCTTATAAACTAAAAAAAGAATTTTTAAAAAAAAAATATGTTTTTTTGGTCTGGCTTTTGATACTAAATGGGGTTATATAATGATGGAATTTTTTAATCACAATGGGGTTATATTATGATGGAGTTTTTTAATCACAATGCGCCATCGTTTAAATTTCTTTCATTTCCCCACCCCCACCCCCAATCTCCCCTCCCCTCCTTCCGTCCTTCGCACAGTTTTCTCTTTTCTCTATTTTTGTGTCGATTTAAATTTTGTCTATCTCTAATCCAAGATTCGCTACCCAGACGAGGAGAATTTGATATGATGTCAAATCCATCGAAAAACGGTAAGCCATTTCATCAAATCAACCTGAACTTTTCGTTTTAATTTAATAATTTGAGTGTACAATCGATGTTCTTTGGTGTTGTTTTTACTTTTCTTTATTTGTGAAAGTAAATTCATCTTTCATGTTAATAGATTGGAGCTTTTTGATATCTGTTATGCTTAAACATTTGTCATCTTTCATGAATCGACATTTAAGTGTTTGTTGTAACGGTTCAGTCGCCAAATCTAAACTTAAATTGCTAATCAGTTCCTGTCAAAAAAAAAATTTTGTTTAAACTCTTTGAGCCCACATGTTTTGTTTCGGATGAAATTTGGTACAAAACATAAAAAATATGGTACAAGTACATGATATTTGAGTATCAAATGTGTTAGATCTAGTATAAATATATGATTTTCGAATACTAAAAAAATATTGATATTAATAACACATTTATCTTATTTGGATGAAAATCGGTACAAAACACTGAAAATATGGTACTCATATGTGATTTTTGAGTACCCAATGTGTTAAATCTGAACAAATATATGATTTTTGAGTACTCAAACACATGTTGCAAGTTCACATTAATAAAATGTTAAGATTTTATACTCAAAATTGTATTTTTTTTACTCGATCTTGAACAATTAATGCTATCATGTATTTGTACCATATTTTTAATGTTTTGTACTTAATTTTATCCAAGAAAAATAATGTGGGCCCAGGAAGTGCAAACAAATTTTTTCTGACAAAGGACTGATTCTTAATTTAATTTTGGATTTAGAAACTAAACATCAATTCACCCTTGTTGTAACGCATCCTTTAAAAATAGAGTAAAAGTTTTATACTTTTAACGCCAAATCCAACGTCTTTCATCACTATAATCAAACAAGTTCTTACATTTATGGCTTGTGGAGTGAACAAATGTTTTACACGATTTATGCGATATATTAAAGAAATGCATAGGGAAAATTAGAGAGATAGCGACACAAAATAGTAACTGATGATGTCGAAAATTTATTTCGGGTTCGGTTCGGTAGAATGAGTCCTCCAACTTTTTTATGAAGGAGGTCTGGTCGGGTACCAATGAATTCTGCAAAAGCAACAGCTAGGTCAGGGGCGCCGAAAGTGTTTTCGGCGTAATCCCTCTGATGTCTAAGTCAGTGTCTTGAAGGCAGAGGGTATGATGAATTCGAAAACAAAGGAATATGAGTGTGTGAATGTGAATTGAGAGTGAATGTGTATAAGAGCATAACAGTACCTGTATTTATAGAAAAAAAAAAAGAAAAGAAAAAAAGAAGTAAGTGACCTAGTCGAAATCCAACTAGTCCTGAGGTAGGGCTCCTCATTCATTGGACCACCCTTAACACTTATTCCTATCTCGTGAATATCTGTAAATGGTCAAACTTATCTTGTATGTCTTTGAGTCCTTCTTGAACTATAAAAGGTATACAAGACCCATCAGGCCCAACTCGGGTCGGCCCATAAAGACCAGCCCTGATTATAACAAAACCCAACATATTCTGGACCGGGCTGTATCTTGACATTTTGGGCCACAACGGGTAGACCTATTATAAACGAGCTCGGATTGAAATATTTTCTCGGG
Source organism: Henckelia pumila (assembly GCF_033568475.1). Classification (NCBI taxonomy): domain Eukaryota; kingdom Viridiplantae; phylum Streptophyta; class Magnoliopsida; order Lamiales; family Gesneriaceae; genus Henckelia; species Henckelia pumila. The sequence goes on from NC_133121.1 coordinate 15,877,807, forward strand.
GTAACAATAACATATAAAAATTATGAAGCTTTCCTCAACCAGGATAGTTTCAAGGAAGGTGAATGCCTTCTTTTTTATTGGCTGCACATCAATATATTTTAAAAAAAAATTCCCGTTCGTCCTTAAAAAAAGTACTCATATTCTTCCTAAATAGTAAATATTATTCATCATATTCACTCTAGTATTTATTGGAGTATTTTTGAATTTCACTATGAATATTTTGTTGTAAATGTCTCGTTGTAATAAATTATTAACTTAATTTTGAATCTTGGTTACGCTTTTAGCTAGTTTTAATTTTATATGATTTGAACCATATTTTATACTGAAAAGACATTTTATTTTTATTGTTTTGAAATCAATTTGGATATATGCTTTAATATTTTGTATTCTATATGATCATTTTAAAAAAAAACCGCAAACCAACCACCACGGACCAAAAACCACAAAAAACCATAATGCTAATTTTACATATAAAACCGCGATCTTTTTCTAGAGACTAACCAACCACCGATGATAATTCGATTTGAATTTTTTTAAAAAAAGCAAAATCGATCAGTTCACCCCAGTTTCTCAATTTCTCGATTCTTCTCTCCAAGCCATCACCAATCTTCGTCACTTTAAAATCGCTGTATTTCCTCCGTCGGTTGCCTGTATTTTGAAAGCAAATACATTGCCGAAATCCTTTCGACGAGAGCTATCCATTGATACCCATTTTTTAAGGTTTTCTCACGGCACCCGAAAACCCGCCGCCCCTTTGTTCATGTTTTTCGGCCGGATACCGCCATCGGTCACCATAACATCTTAGAACGCGATCTTTTTTTTTTTTTTTTTTTAGCTTTGGAAGCTCGAATTCAGAACTTAATGTTGAATTGTTACTCTTTGGAGGTAATTTCGAAACTAGGGTTTCTGATTTTATGGATTTCGATTCAATTGACTTTCAATAATTGATATTTGATTTATTATTGGTTATAGGTACTATAATTGATATAATTGAGCTGGTTGGAGGTGTTGGTTATCTTTCAGAATTTATTTGGATTAAATTTTGAATTTCCAGATTTTAATATTGGGAATTTTAAGATTTTAGTGTTGATTTTTCATTATTTAGATGTTTAGATGCTATAGAAAATATAAATGTGAATTTTTTCGAAATTTGTAGGAATTTTCAGAAAATTCATTTTCGTTCAAGTTTGGATATTTTATTTTTAGAGTCATATATTTGCTATTTGGACATGGATAGTATGTTGTGTATTGAAATATGAATTTTGGAAACTTTAATTTGTTTTTTGGAACTAGTGTGATACTTCTTGGATTAATTACATGAAATATGAGTTGACATGAAATAAACGATTTTCACATGATTGGATTTTTCAAGAAATACTTAAGATATGTATATGGTAAATTCTTCAAGATAGTTACAAATCAAAGATAATTTTTAGCAAGTTTAATTCAATAAGTAGATCAAATCAATCCCTAAATATCAGAGTTTGAATCTCGTAGATCTGCAAGGATTTCAACATATGGTGCCAAGAAAAATTTAAGAAATATGTTTTAAGCCAATATCCTAAATATATAACAAATCAAATACTTTGAAGATAGGATGTATTACATGTATACAAATGACATTCATGTTTTATATGAGACACGGAACGGGTCACGTGTACACGATGGTTGCTATATCAGATTGTCAAATTATGAGACACGGAACGGGTCACGTGTACGATGGTTGCTATATCAGATTGTCAAATGATATATAGCACTCGAGAGTTTAAATAACTAAAATTGGGTCGAGTTGTAATCCGAAATAAATAAAAGAAGTTATATACGTAATATATCATTTTTCTCTCTCCTATATATCTTTGTCGTCTCTTTTTATGGGAGTCTCGATTCTTCTTTGTCAAAGCCATCACCAATCTTCGTCACTTTAAACTCGCCGTATATTCTCCGATTGCCGGTTTTCGAAAATAAATATAGTTTCAGAATCCTCGCGACGGGAGCTATAATCCAGTAGCAATTTTTCATACTTTTATCACAATTCTCGGAAACCCTGTCGGAAATCTGCCGCGTGCCGCCGCTGTACGCTTTCGAAAATCCGAAATTGATTGAAGGGTTTTCTTTCCCATGTTGTAAGCTTTGTTGTGATACCAAAATTTCACCGAAAACCCGCAACTCCGGCGATCTCTGTTTTGCGAGTCGGCTGTCGCTCGCCGCTACTATGCCGCCACCGATCGTCATACAACTTAGGATGATTTGAGTTCAATTATTAGGCCTTACCACTGCTCACCATTTCAGAGGCTGTTTTAGGGTGAGCCGAATTGTAATTCGATTTATGCGACTTTCAGTTGGATTATGATTAAAATAAGTGATTATTGTTGTATACTTGAATGTAGGAACAATCTCTCCGTGTATTCGAGGTATAAAACGAAATTTCAGAATTTGTTCAAGGAAATGTCGAAAATTCAGAATTATATTGTAGGGGAGTTTCGAAATACCTTATCGTGGCATTAGAATCTTTAAATATAATTGCTAGAAATTATAATGTGAATTTTGAATTAAAATCCAAAGTTTGGCATATTAGTCTAGCAATGGGAAAGCTAAAAATAATATGATGCGATTATGTCAACTAGAAACAATTGATTTTAGGTACTTTAACCGAATACTGAAATTTTAGAAATTTAAAGTGCCTAAATAGTCGAAGTTAGAAATTTAATTGAATTTAAATGGTTATTAGATTTTTATACTATTATAAGACCATTTAAATGAATATCCAGGTGATTTGTCTGAGTTGACACGTCTAGGCATTTCTTGAGGATTTAAATTATTGGTAATTGCTGGGTTGAGGTACGTATGAATTGTTCCATTACGACGTCTATAATGACATGTGATGACATTAAGTATCTTGTAATGAGCTGTGACGTGCTTTATGTGTTTACGTGGATTATATGATTGCATTCACGCATTTATATTAATTGTTAAGTTAATGTGCAGAATTGAGAATAATCCCAATTTTCTTTTATAAAACAAAATAAATTCTCATTTTATTCAAATACCTTTTTATTAAAAATGATGAGGGATATTCGTCAAATAAGCACTTTTAACAGTTTTTCATAGCACTTTGAGCCTTCTCCTTTGATTGCTATTGATATTGACCTCTTGAGATGTATTGAGTTATCGATGGAGCGAGTGACATTATTTAACGCACTCCTGAGATAGCACGAGACCGAGCGGGTAGCAACCGTGCTCTCGATACTACGTACGACACTCCTCATGACAGCATGAGACCGGACGAGTCGCTCCTGTCGCCCTCGATGCTTGAGATCGGACGAGTCGCTCCTGTCGCCCTCGATGCTACGTGCGTGGATGGGCAATGATGATTCGAGGTCTGCTGCGTTCCTGGCACAGGTGGCCATTGAGATTATTGTGATACGATTATTTGGACTCAATTTGGTATCCATTATTCCATTGATACCTGTCACGCATTGCATTTCATTGCGTTTTACTTGATTTTATTTCATGTCAGTTATATTTGTCGTAATTTTCCTACTTCGTCGTACTGAGTCCGACCCCAGTTTTTTTTTTTTTTATTTAATGCTGTGGGTGTTTGTGATTCCATAGCAGATCGTCCAGGGCATAGTTATTAAAAGCGCTTGCCTGGCTGCGCCTAGGCGACATGCGCAGCCGTTGCGTCTGGGTACTGACCCAGGCGCATGTATTGCAACAGGCGCGCCTGTGCAGAGTCGCACAGCAGGAGAGAAGCGCTCGCTTCTTCACTCCTGCTGCACGCAATTTAGATTTTTAATTAGAAAAAAACCCTAGTCCAACCAAGTTTTAAGCCCAATAACTAAAGCCCACTTTTATTTAATAATAAAAAAGCCTCCATGCATGTTAACGGCGCAATAGTCTCTACATCTCCCTCAATCTTTCTGCTTTCAATTATAGTTTCACAATTTTCTGAATATTAGAAAGGAAAGAAGACTGCCCAAAACAACTTTTGTTTTCTGATTTCTATTGATTAAAATCAGGTAACCTTAGAAGGCAGCCAGCAGCCCTTCTCATGTCATTAACATTCTCCTTCACCTTTTATCTCTTCTAAAGCTTATTCTTGCCGAAAAATGCCGAATTTTGAAACAGCAAACATTCGAAAAGATCCGGCATAGAATTATGCAACCTTATTATACTTATGCTATGCACTTATGACTTACTATTGCGTTTTAGATGATTGAAGTTTGTACTATTCAAGTTTTTCTTTAGTCATGCACTTATGATTTAACCAGATTATATATTACTTAATGTTTTATTTCTATTGTTTGATATTTTTGTGAATTATATCTAATTTATGTAAAATTATAGCATACATCACTTTATATATGAGGAATTATAAAATTTATGGCTAATACGCTTTACTTCGATAAAGCGTGCGCTTCGCCTTGCGCCTCAGGCTCCAAAGCACGCTAGCGCTTTTGTGCGCCTTGCGCCCTAATTAACTATGGTCCAGGGGATGTGGCGCGTCTAGTGGAGCGTCATCTGTTGGCACCCAGTGAGTTGAGTTCACAGATATATCTATATATTAAATTAGCGAGTTTTATATATTCCGGGGAGATGCCTCGTATATCGGTATCGATAGTTTCACTTTGTTTTGAATTAATGTTGGTGTGATCGAGCCTTGCCGGCTCTGTTTGCGTTTAGTCCTGGCCAGTGCGGCTATAAGTTTGTAAATTGATGATGTGACTCTATTTTCGAGTGTAGTACTGTTGTACAGGATTTGGGATGTCCTACTTACGGATAGGTCATGCCGAAATTTCTGTAGGCCCAACACGAAAATTTTTAACTCGTTTCGCTGTTTACATTAATTAATCCTGGTAATTTGATCATTAAATATTAAGACACGGGACCTTTCAATAGATTACCACAAACAGAGTCTTAGTTCTAGAGTTCTTCAAATGATATTTGTGTAGATTGTTCAGGTGTACGTATGAATGAAGTTCTTGTAATCTACAAATTTTATTTCTAAAGATTTAACATTGGACTTGTTGGGCACAACAACACTGCAAAAAAGGTTTTTTTTTTTTTTTTTCTCTCTCGTCTTTTATTTGTGCAACCAAAACACTATCATTGAATTGCCCTTGTTGACAGATTGGCCGATGTCCTGTTATTATTTTTTGATTGGTGTGGTTGTTTATTTTTATTTTTAATTTTTTATCTATTAATTTTGATTGTTATTTAAATTTATGGTTTTTAGGAATCGTTGATGGGTTTGAGCAAAATTGAAGTGAATTTGAGAAGGTTACTTGCTACCGCTCCACAACAACAAAATCAAGCAAAGCTCTTGCACGTAAGCTCACATTTCTCTCAATCCATTATGATATAGGTCATCATAGCCTGATAATTAGCACTTCTATCAATTGAGTTTTAAATATTCATGCTTAATTATGTTTTATTAGCATTGATTCCTCTTGAAAATTTAGCCAATATAACATGATATCCATTTCTTCCTTAATCTATTGAGTGAGTTGTGGTGTTTGAGCTTCTAACCATCTTTGATATGTTGTCTGAACACTTAATATTCAGTTTTGTTTTTGTTTTCGTACTAACACGGAACCAATTGAAGGTTTTTTTTACCACAATTTTCTCTCTGTAGTATGTAGCCACTCTAAGAGAGCAATTGGAACAATTGGGAGAAGAAAAGGGTCCGGAAGGATTGCCAAGGTTGTTTACTTTTCTCTTGGGATATAACTTATTACACCTCACATTTTCTTGATGTCATTGTGTATGGAAAAGATTTGTGACTTCTAATTATGTGAGTTAGATTGTACTCTTATATGGACTTATTTCATTTGTTATGATTAGTCGTCTTGTTTTTTTACTCCTTTATACAAGTGGTTAATATTTCATGGGTTATGGATTTCGCAATTCACGTCTGAAATACGAGTTTGAGTAGTAGTGATTTTTAAAACAAATTATTCTTAAGGGGTACTAGAAAGAATTGATCTGTTGTGGCTTCCAACATGCATTTGTTTAATAATTACTGTAGGATAATGGGGGTACTTTGTAGGAATCTCACATCAGTTCTATAAGAACTGCCATTAGGTCATTGTCGGTACCGTGGCTAATGTTCACATACATGCTAGAGTGGAATGTATGCGTCAAATACTAAGAGGTGGGTGAAATGGCCTCCATGGTGGGATTCCTTAGATGTTGCTTCCCAAGAGTTGCGCAATGTCGTGATCTCACATCTGCTCCCCTATTGATTCGAAGAGACCAATAAATAGGTGCCCTTTCACGAAGGATAGCTTTTCGGGTTTGGGTTATGTTCTTAGATTTATGGCTTAACAGTTTTGATTGGTGTGGGTTGTTGTCAACAAAAAATATTTATGCTCTTCATTCAGAAAAAAAATAGATTTTGTTCACATGCTCCGTAAAAGTGGTGGTTGGTTGCTTCTTCCTTGATGTTAAACTTAAAATTTATGTCACTTCAATTCTAACTCTTCTTCCATCTATTTTTACAGAGTTTCAAAAGGTCAATTAAGTGAATATTCAAATAAAGTTGAAGCTATAGCAACAAAGTTAGCGGAACATGAGGTATATTTCGTGATCTGTTTTTCCCCTTCAAATTTCAATAGCTCCCCGAAACATTATGTGGGTATTTCAAATCTCAGCGGAAGCTTGAAAATGCATGTTCTCATATATGATGATATCATAAGATTTGTTAAAAATTTTAAATCCACAGCTGTTACAATTAATGTACTGATAAAAAGTTTGATTATGATTCTTTACTTTTGATGCATATTCCAACCGATAAACATAGTTTTATAATATGATTTACTCTCTTTTTAGAACATTGGTATAATAAAGGAACTGCTCAATGAAACCAGTTGTGTTTATAAAGTTTGAAACACTTCCTGTTTATGTCAATCATTTCTGACAACTCTTCTTTACTTGGCAAGTCTGAGTCCAGTGTAGAGGTACCTCAGCTACCTTCTCTGAAGACTGATGCTGGTGGATCCCCTTCTAAATCAGAGGAAGAGAGTGTTTACACTCCCAGAGAACTGAGGAGGAGATTTGTGTGAGTGAATAGGACATTTATGGTCATTGTTATATGTTTACTTTTTCTGAAGTCGATGTTAACCGATGCAGTCCCCTGTCAGAGCAGAGGTCTCATGTTTCTGTTGAAGATAATAATTCAAGGTCGGTCAAATTGGATGCTGCAGCACAGAGTCATATTGAGAAACACAGGTATCTTTTCATATTGGTATATTTTTTGGTGATGAAGTGTTATATCTTTTATGCAATTTGCATAAACAATATCGTAACTGCTAACATTTGTTTGAGAAATTGTATCAGATATCAACGAATTGGCTACTACACATCACCAGTCATTGCAGAGTTATGCTGAGTATGCTTTCAAATATTGTCCCCAGTAACTTGATAAGAAATATTAAAAATTTACATTTTTTTTATAAGAAATGAAAAAAATTTACTATTACTCTAGCTTCTTCCTAGATCCAGTAACTTGATTATGATAATTTTTTAAAATAACCTTGAATGACTATTCCAGTGTGTGTTTGTGTGCACACTTTCTTTTTGTTGTGACTATTGTCCGGTTTCAATAAATATGTCTAGGAACTTCGGAATTCGAAGGCCATTCTAGTGTTCAAATTAAAATGCAAACAAGTTTTATTAGTACAACAGTATCTAGAATACATCTCGATCAAAATCAATTGTGAGGAACACTAGGCTGGATTTATATATTCCACGGGGTTTTCTGGATGTGGTCGAAATATGTTCCACGGCGAAATATGTTTTATTTAGGTAATCAGGAGTCACAAATTTCAGTCTTATCTGATCTTGAATAACGGTTTGCCAGTTTCTGGCCTCGTCCATATTTTACTTTTCTTGATCTACTTTATCTGCTAGTTTTTAAAGTTTTAATAACTGCATCCATTTTAAAGCATTGTCCTTGTTGTAGATGTTTACATGCAACTTATCATCTTACTACTTTTCCATACAGAATACTTCAAGAAGATTTGACCGATGAAATGGTTGTTTTGGCAAGGCAACTTAAAGAGAGTGGTCTTGTGATGAATCAATCCATCCAAAACACGGAGAAGGTGAGTTTGAAAATTTGCTTGCTTGCGTTATTTTCACCAATGGCCTTTTGAAGAAAGAAATCTATTCGTTTTCACCCATGTACCGAAATTATTACTAAGAGCTGCTGCATTTGATCCCTCAATGGATTCGTTTATAGCCCCTTGACAGACCACAATCGGCCTGTCATTTACGCGTCCATAAAATTCACATCCACTTGGATCGACAGATTCATTATTTATATATTTGTCTCTAGATACTAGACTCAACGGAGAAAGCTGTTGAACACAGCCTAGCAAGCACGGGACATGCAAATACTCGGGCTATGGGGGTGTACTCTCAGAGTATGAAAACATCATGCTTCACTTGGCTACTGATGTTCGCGATGACATGTATTTTCATTATGGTTGTGCTACTTATTCGTATTACTTGAATCCTTTTCAACTTTATTTTGGCGGGTCTTCATGGTCGTTAACGTTGTCAGATTTGATAATGTCTTGTAGTGTTTAGTTTATATGTTAAAAAAAAAAAAAAGGATGTCCAAAATAATGTATATCATTCTTGGTTGAGAAAACAATTCAAACATAATAGGGTGGGTCATATGAGATCGAATCACGAAATAATGTATCTTGTAAATTGTAATGCTTACCGTATGTAGACCAGTAAGATACAGTGAAAATTCGGTGACATTGTCTTAAAAGTACATCCAACAGTTAATATTTGTTATACGCGAGTTTATTAAAAAAATTTATATATCTTATATTTATAAACAAATATCCACTTTTTGATGGGTGGCGTGGAAATTCGAATTATACAAGATATAGTTAGGAACCTAGCTAGCCCTCACAGGGTGACACGTGGCTTGACAAGTCTTCTCGTATCATTTGAGGGTGCACTTTTGATAGTGGTAATAGGAGCTACTTTGCCTGCTAGAACTTTTTATAACAAAAAATTAAACAACTCCATAAGTATTGTATTTGTATTATTATTATTATTATATGACATTAAATATCCACTTAGAAAATATGAGTATACACACATGGTTTTGTTGTTAATTTCTGAAAATGTATTTCGAAACACACCTTTGAGTTTGCTATAACGAAGAAAACTTACATTGGATTAACGAAAAAAAAAAAATTTGTTTTGTAACTTGCGTGTTTTTGAATTTTGATAATGTTGTTGGATAATTGACTATTTTAGTCCATTTATTTTCAGTTTGTTTGTTTTTCCCCCAAATTAAAGTTTATTTTTTTTTAGTGACGATATATGTATTGTCGGAAAATGATGACAGGTGTTGACGTGACACCGATATTTTCAAGATGTCTGATGCCATATATATATATATATATATATATATAATAGTACTTGAAGAAAACATATTAATTTTTTTTTTTAAAAAAAAATGAACAAATCGATAGACTAAAATCATGAATTGTACGTGCATGACACGACCAAGACATGAAAAAACATGCAAATTAATTGACAATCAGAAATAAAGGAATGAATAATGTATAGAGGGAAAATGAAATTGGTGAGATGAAAGCCAAGATGAATATTAATGAGACTGATGGTTGATGTTTGCCCACTGTGTTCCTTCCTTTATCCCATACCATACTAAAACCCCCTTAGCTTTCACTCTTTCACCAAAACACACCCTTTCCTAGCTTCTCATCTTCCCCATAAATATTCCTCTTTTGTCCACCATTTTCCACCTGCAGTACGTGCATGCTGCTGCCCTCTCTCTAATTATTCAATTTAATTTCCCTCTCTTTCTCATTATATATATATAACAATTAAATCAAAATAATGGGTTCTTTTTTGGTCATATATCCCATTGATATAACATATACAAGAGTATTTTTGTAGACCAAATTAATTAAAAGTGTGGAATATAAAATATAGTACTAGTGAAATGGCCCAAGACTTGTGATTATGCTGCTGCTGCTGCGTGCATCAACCCCATTAAATCCGAAACCCCTGATTTATTGGCTTTGAATGTACAATCCCAAGTCATCCAGGCCCCCAAAATAGAAACCCCATCATGCCACTGACACACAGCATTTGTTGGGAACATGCAAAAGAAATTAACATATATATACATATATATAATTCTTTCTTTCTTTCTTTTTTTTTTTTCCCCATTCACTCAAAATTATAATGATGTGATATATCCCTTTAATTTGTTTTGTGTAAGGTGCAGAAACTCAATGCCATTGCAAGTATTGAAAGAGGCTTAAAGGTACACTCACACTAGCAGTTTAGCCTCCCTTTTGTGTGTGTATGTATTTGTGCAATTTGAATTGATAGAATTTTCCTCAAATGTGGCTTCATCATAACAGATCAACTGTGTCTGTGCAGGTACTCTTTGCTGTGCCCTCTCCTCTCTCTCTCTCTCTCTCTCTCTCTCTCTCTCTCTCTCTCTCCATTTTTATATTCATTTCTTGTCAAATCATATTTCTTCATGGCTGTTGTCTTACTAATTAAACATGCTCATTCATTGTTCTTTGGGACTTGTAATACATGAACTTGCGATTTATAAATTGACATTGTTATAATTAGGTGTATTTTGTTGTTTTTTTTAACTAATTTAATTTATATAAATAATTGTACGTAATGTATTAATTATTGATGTTTTGTGTCCTTATTATTTATAATTAACAAGTATGATGTTGTTACACTCCTATGTTATTTTATCGACATGGAATTTTTTATTTCTTTTCTTTTCACTCGGCTTATAGTAAATTAATTATTATGTTTTTAAACCTCCCTTTTCTTTAATTCTTTTCTCGAAAGATATTTGGATAATGGCCTAGAATCATTGATTTGGAATTTGGAGCAATATATGCACTTATAAATTAATTGAATCAACTGTACGTAGTACTACTGTAATAATTTATTGCATGCTTTCATCATATGTCTATGTTGCAGAAATGATTATTAATTACTTTGCAAAATGAGTTCAAGAATTACTGTTAGTTCCATTCTTTGGTCATTACATTTTTGGAACAATGTACGTAGCTAGCCGAAGAAATTACTCATTGCAAATTAAGTCTTTGTACTATCAAGAAAATTAGGATTGGCCGCTAGCTCCCAAGCCCTCCATCGACACAGGATCCGACCTCAAGTCTGGATGAAATTTGAAAATTTCTTGTATGATTTTTCTAAAATACGAATTAAATACATTTAGTAGTCTTATATATCTTGTCTTAATTTCTCGACTAGTAAATAAGCCACTTGTCCTTGTCTTTCTGATTAATTGACTTGGAATTAAAGAGTTTATCTAGAGGGATATATGTTTGATCATAAATTTTACAAGTGATTCATTTGAATTACTAACAGAAAGCATAAGGCGTTTGAACTTTAATTATAGAACGTAAATGAAGTTTATAATAATAGACGAATTCAAGAACCAATTACTTGATGTCTAATAAGATATTTGATTTAATTTCTGCACTTAATTTACAATAGAAATGCTAAAAATTAAAGCAATAACCGAAAAGTACTGATAATCTTGATAATTAAGCAGCGATGTAATTAATATGATCATGCAACGTGACATCTGTGATCTACATCTGCATTAATTCTTGAAGAAATCCAATCCTATACTTCATCTTCTTGTAATTAAAATCAACACAATGCAGAAAAGTAAATAAAACATGATAAATAATATTTAAGAATACCCAAGTCTAAGCTCCAAATCCAACTCCTCATTTGAATCTTTGAGCAAAGTACCCATGTTCAAATCCAACTTAACAAACTCTTTGGGCTTCCAAACCCGGCAATCCTTTCTTCTCGCGAACTCGAGAATCCCCCCAACATCTTTTTTACTCTCACCAAGATCTCCTCCGTGACAATTCAACAAGTCGTGCTTATGCTCGACACCGAGCGCTGGAGCCTTAAGGGCTTTGCTCAAAGAAGCTGAAGCTGGTGAGGTATTATAATAGTTAGGTGAAATCATAGATGCAGCAGGTGATGATAGTAACCACGAGGACGAAGACGAAGAAGAAAAACTAGGGTTAGGGTTTGAGTTGGGATTATCCCAAGAATTAGGGGAGAGCCTCATTCTTGCCCTATCTCTTCTATGGACATTCATGTGGCCTCCAAGAGCTTGAGCAGACTTGAACTCCTTCTTGCAGAAGCTGCAGCTGTAGTTTCTTTGAGGCCAAGAGAACCCGTAGGCGCGATCTTTTTCGAAGCTCAAGTTGGTGTTTTCCCAAGAATCCCTCAACCTCTGATCACAATTAGCACCCCACTTGAACTTATCCATTGATTTTGGCTTCGATGATCAGAAAGAAACCCTTCAGTTTTCTTGAAACTTAAAACATTAATAATTCAGGCTGAGTTTTTTTTGGTTCAGAAACTTTTGGAAAGCTGTACTGAGCAAAAAGGTAGCTTTATAGCCAGCCCGAGTTACATTATCATAAAAAATAAACAGCAAGTAATTTTCGAATTTTTACATAGAATTCAGTATACTTGTCATGAGGCCATGCGTGTAATAAATTAGAATATGCACAGATATATTTATTTAGAGTCTAGAGTTGGTTGTTTCTGAAAATAGGGTTTGCTTAAAGAATAAGTACAGAAGCTTTGGATTGTTGCTTTTTTGCCAAATGAAGGAGAAATCTAGTGGAGGGTTTAACACTCTGACATTATCATATGCTTTTAAGCAGACTTTGAGGCATCACACAATTATATATATATATATATAGTTTTGCTATGGTGCCCATTAACCGTGACAATTTTTGTGCCCACCATGTGCAATAGTTGAGTGTTTTATACATGGTGGACACAGAGGTTGGCACGGTTGATGGGCAGCATAGCAAAACTGTATATATATATTAGCTACTCATATATCTTTTTTATTTTTAACTTTTGATGGGGTAACTTAAATCAAAATTAGCGAAGAATATTAAATGGTTCATGATATAATTTAAAGAACTAATTTATATTTTCAAGAAAGATAAATACTGTCTCCGTTCCAATTATATTGTCCACGTTTTTTTTTTGTCTCAAATATATAGTCATACATCATATTTAGTAATACTTTTTTACACTTCTTTACTAATATACCCCCATTAACTACACCTTGAAAATTGTACAATCATTTTTTAATACATTAAATAGGGATAAAATAGGAAGTTTATATAAAATTTATTTTCCCAATAAATTTTTCTTAATTCGTGTGAAAACTAAAACAAGACAACATATATGAGACGGAGGGAGTATATATTTGTACCTGTCCTAGCTAACGATGAAATACATGCTTCTTGAAATATAAGTGTGTACCGTCCGGTGATGTTTTGGGATCATCATATCGGAGTTATTGGTGTATATATATCAGATGCTTTCGTAGGGGCCTTGTCCTAATTATGCATCCAAGAATATATATTTATCGATATATATGATATCAACGTTTTTTTCTCGATGAATCTCACATTTGATGATCACCTTTATATGCATCCTTGAATATTACACAAAGGTTGATAACATGAAATTTTCCCGCCTATTAGTTTAATATATTTTATGATAATAAAAAGATTACTCTTTTAATTTGCTAAGATATCTTTATCATATGATCATATCTAGCCTCGAAACGAGAGACGAAAAAGATGAAAAAAATTGACCAACTTAAAATCGATCCCTTTCACTTTATAGCCAAGATTTAGAAGTTCCTTCGGAAAAGGGGGTGCAATTTTATTTTTTTTTCCATCATCCGTTTCTTTACGAGTTTTTAGTCTCTTAAACTTGTCAAAGTATGGTTTTGATGCACTAACTTTTCAATCTAAGTTATTTCGGTCCAATTACCAATATGATATATGCTCAAAACATTATCTTTTTTCAGTGTCGATGTTAACAATTTTCACTTTTCAGTGTTCTCACATCAGTATTTTATGATATCACAATACTCGCATTAATACTTCATCAAAATTAAAATTAATAAAAACAAAAAAAAAAACTCAAAATTATTGCAGAAAAACCAAACTTCGAATATTTAGTGAACTAATCCAAAACAAAACAAAACAAATTAGTGGATCAGCAAATTATTTTCGTTTTTACGTTCAATCATTTATTAGCACGTAGACTTTAAACTACACGAACAACTATTTCTAAAAACTATCAAGTACTTAATTGAATTGTAGAGGTAGGTGTGCGTAGACAAAACTCTTATGAGACGGTTTTACGTGTAAATTTAGTGAGATGGGTTTCTGTTTGGATCACTCATACTTTAATTTTTATGTCAAAAATATTACTTATATAGGTAGGGTTGATTCGTCTCACGAATAAAGAGGATGTGAGACCGTCTCATGGATAAACCGTCTCACAAAAAATCTACTATGTGCGTATAGTTGTACAATTCCTTGCCATTTGTACTACAGTGAATAACTTCTCCCAACTTGTAAGGACCCGATTTTACTCTATTAATTAATTTGTGTGTTAAAATATGTATTTATAAATATCGGTTTATAGACGATATTAAATTGCATATTTGATTTATAAATCACACAGAAGTTGAAATAACTCAAACCGGGTCAAGTTTTAACCCCGAATAAATAAAACGAGTACACACATTAAGTATATTATTAGATTATGATAAGATATATATCTTCACTTTCCTCAACCTTTCCACCGCCATCACCCTGCGTTTTCTTTTCTTTTCGTTTCCAAGTTTTCTCATTTCTTCAAATTGCCGTATCTTTTCCGTCGGTTATCGATTTTTGAAAATAAATATAGTTCCGAAATCCTCGCGACGAGAGCTTTATTTTGATACCAATATTGTAAGATTTCCTCGCGTTGGTCGAAACCCGACTCCGACCAGCCGCCGTCTTCGCCGCCCCTAGCCGCCGTCCGATCGCCGCCTGAGCTAGGAGGAGTGTTTTTCCGGTTGTTTAGACCTTTAATTCGAAGTCTTGAGGTATATTTCGAATTTAGGGTTTCGAATTTTGGGTATTTCGATTCAATTGACATCCGATAATTGATATTTGATTTATTATTGGTTGTAGGTATTATATCGAAGTCGATTGAAGGTATTCGATATTTTTCAGAATTTATTTGGGATTTATTTTGAATTTCCAGATTTATTTATATTGGGGATTTTCGAATTTAAGTGTTGATTATTCATTAATTGAGTGTTTAGATGCTCTAGAAAATATAAATGCGAATTTTCGAAATTTGTAGGAAATTTCGGAAAATTCAGATTGTTCTACTTGGGGTATTTTGACTTTTAGAGTCGTATATTCGATATTTGGTCATTGATAGGATGTTTTAATATTAAATATGAATTTTAGGATTTATGAGCAATTTTTCTGGAATTACAGATTCTGAAAATTTGGGATTGGAATATCCGAGAAATACTTGAGATATTTCTGTGGTAATTAAGTGTCGGTTGAGGTACGTATGAACTGTTTATATTACGACGCCTATAATGACATGTAATGATATTAAGTATTTTGTAATGAGTGATAATGTGTTTTATGTGCTTACGTGGATTATATGATTTCATTCACTCATTTACAAGTTTACATAGCACGTTGAGCCTTGACTCCTTTGATTGCTATTGATATTGATCTCTTGAGATGTATTGAGTCATCATGGAGCGAGTGACATTGTGTTAGTGCACTCCTGAGATAGCATGAGGCACGGACAGGTAGCTCCTGTTGCCCTCCGATGCTACGTACGACACTCCTGATGACAGCATGAGGCTGGACGGGTCGCTCCTGTCACCCTCCGATGCTACGTGTATGGATTAGCAGTGATGATTCGAGGTCTGCTGCGTTCCTGGCACGGGTGGCCACTGAGTTTATTGTGATACGATTATTTGGACTCCTTTTGGTATCCCTTATTTCATTGATACCTGTCACGCATTACATTGCATTTCATTGCAGTGTACTTGATTTTATTCATGTCAGTTATATTTGTCGTAATTTTTATAGTTCGTCGTACTGGGGTCCGACCCCTGTTTTCTTTTTATGTTGTGGTTGTTTGTGATTCTATAGCAGGTTATCCAGGGGGATTTGACGCATCTGGTGGAGCTTCATCTAGTGGTACCCAGTGAGGCGAGCGTGGAGTCGAGTTCCCAGATATATGTATATATATCAGTTTAGCGAGTTTTATATTTGCCGGGGTGATGCCCTGTGTATCTGTATAAATAGTTTTGGACCTTGTTTTGAATTGTTATTTGTGTGATCGAGCCTTGCCGGCTCTGCATGTGTTTAGTCCTGGCCAGTGCGGCTATAGGTTTGTAAATTGGAGTTGTGACTCTATTTTCGAGTATATATTGCTGGTTGTGTTGTACAGGTTTTTGGGATGTCCTATTTACGAATAGGTCATGCCGAAATTTCTGTAGGCCCAAACGCAAATTTTTAACTCGTTTTTGCTGTTTACATTAATTAATCCTGGTTGTTTGATCATTAAATATTAAATCAGGACACGGGCCCTTTCATTTGGTATCAGAGCGTATACTGGGATATGCTCAAACTAGAGTCTAGGACACTCGAGTTTAGACACTAACAAAATGGTTGCGTATGTGTGTGACTACTTGTTCTTACGTGACTTACTTGTTGTGTTTATATTTGAACGTATTTGTTAGAACCAGTAGTTCTTGGCTTTAGAACTTAGTTTATGAATTCTATTAGAACTCTGAGTTCCTATCATAGTTTTCTGTTTGTTAAGATATTTTTGCCTGTATTTTAATCCTTGTGTCTTGTAGAATGGCACCAGGAGGAAGAGGTAGAAAAGGGAAGGAAGTTGTAGAAGAGTCTGCAGCGGAAAATGTTAGAAATCTTGATGATATTGTCAGGGGAAGACGTGGTCGACCAGCTGTTCAGCCTCCGAAAGATGTGGAATTAGAGATGGAACAACAACCACGGGTAAATCCTGACAAAGGAAAGGCGATTCAGGCTGAGGCTGATCCAGTAGCCCAATTGACTGAGAAAATGGGAGGAATACGATTAATAATTTCTCAATTTCAGGAGTTGCGTCCGCAAAAGTTCTTTGGCAATGAAGGAAGTGAGAAAGCTGCTAGTTGGTTGAAAAGTCTCAACAATATGTTTAATGGACTAGAATATCCTGATGACATTCGACTGAAGTTAGTTCCTTTTCAGCTGAAAGACCGAGCGCAACTGTGGTGGGAAACGACAGCAGAAACACTTTCTGATTCTGGTGAAAAGATCACATGGGAAGTATTTTGTAAGCAGTTTGCACAAGAATATGCACCACCATCTTATTATTCTGCTAAAGAAGATGAATTTAATCTGTTGGTGCAAGGCAATAAATCTGTTGCTGAATATGCTTCTCAATTTTCTGCTCTTTTGCCTTATGTCCCACATGTTGCAAAGAATGATCGGTCAAAGCTTTCACATTTTCTGAAGGGGCTTACACGAACTATCCACACGCTGGTGACTACTGGAACTCCATCGACTTATATGAAAGCAGTAGAAAAGGCAAAGAAGATTGAAGCGAGTCTACTCAGGGGTGAACCACAATCAATCCCAGCATCTGTTCCTCAAGGAGCTGGAAGCAGTTCACAGACACCAATGGGTTTACCTTCATATCAGCCTATTCAATCTTCTCCGCAAGCGAAAAGGCCTTGGTTTAAAGCTAAGGGAAAACCATTTAAAAAGAAACAGCAGTCTAGTTCATCGAGTTCCAGTGGTAGTCGTGCAGAAAGTTCAGTTGGATCGTCTGGTAGGGTATACTGTGACAGATGTGGTGGTAAGCATTTGAGTGCACATTGTACAGGATTTCCAGGAACTTGTTATACTTGTGGGCAGGCTGGACATTCGTCTCGAGTATGTCCAAATGCTGGAAGACAGCAATTTCAGCCACAACAGTTTGGCCAGTTTCCTGGACGACCATCATTCAGACCATATGCTCCTGTACCACAGTTTGCTCCTACACAGCCTTATATTCCAGGACAGTCCACTCAGCAGCCTAGGTATCCATCTCCTCAGAGTCAGCAGCGTTTTCCAGGTCCACAGCAGGCTCAAGTCCATGCTATGACTCAGGATCAGGCACAAGATGCACCTGGGGGAGTTATTGCAGGTATTTGTTATATTTTTGAGTATCCTGCACGTATCTTGATAGACACAGGAGCATCTCATTCATTTTTATCTGTTACATTTGCTGATGAGCATGAGATTGCTTTTACTCCGTTATTGGATACTGTGTCTGTTGCTACTCCTGCTGGTGTTTTCTTGATGTCTAATGAGATAGTTTTGAATTGTGTGATTAGATTTGAGGATAAGATCATGATAACCAATCTAATCAAACTAGCTATGTCTGATTTTGACTGTATCTTGGGTATGGATACACTGATGAATTATAGAGCTACTGTTGATTGTTTTCATGGCATTGTGAGATTTAGACCGTATTATGGCAATAAGTGGAATTTTTATGGTAGTGATTCACAATCTCGCATTCCATTAGTATCGGCAATGGAAATGTTTAGATTATTGTCGATAGGAAATGAAGGATTTATGATTTATGCTCTAGATGCGACGAAGGAAGAGAAATTGAAAGTTTCAGATATTCCTGTCGTTAAGGATTTTCCTGATGTATTTCCTGATGAGATTCCGGGTTTTCCGCCTCAAAGGGAAATAGATCTTAGCATTGAATTAATGCCAGGGACAAGTCCTATTTTTCGAGCCCCATATCGATTAGCTCCAGCATAATTGAAAGAACTCAAGACGCAATTGCAAGATTTGCTGGAAAAAGGTTATATTAGACCAAGTGTATCACCTTGGGGTGCTCCAGTCTTGTTTGTGAAGAAGAAAGACGGAACGATGAGAATGTGCATCGATTATCGGCAATTGAACCAGGCTACTGTGAAGAATAAGTATCCTTTGCCACGAATTGATGACTTGTTTGATCAGTTGTAGGGTACATCTGTATATTCTAAAATTGATCTTCGTTCCGGATATCATCAACTTCGAGTTCGAGAGGAAGATGTTTCCAAGACAGCATTTCGAACGCGTTACGGACATTATGACTTCTTAGTTGTGCCTTTCGGGTTGACTAATGCTCCAGCGGTTTTTATGGATTTAATGAATCGTGTGTTTCGGGAATTCATAGATCGATTTGTTATCGTTTTCATTGATGACATTTTGATTTATTCTAAGTCAAGAAAGGAGCATAAAGAACATTTGACATTAGTACTTCAGAAACTCAGAACATCACAATTATATGCTAAGTTTTCGAAGTGTGAATTTTGGCTGGACAGAGTATTATTTCTAGGACATGTGATATCAGCACAAGGAGTATCTGTCGATCCTAGTAAAATTGAAGCTGTTCTTAATTGGTCTCGACCAACCAATGTCTCTGAGATTCGTAGTTTTTTGGGTTTGGCTGGATATTATAGGCATTTCATCAAGGGATTTTCTGAAATAGCTAGGCCTATGACTATATTGACGCAAAAAGATCGACGTTTTGTGTGGACTGAGGAATGTGAAGCTAGTTTTCAGACTTTGAAAGAGAAATTGACTACGGCTCCAGTACTAGCATTACCTTCAGGCTCAGGTGGATTTGTTGTCTGTACAGATGCTTCTTTGAATGGACTGGGTTGTGTTTTGATGCAAAATGGACGCGTGATTGCGTATGCATCTCGTCAATTGAAACCACATGAGACTCGTTATCCAGTTCATGATTTAGAATTGGCTGCCATTGTGCATGCATTGAAAATATGGCGTCATTATCTGTACGGTGAACAGTTTGTGATTTATTCCGATCATAAGAGTCTGAAATATTTATTCACACAGTCTGATTTGAATATGAGACAACGTCGATGGCTGGAACTACTTAAGGATTTTGACTGTGATATTCAATACCAGCCAGAAAACGTGAATCAAGTTGCAGATGCTTTGAGCAGAAAAGTTCATACTAAGATGTTGGCATCTTTAACTATTTCTAAAGTTCATGAGCATTTGAGAACTTCAGGATGGACTTATCGAGCTAAAGGTAATCATTTCATAGTTTCATCTATACAAGTTGAACCACGAATAATTTCGAAAATCAAAGCAGCACAAAAGACTGATCCATATATTCATCATTTGAAAGAATTAACTCCAGCTGGTCAGTCAGGGAAATTTCTTGTTGCTTCTGATGGATGTTTGCGTTATAATGGTAGACTTGTGGTTCCGAATTTGATAGATTTGAAAGACGATATACTACGAGAAGCTCATTGTAGTCGACATAGTGTACATCCTGGAATTAGAAAGATGTATCATATCTTGAAAGCCCATTACTGGTGGGTAGGTATGAAGAATGATATTTCTGATTTTGTGGCTAAGTGTTTGACGTGTCAACAAGTTAAGGCTGAAAGAATGAGACCAGGTGGTATGTTACTTAGTCTTGAAGTACCACAGTGGAATTGGGAACACATTACTATGGATTTCGTGACACACCTACCTCGATCTAATCGTGGTTGTGATGCCATTTGGGTTATTGTGGATAGATTGTCTAAATCTGCCCATTTTATTCCATATGATCGTACTTGGACATATACGAAAATGGCGAAAATGTACATTGATCAGATAGTGCGATTGCATGGTGTGCCAGTTACTATAGTATCAGACCGTGATCCCAGATTTACTTCTAAGTTTTGGCCTAGTTTGCAATCAGCTTTGGGTTTTAAATTGGCCATGAGTACTGCCTATCATCCACAGACAGATGGTCAATCTGAAAGGACTATTCAGACACTTGAAGATTTATTACGAGCTGTTGTGATGGATTTTAGTGGTGGTTGGCAAGAATCTTTAGCTTTGGTGGAATTCTCTTACAATAACAGTTACCAAGTATCTATCGGGATGGCACCATTTGAAGCCTTGTATGGCAAAAAATGTAGATCTCCGATCTGTTGGGAAGAAGTAGGAGAACGACAGTTGTCAGGACCAGAGTTTATTCAAGAGATGAAAGAAAAAGTTGAACTGATCAGGAAAAGAATGAAAGCATCCCAGGATCGTCAAGCCAGCTATGCTAATAATAGACGTAGACCTTTAGAATTTCAGGTTGGCGATTTTGTTTTCTTGAAAGTATCACCATTTCGTGGTACTATGAGATTTGGGCGTAAAGGGAAATTAGCTCCTCGTTATATCGGTTCATACGAGATTGTTGAGAAGATTGGTATTTTGGCATATCGTTTGAACTTGCCGCAGAGTTTGTCTGCGATACATGATGTATTTCACGTATCTATGCTGCGGAAGTATGAACCAGATCCTTCTCATATCTTGAGGGCTGATGATGTGGAGTTGGATAGTTCCCTTAGCTATGTTGAGTATCCAATGCAGATCCTTGATCGTAAAGAAAAGCAACTGAGGAACAAGACGATTCCTTTGGTTATGGTGGAATGGAGTAGACATGGGAGAGAAGAAGCTACATGGGAATTAGAGTCTAGAATGCGTCAAGAATGGCCTCATTTGTTTGACAATGTTATGAATTATGCCTTGTACTCTGATTTCCCTATGTACTATCAGTAATAGATGTTTGATCCCTTTGTATATAAGTTTGATGTGTGTTTGATTTCGAGGACGAAATCTTCTTTTTAGAGGGGGAGAAATGTAAGGACCCGATTTTACTCTATTAATTAATTTGTGTGTTAAAATATGTATTTATAAATATCGGTTTATAGACGATATTAAATTGCATATTTGATTTATAAATCACACAGAAGTTGAAATAACTCAAACCGGGTCAAGTTTTAACCCCGAATAAATAAAACGAGTACACACATTAAGTATATTATTAGATTATGATAAGATATATATCTTCACTTTCCTCAACCTTTCCACCGCCATCACCCTGCGTTTTCTTTTCTTTTCGTTTCCAAGTTTTCTCATTTCTTCAAATTGCCGTATCTTTTCCGTCGGTTATCGATTTTTGAAAATAAATATAGTTCCGAAATCCTCGCGACGAGAGCTTTCTTTTGATACCAATATTGTAAGATTTCCTCGCGTTGGTCGAAACCCGACTCCGACCAGCCGCCGTCTTCGCCACCCCTAGCCGCCGTTCGATCGCCGCCTGAGCTAGGAGGAGTGTTTTTCCGGTTGTTTAGACCTTTAATTCGAAGTCTTGAGGTATATTTCGAATTTAGGGTTTCGAATTTTGGGTATTTCGATTCAATTGACATCCGATAATTGATATTTGATTTATTATTGGTTGTAGGTATTATATCGAAGTCGATTGAAGGTATTCGATATTTTTCAGAATTTATTTGGGATTTATTTTGAATTTCCAGATTTATTTATATTGGGGATTTTCGAATTTAAGTGTTGATTATTCATTAATTGAGTGTTTAGATGCTCTAGAAAATATAAATGCGAATTTTCGAAATTTGTAGGAAATTTCGGAAAATTCAGATTGTTCTACTTGGGGTATTTTGACTTTTAGAGTCGTATATTCGATATTTGGTCATTGATAGGATGTTTTAATATTAAATATGAATTTTAGGATTTATGAGCAATTTTTCTGGAATTACAGATTCTGAAAATTTGGGATTGGAATATCCGAGAAATACTTGAGATATTTCTGTGGTAATTAAGTGTCGGTTGAGGTACGTATGAACTGTTTATATTACGACGCCTATAATGGCATGTAATGATATTAAGTATTTTGTAATGAGTGATAATGTGTTTTATGTGCTTACGTGGATTATATGATTTCATTCACTCATTTACAAGTTTACATAGCACGTTGAGCCTTGACTCCTTTGATTGCTATTGATATTGATCTCTTGAGATGTATTGAGTCATCATAGAGCGAGTGACATTGTTTTAGTGCACTCCTGAGATAGCATGAGGCACGGACAGGTAGCTCTTGTTGCCCTCCGATGCTACGTACGACACTCCTGATGACAACATGAGGCTGGACGGGTCGCTCCTGTCACCCTCCGATGCTACGTGTATGGATTAGCAGTGATGATTCGAGGTCTGCTGCGTTCCTGGCACGGGTGGCCACTGAGTTTATTGTGATACGATTATTTGGACTCCTTTTGGTATCCCTTATTTCATTGATACCTGTCACGCATTACATTGCATTTCATTGCAGTGTACTTGATTTTATTCATGTCAGTTATATTTGTCGTAATTTTTATAGTTCGTCGTACTGGGATCCGACCCCTGTTTTCTTTTTATGTTGTGGTTGTTTGTGATTCTATAGCAGGTTATCCAGGGGGATTTGACGCATCTGGTGGAGCGTCATCTAGTGGTACCCAGTGAGGCGAGCGTGGAGTCGAGTTCCCAGATATATGTATATATATCAGTTTAGCGAGTTTTATATTTGCCGGGGTGATGCCCTGTGTATCTGTATAAATAGTTTTGGACCTTGTTTTGAATTGTTATTTGTGTGATCGAGCCTTGCCGGCTCTGCATGTGTTTAGTCCTGGCCAGTGCGGCTATAGGTTTGTAAATTGGAGTTGTGACTCTATTTTCGAGTATATATTGCTGGTTGTGTTGTACAGGTTTTTGGGATGTCCTATTTACGAATAGGTCATGCCGAAATTTCTGTAGGCCCAAACGCAAATTTTTAACTCGTTTTCGCTGTTTACATTAATTAATCCTGGTTGTTTGATCATTAAATATTAAATCAGGACACGGGCCCTTTCACAACTGATCGATAACCATGAGGAATAGAATTGACTTCAAAATTTAATATGTATCTTCAATTATGTTATCATTCGTTTGCTTCTTGGGAAATTGAAATTCTATCGTTTGGCTCCGGATTTGAAATTTTAACCTTTTTTAATTAACAAGAAATGATACATTAATGTCATACATTTTTTAAACGATCATTATAAAATATAAACGGAGTCATGATTTTTAAACTAACATAATTATATGCATGTCTTGTAAAAAAATTAATGAGCTTTTTATATTTCAAACTTGTCAAATTTAGTGTTTGAAAACTTTAAAAATAAGTTATTATAGATTATTTTTTTAACTAATTTGTCAAAAAAAATCATAATTATTTATTTTTAGAGGTTGCAAAACTCAATAATTTTGTTTAGAGACTAATTTGCAAAGATTAGTCTTGTTATCCCCTAGCAAGAAGCATGTGAAATCATTTTAGTAAAATCATGATTTTTCCATGTGAACACGTTCCAACCATTCGATAAGAAGCATATTTTTCGAAAAGAAGCATATTTTTCGAAATCACATGGATGTTTTTACTCGCTAATATACTCATACTCGATTTTTATACGGTCACAAGTAGAAAATTTTTCAAGTTATTTGTACGATTCGATTTTTATTTATCACGTCATCTATGCATACGATTAGCTACTTTTACTGTGTTTTTTGTTTTGTTTTTGTTTTGTTTGTAATCAAACATCAATGTGAAATTTTATAGTTATTACTATTCAAAAAGATGCAAGTACGTTTACACTTGAGTTTTTCCAAATAGTGGACAAAAACTCAATCCAACGGTGTAACAGTTTAGGGAGAATTTGAGTAATGAGCAATGCAATTATCCTCGGATCCACATGACCCCAGGATATAAATTGCTCTAACGATAGCATAAAAATTGTTGAAGATAACGAATACAGATTGATTGCAGAAAGAGATTAGCACAAGATCCAGAGCTGTCTCCATTAAAAAGTGACAAAATTTAATGATAATCACAATTCACAAATAACACTATCCCATGTATAAACAATAGAACCAATAACCCCTGAAAACCAGCTGCCAAAACCAATTCAAAAGAAGAACAAAAGCAAAACTATATACCCAAATGTAATGAATAAGACAAAAATATTTCCATTACTCCATTGAAGTTCCTTATCTATATAGATTTTCCTAATTGCATTTGCTTATTTGCTGTGAGGCTCGAACTTTAAGATTTGTCAGTATGACTCGGGACTATCTTCATCTTTGGCCGCGACCCCTTCATTCATCGGCAATGTTGCGAATTTCTCTCTATTGCCACGTACCTTTGCTTTAATTAGTCATCTGAAAGATCAGTAGCAGAAAAATATGGATGGGTCAGCAGAAATACCGTGCATGAACTTTATTTTGATGTATATCATCAAAATCTCAACTCACATTAGACCTGTCACTCGTCATGAACAAGAACTCAACTGAGTAAATATCAGCAGAATCTGCAAACTAAACCAACATAAGCTATCTACGTGTTGAGTTACTTTCGCAAAGCATAAATACAGAGTCCAAGCACATTGTTTCATGCAATAACCATACATCTTAGACTGTAGCAATTATTGCTGTAAGGTAATGCTTACATTGAAATTCGTGGATGTACAACCTCAAGGGACAGAGTAACAGTCCACTTTCCGCAACTCTTCTAGCCGAAGAACTATTTCCTGAATTTAGTAATCGATCCTTTTACATCCAAAGCAAGTTAAATCTCAGTGTGTCTCAACTCTCTAGTGTAGCAGATGTTATTTCCAATATACTTGTTGAGAATGACAACGTCTTGTTCATTTCACCAACAAATCCATTGCCCCACATCAAATCAGGAGACTTGAAATGGGCAGGGGGTGCCTTTGACATACCGTTCTGAGAAAGACTCATAATCGACTCAAGCATCACTCTCTGAACAAAGGAATCACTCCCCTCATCCTCTTTGTTTGACAATGCCTCCCTATTTAAATCTTCAGGATTCTCTACTTCGATTTCTCCCTTTTCAGGAAACGAGCCACTTGGCATGTCATCACTTCTATGACAATAAACTTGACACAAGTTTTTCAAAGATTGCGAGATGTAAAGTTTTTCATCCTCATAGTCAACATGGGATATATCATGATTCGGAACTTTTAAAGTTTCTTGACCTAGATCATCTTCTGATGATTCATCAAGAAAGCTATTTCCACCCAATTCTAGCTCAGTCTTCAAGGCCTGCAATTCCTCTTCCTTCTCAGCCAGGAGATCATTAGCTCTTTCCAATTCCTCAATCACATACTCTGCTTGCTCCTCCAATACTCTTAAATATTGCAAGGCTTCCATATGAAATGCCGCCTTCTGCTCCTGCAATCTTGTTATCATGGCCATTGCCTGATTTGCAGCAATAGCAGCAGCATTTCTTTCTTCTTCCAACTCCCTGAATAAAATATCAACACATCTTCGATATTTATCCACCTGTCTTTTTAGCTGATCAATAGTGGTTTCACCTTCAGTACCATAGAAACTAATTTCATCCAAGGATTCATAACTAGAGCAGTTACTCACAAGTGACGATGAAAATGGAAGCCACTGAAATCTACACTCGTCGTTTTCTCTAGATTCTTCGTGTTGATAGTGAGTGTTTTGTCCATTATTGTTAAATGATGCCCCGGCAACAGAGAATGGTGCCAGAGAATTCACATCTTCTCTGATCTTTACAGAATCGTGGAGAAAAATTGGCTGGACCACACTCTGACCTGAAATGGACTTATTCTTTATACTGTGAGACAGAGTTAAAGGCTCGCTCAAATTTGTATCATTTGAATATGAAGAACAAACTTTGTCAAAAGAACCTCCAGCAGCAGCTTCTGTAAGCTTGGTAGCAAATGTGTTTTCATTCTCACTGGTTTCAAAAACATTAATTGCTGCCAAACAATTTCGCGAGTTAAATATTGTAAGAGATCAACTAGGATACTTGAAAGGATAACGTTTATAAACTCACAGACTCGCATTTTTACACAAAGACAAGTAACATTAACACTAATATAAATTATGAAGTAGGAGGAGGATTTAGTGCTTACATTTCTGTTGTATTGGTGCCATGTTGTCCAATGAAGGAACATCATACAATGAAAGGAGCTCGGATACGAATGGAAAGGTCGGTATGTGAGGGAGAGAAGCATTGCGTTTAGAAGTCTCTGTGACTCCAACATCATGTTTTAGATCATAATTTAAGGTCACAATATCTGCTCTCAAACATGAACTAGGCCCCAAATAGGATTCTGCCCATTCAACATTCCTAGGATCACATTCCTTGAAGGCATCCAATGAGGAAGAAATGACGTTCATGGAATCAACCAGGTTAGGCTGAACAATAACTGAAGGCAACACTTCAAAACCTTGAAGACTCCATTTATCCAATGCCGCATTATTGACAGGTGTTTCAGGTCTACTTATGCTGAAACAAGAATCATCTTCACTCGTACTACCATATTTTCGGCAATAACAAGGATTTCTGCCGTCATCATTCTCAGCGTGTGGAGCCACCAATTCAGAATCCGGGGATCTTTTCGGCTTAGCATAGCCAATACAAGGAGACAAAGGATCAAAACTATCCATAGCACATCCTTCACACATCCCACGACTATCAGCAAGATTACAATGCACAGAACAAGAAACTAAAGAAGAAATCTCCTCTCTGTGATTTTTACATAAAAGGTTCCAGTAACTTCCGGGCTCTGCTTTTCCGAGAACGCGATCAACCCTTGAGCACAGCATACAAGGTGGAACCAGCTCACAATATCGAGCAAACTTTTCGGCCAAATACGTTAACAAAGCATTCATGAACAACAATAATATTAAGAACCATTCACAAGCTGCAGATGATAAAGAGTTCAAGAATCCAAGTGATTTCCCCTTTCTAGCAAATATAATCTCAGCAGACATGGTGACCATATAAAGACCACACAAAATTTCCCCGAAATCAAATTCAATATCCCTTTTTGAAGTTGTAAAAGCTAGACAAGACACCAAAAAAAAGGCCAAATCACTAGATTATACGATAATGATCAGGCGAAAAAAAATATATCCCACTTCAGATAATTCCACATTCGTTGTTTTTACACCCAAATTCTCGGAACAGAGAAGAATTCCAACCAAAAACACATAAGAACCCTAAATCCAATCGAATTTACACAGGTGGTTGAGATAGCTAACTCATCAACTGAATCGACAGCAATGTGAATCGCGAGCAACCATTCCAAGAAGGAAAGACGAGAGATTTGGCTCAACAGAGAATTGGGAAATGAAAATTTATGATGAAGAAAGAAAAATGAGTAACAAGAAAGAAGATTGAGATTAAGAAATTAAACACCAAAAAAAGACGCTGTCAATGTAATCTTTTCGCATCGGGCAGTAAAGTTGGGGAAATGGAAACTATACAATTTTGAATGAAATCACAATTCAGTCCTTCTTATGTAACCAACTAAATGTCGTGGAATAGCAATTTAGTCCTTCAAAGAGAATTTTTTTTTTTCCAAACAGAAGATGATATATCGTTCCATATATGGGATCTTGATGTCGGTTGAGCATTCATTGGCTAATCGATACTAAAACCTCCATTAGGTTGCAACTGGATTATTGATATATTTTATCTGGACAAAGGATTTGAAGAAGTTATTTTTTAAAAACAGGTCGAGACATTACAATAAAAAAAAATTTACATAAAAAGTAAAAAAAAAAATATCAGTGATCCCAAATCCTAATACAATTCTTGGTTCACAAAATTGACATGTCAATTGTGAGGGCTGAGAAGCTACCTCACATAACACATGAATTTTTTGTGTTATTTTAAATTACTGACATATTCGATGGATTCAAAATCTTAGTTGTCTAACACGGTTATTATTAAAAATATATATATGATTTGATATGATGTAAATTTAAAATCCACTTCAATTTTATACATCCAAACAAGTTTAGAATTTGAAATCAATTAACTTCTTTTCAAATATATTCATCTAAGAACAATATTGCCCACCGAACAAGGAGACATCATTCCTTAATTAATTAATTTTTTTTAAAAAAAATTATCATTTATGATAATAAAATAATGATCACTTATTTATAATTTACTGAAACGGCAAATTATCATTCTCTAGTATAAGTCTTACATAACTACCTTCAACTACGAGGAGAATGTATTTATCATCACTTGGTGTCATTATTCGAGCACGATTCTTTCAAGTTAAATAATCATACATTTAAAAAAAACTAAAAATTATTTTTGGAGTTGTATAATATTATATTTACGTCAGAGATGATCAGGAATTCAAGATAAGGAGCTGATTCACTTGTTCATTTTATTTTTTCAAATTTATATGTATAATAATTTGTTTTAAAAAGCAAATGATTACCTTCGTCCAATGGAAAAATTGGATCAATAATTAATTATATAAAAATTTCAATTTTAAAAACAATATTATTTTGTGAAAATAAACATATTTTCAAACTTGAAAATTGAATTATTGTATTTTAGTAAAAATAATTTTTATATATAATATTTATTGTCAAGCACCTAACTACCTACATCCAGATCATCATAAATATTAGTATGAACAACACATATGTTGTGTTTACATAAGATATTTAACTATTAAAACTGTTTTTTGTTATAAAATTTTTTAACTAGAAGAAAAATTGAAGGAAATTAAGATTATTAAGGTAGTGTTTGGGAGAGTTTCTAGGAAGAAGTCAAAATTTTGTTAAGAAAAAGATGATAAATGCTTCCTAAAAACTCTCCCAAATACTACCTAAAATGATAAGTGCGGTGAAAGTTATGAGAAGTTGAGTAAGTGCTTAAAAATATATAGAAAATTATAACAAATCATATATATATATATATATATATATATATATATATATATATATATATATATATATATATATATGAGACTTGATCCGGGGAATCCGTGCACACCCGTGCTCAAAACAATTCCGATTGACTTGAAATTTTCACGGTAGGATCTTTTCAAAAATACAAATCCAACGATATATCATATGCTACAAAACCTTCACAGCAAAAAAAAATTATTTTCACTGCAGTTGTTGCGACTGGTAAAATCAAAGTTAAACTCACAAACTTGTAAGCTAATGATTTCTGCTTCAAAAATTTGTTTTTAGGTTTAAAAATCTTAAAACTCATTTGTGTCTAGTTTTAAACACTTGGCGTTTGAGGTTCAATTTTTTAAATATTATGAGCCACAAATTTTCGGGTCACTTTATGCACATAAAACAATGAAGATAACTAGTCAAATCTTCCTACTTCGACCTACGTAATCCAAATGATTACATTTTTTTCGCTATATCAATATATATATATATATATATATATATATATATATATAGAGAGAGTTTTTTTCAAGTGTCCACCTACCATACCCACCACCATGTCCACCAATGATGTGGCACTATTCTATTGGATGTGATAAAGATGTGATAAATTGTAGGTCCAATAGAATAGTGTCACATCATTGGTGGGCATGGTAGGTGAGCACTTGAAAGAAACTCTATATATATATATATATATATATATATATATATATATATATATATATATATGAGAGTTTTCAAACTGTCCAACAAATTTATGCCCACTTCGTTTCCAATCACTAAAACCCGATGTCGGGTTTTAGTTATTTTTGTTTTTGATTTTTCGCACCACTAAGACACGGCACCAAGTTTTAGTGGTCTGACACGAAATGAACATCATTTGTTGGACAATTAAAAATTTATATATATATATACCTATTTTATAATAGTTGAGGGCACATAGTAACTGCTACTTTGAGGACATCAACTTTTGTTTTTGATTTTACCCTCTTATCTCATTTTTATCCACTATCTCACCAAACCTTCTACTCACTCCACCCACAAAAAAATACATCTAAAATAACTTATATTTTACACATGCATAATCACGTGCATTTTTTACTACTATATATAATTCTACAATACTACTTGACATATACCGAATTCATTTTTTTACAAGGCTTTTCTGTTTGTCGAATAACTTGAAACCAACGCAAATGCGATATGTGTGTGTAATATATTAAGGGTAAATGATTTAAAAATCCCCACCAACCTTTCAAACTTTATCTTAACTCCCTAACCACAATTTTCTTTATTTCAACTCCCTAGTGGTCCTCATTTTTGAATTAAATATTATTTAGCAACTAATCCTTTGTACGTGACATTGTTAACCTATCCAACTAGTCCCGGCCATGCAAGACTATCAGTTACGCAAGGTTTCCAGCCGATATACTCCGAATTAGGGTCCAACATGCTTTCGTGAGATGAAATAAATTTAAATACCTCTTTGACCAAAATGTCGTCGGGTCATACTTGCCGAGTTTTACGAAGTGCTCCTCACACTCCAACCACGCAGTCGCAACAGATGATTTCTACACAAGCTCCTTCAACGACACCCAGCACAGCCTTAATTCATTTTCTACCTTAAGGCGTATGGTATATAAATTTAATTATAAAATATGAGCATGAAAGAACAAGAGGCTTTAAAGAAATTATTCAGACATGATATTATTACATAAATCAACTCCTCTGAAGAGGAGAAGACAACTTGTTTAGCTACTCATAGTAGCCTTGTTCTTGTAATACATAAAGAAAACTTAATATAATAGAGAAAGAAATATTACAACAATTTATTTGTAAGAAAACTAAAGGAAATGATCAATCTCTTCAGCTTCCTTGAACGCTTGTATTTATAGCTGAGATTCCACTCGTTTCACCGAGAAACTTCAAGGAATCTTACAGCTATCTTCTATGTCTTTATATCATTATTGATGGCATCTTTTACTAGTGGAGGAGGCAGTTGCCTCGTATTTTTTATGTCATTATTGATGGCATCTTTTAATAGTGGAGGAATCAAATGTCTGCCACTTTCTTTTGGCTTTATTCTCCTCACATGCCTGCTTTATTGTTGTCGGGGCATCTTTTGCTTTTGAAGTAGGCCCCTGTGAAAACGCATCTTTGGTGGTCCTTTTCCACCTTTGCTTGTCTCGAAAAAATCTTTTCGATCCGTTCGGGGTCTGAAGTTTTTTTCCGAATTCTGGCTCCTTCTGGTTGGGACACTCTGGGCAGATGTTCTCTGACCATCTTCCGATATGAGCCATGTTACAAAATTTTCGGCGAGTCTCTTTACTCCCCGGCAGCTTGTTGTTCCATAAAAAGTTTCTTTTCTTTTCGAAGAGTTCTTCCGCAAAAGCCGTAGTTTTTCCTGTCATTGTGTTTAACAGGAAATTATCCGTTCACAGAATTCTGATAAAATTTGAACGAAAACTTGACCTTGTCCATCTCGGTGAGAGAAACCCAAATACCCCATACCCTTCTGGTTGAGATTTTATTTTCTCCAAAAGTGGACACTAATGGTATTTCCTCAGGAATAGGGTCCTTAATGAATCTTTGATTATTCATGTCAGGTCTCCTTAGCTTGATGAAATGAAAGGGTTCGTGTGATCCTTTCCCTGTTGGTTCTGGAGCTGCACTAAAGAAATATAATTCAAGCACATCTCCTCTGGACAAATGGTCGTTATTTGCCCATGTTTCTTGGACTGCTTCCTGAATCCATTTGGGTAACTGTGATATCTCCGGGAAGCTTGGTGACGTTGTATAAACTGAGGCCAAGGCTCCAAATTCATACCAAAGCTTTACATCTTTAGGATTAACATTGTTTTTTAGCCATACCCTTGGATATATCCCTACAACATCAACCCTGCAAGTGTTAGGGTTAATTTCACTTCTTGTACTTAATTTCTCCCACATCTGTTGATAAACCTAAAATTGAGAAATAATAGCTGGATTAGTATCGATCTTAGATTTGCCCTTGTCAGTGTTGGGCCTAAGATTGATCTCTTCCTCTTTTACCCCAGAGGCGGAGGGTTGACTTGATGAGGAATCCTCATCAATTGTTGCTTCATCTAGATCATCAAAAGCTGATGATAGATTAGCACTTGTTTATTGAGTTTTAGCTTCCTCAACATCTTGTTTTCCAACCGGTGGTTGTATTTCTTGTTTTTATAAAACCAATGGTTTTAGCATATCTTGTTTATGAGAAACCAATGATTTCTCTATGGCATTCACAATTGGCCCTTGAATAGCAGCCCATAGTTGTATTTGAGCTTGCATACATCCTGTAATTCGATTAGATACTTTTATCCGATCAGCTTGTTGTAACCTGCCGGCCATTTCAGCATTAATGGCTAATTGGTTGAACTCGGTTTGAAGTAACCCAAGGTGTTCCCTGAGATGCCTCTGCATTTTCATGATGGAATCCACGTCGCTGCCTTCCATCTCTTGTTAAGAAATCTGCAAGAATATTTTAATGAGATTTAATAATAACAATATCAAAAATATAATTTTGACATAATGTTTGCCATCTTAATAACCTAGATTTCTCAGGTTTAGATTCAATCTTATTTTTTAAGAAAGCTTTTACCTGTGTGTTATCAACCTTTAGCGTGAATTTTTTAGCAAGTAAAAATAATGGCCATTTTTCGAAAGCCCTTTTAACTGCATAAAATTCCTTTTCGTTGATATGCCACCTGATTGCCTCTGATTTTGAAAAAAGACCGCTACAATATCTGCATGGTATTTCTCCATCCGGAGTGATCTTGGTAAGGACTGCTGCCCACCAATCCTCACTAGCATCCGTAAATAAAACCAGATCATCTTCATCTTCGGGTATAGCCATTTTTGGGAGATTCTTACATATCTCCTTTAATTGGTTTACCCCTTGAGTATGGTCTTCGGTCCATATAAATATAGCATCCTTTTTTAACAAAGGACTGAACACCTTTCTGTACATTGCTAGATTGTTAATGAACATCCCTGCGAAATTAACTACTCCAAGAAAACTCTGGAGTTGTTTTATGTCTTTGAGTTTATCTGAAAAATTCTTTACCTTTTCCACAATATGGGGTTGTAGAATTATTCCAGTTTCATCAATCTCAATACCAAGGAATTCAATTTTCGTTGTTGCTATGACTGCTTTCTTTTCAGATAAAACCAGTCCTTCTTGTTTACAAATTTTAGAGAAAATCTCTAAGTGTTTAACGTGTTCGTCTATATTTTTTGATGCTATAAGAATATCATCAATATAAACAAACATAAAGTTGAAATAATCTTTAAAAAGGTTATCCATCTTTCTTTGAAATATCTGGGGTGCATTAGCCAATCCCATAGGCATAACTTTCCAAATATAGTGTTCTTGTGGAGTAGAGAAGGCTGTGAATTTCTTACTGCCTTCTTCCATTCGAATCTGATAAAATCCAGACTTACAATCAAATTTTGAGAACACTCTAGCATTTCGTATACAGCTAATTAGGTGTTCTCTACTCGGTATGAAGTATCCATCAAACTCCAGGATTTTATTAATACCTTGGTAGTTAATAACTAACCTGGGTTTTCCTCTTTTTATTTCACCATGATTTCTGACCAGAAATCCTGGGCTGCTATATGGTGAAACTCCTTCTTTGATTAGACCAAGGTCCAAATGTTCCTTGATAATTATTCTCATATCTCTTTGATCTGTTATGTTCATCGGGATAGGCTTATATCTGATGAATTCATACTCTTTGCCTTCCTTTAAAGTAAGACTAGCTTTGAGTTGATTTCTATCTCACCATGCCAAAAGATGCTCGTTGTAACTTTTTTTGAGCCTCTTTTTGACATCTTCAAGGGATACCTTATTTTCTAACTCTATATCTCTGTGATTTAGAGTCACCTTGAGAAGCTCCATATCCTCTGTTTGGAGTTCTTGTTCTGTTGTTATTTTCAACATGGTTTCTCCAAACCTTTTTGGATCTTTCATCTTTGGGTGAAAAAGTTGTCTTTTATCAACACGCTGGCTGCGAAATATTATCGGTAATTGTCGATAAAAATCAACTTTGAGTCTTTGAACGATAATTTTATGATCACAAATTATAGTGAACATAAGTCTTCTTGACTCATTGTCTTGTGTGTACTTCTTAAACATTTGTAAGAAGTTATTTCCTAACAGGATATCAGCTCCTGTATCATGAAAATAGATTGGTGGTGTCTTTACCTTTTACCAAGGTGTTTGACCTGCTCCTTCCATGAGGATTTCTGCTTGTTTTATTCATTTGCAAAGAATTAAAATTCTTCTAGAGAAATCCCGTCCAGCAATTTTTGGCAATTCTTCTTCACATTCTTCAGGGAAGACTCATCTTTTTGCTGTACAAATTCCTGCTCCCGAGTCAATATAAGCTGCAAAGTATTAAGCTTTATATTGTTCATACAACATTCCTATTGGAATGTATATGGAGAAAGGACTTGTTGTCATTTTTTAAAGGGATTACTAAATGGCCCCGCCATTTTTAACAGACTATGTTGCAACTCAGTAATCCGATTAAGACTTTTCACCTTTAGTTTTCCTAAGGCTTCAGAAGGTATAGTATGGTTACTTCTTTCTACTTCTTCGATGCGTCCTAGTAAATCATGTTCATGACTTACTAATTTCAATAGTTGTTTCTTCATCTGTTTGTAAACAGACTTTTCGAATCTGTTTAAGGGAGTGTCCCTTATCCAATTCTCTTGGTTTTCCATCTCGTAGAATTTTTATTGAATCCTCCAAGTCTTCTCTTTTGCCATAAACTCTATTCCTTTTTCAAGGTGTTTCCATGGTTTATGGTCCTCCAGAAATTCTAGGCCAAGAATGAGCTGATCCATTTCTTTTCCTGAAATTCCACAGATTTGAACTTCCAATTCTCCAATATTTATCACTCCTTGGTATGTTCTTTTTTCTTGTTGTTCCAAATAGTAAATCGAGTTACAAGAGAACTGATTCCGATGACTTGTAATTTCGAATACTATTTTCACTTCTTTCCATCCTTCTGGAGATCTAAGTTTTCCTATTATAGAAAACTCCTTTTCTTCTGGTGGAATTTCTTGAATAGGAGATTTGTCCCATCTCCTACTTGTCATTCGGTCTCCTTAGAAAAATAACCTTCGGGGTTCTATTTTAAGGTCTCTGTATAGAACAGGTCTGTCCTGAATTTGAATGTCTGTTTTCTGAATTAAAGGAAACTCGATTCTTTCTGGGTATATTGCGTGAGCAACTTTCCCAAATATCTTTGGAATTTCAATGAACTCTTTTTTAATAAATAATTCAGAATGGTGAGTATTAGAAAGAGCATATGAAATTTGATATATAATAGAATATGGCCTATTACCTTCCTTCATTAGTCTTTTTTCCTTAAATTTTTGATGCAACGTCAAGGCTCGACCAAAATCTCTATCAGCTAAATTGTAGGCTATTCTTGGATAAATAACTCCCACAATTTTTCCTACGCACAAATTTCCTGAGATAGTTCCTAGAACCGCATCTTGTATATTTATCATTCTTTTATCGCATACTACGATATCTATGGGTGAATCTATTCCTTCTTTAAAAGTAGCTTTGATCATAATCTGGATTGCTCCAATATGAATCCAAGACATTGTCTTTGCTACTTCCGCTTTTAATTTCTGTAATTCCTCTCGAATTTCTTCAAAGGGAATCAACTGCATCT
Organism: Henckelia pumila; assembly: GCF_033568475.1. Taxonomy (NCBI): domain Eukaryota; kingdom Viridiplantae; phylum Streptophyta; class Magnoliopsida; order Lamiales; family Gesneriaceae; genus Henckelia; species Henckelia pumila. The sequence goes on from NC_133121.1 coordinate 15,914,096, forward strand.
CAATTTGATTACTGGTTAATTCCATAGGAATCGCCATTTCTCTTCTGGATACCTTATAAATCAAATTATGTCTTCTTTGTCTTAGCCCTAGATTTCCTAAAACTCTTTCAACTTGTCCTGCCGAAAATCCTTGGTACTTCTGTAGTGTTGGATTTTCTCTCATAATCCTTTGAACCATATTATGAGATATCGTGGTTTGACTAAAGAACCCAGCCAAACTTTCATATGTTTCATGTCGAAACACCTCCTCTTTACTCTGATTCTGATTCTGATTCATCCTCAGAAACTTCTTGACTAAATAATATCTCTTCTTCGTATATGCTTTCATCTGAGGGGATATCCTAAAATTGATATACTTGGACTAGATCTTGAAAGAAAACCGCATCATCCATATCTGGTGTTGCTTCAAAGAGTTTGACTCCTTTTTTCTCGTTTTCTGGACAATTTGTAGATATGTGTCCTTTTGCTCCACATGTCCAGCAGTTGCAATCCTTGAAACTTTCACTTGCCCTTGTATGAGTTTTTCTGAAAGTTCTTTTTGATGGTGTTCTTCCCCTACTTTGTGATGAGCCTGTTGCTGGGGACGTTCTTGTAGGTCCACTTCTTCTACCTGATCTATAGGATCTGGCTTTTTGTTTGGACCAAAATGTTCTTGGTTTCCAAGAACTCTTCATTTTTTTATTATAGGGATTATTTCTGAATTTTTTTCCTTTTAAATCCTTGTGTTCTGTTTCCAATGATCGTTGGAAGATCATTTTCTCTACAACACAAAGGTGTACGCTTATCTATACCCCTTATTTTCTTGTAGTTCTTTTGTAATGCTGCCATATGGCACCATTCTACCAATTTTCCTTTAAAAAAGGACGCGCGTCTTGCCAATGTATCAAGATTACCTGGAACGTATTTTTTAATCAACATTTCTCTCCAGGGACTTGGCATTTTTGCGAAAAATAGCTGAATAGCTACATTTTTCTCGACTCCCGAATTCCATCTGTATTTAGTGAATAACATAATGTATTCATCAACTAAACAGATATCATGTAACTCGAGGCTATACAGAGCTTGAGTATATCTTCTTTTTTTCTCTGTATCTTGATTATTGAAATAGTCTACCCCTATGAATTGTGCTTTAAATAGGATGGTCATTCTTTCTCCAATCTCGCTGAAGGATTCTCCTGCTAAGATTGATTTCTTCGTATCTGGCATAGTCATCTCCTATGCGATCTTGACAGATCCCATTAGACTCATTTCTAGAAGTTTAATGAATCATTCTTTATTGAGATCTAATGTCCCTGCTGCAATTCTCATAGCTGACGTCCAATCATCTATAAGATCTTTTCTGTTTTTGAAGTCCAAAACATCAAGGTTTAACATAACCCCATAAGGATGTATCGGGTCTAAAACAGTTTTTTCATAAGGAGTTTGATGTAGTGGTATTTTACTCCTTCTTGATCTGGTTTCTGCTGGATGTGAATTTTCTCCCACATGGAACTCACTATGTGGTTCTTTTGTTTTTACCACATCTCTTGGGGGATTTTACATGGGTTGTTCACCCTCAGGGAAATTCATTTTTAGATCTACAACTTTGAGATTCGCAAAAGAATCCGCAAGATCTTGTAGATCCTCTAGATTTAATCTTTCTAAAGCAGTCATCAGATAGTGTTTTTCTCTGATACTGCTTTTATAAGATTAATCATCATTTCATCATTAGTTAAAGGTTTTTGAACCATTTTGGTTTTACCTTTCTGATGTAACAAAGGTTTGGTACCAAACGAGAGTGGTAACCTTCCTCCTGTATTTTTTTTTCTAGAACCAAAAGTATGTTCTAGGTTTAGGATTTTATTTTGAAGATCCTTTAGAGTTCCAAGAATTTCTTCTTGTTTCTTAAGGATTTATTCAATTTGCCGAGGTATTTCATACAACTGATTGCTGTAATATTGTATCGTCTTTTGAATTTTTCTAAGATCTCCAAAGAGTTTAGAGGAATCTGGGGTAATCTCTAAAAATTTAGAGTTAGAAGTCATTTTTCTTTATCTCTTCAAATTCGAGAGCATTAGTCGCAACCTATTGTAAGTAATCTATTGTGAATAGATTAACTTGTTTATAGGATTTCGTATGAATAAAATCCTCTTGATTCAAACCTTCGTTTGAAGTCATTTTTTTGTAACATCTTCTCCTCAACAAAGAAAAGCATGAATTAACGAATAATATTATGTCTGAATAATTAACCTAAAGCTCTGATACCATTTTTGCGCATAATTATTTATACTGCAAATGAACACAAAATCTCCAGATTCAAGCATAAAACCTTTACAAGTTAAGCATAGAACCTATAGATTTTAAGCATATATTAGCATAAATCCAGCACAAGAATTAAATATTAAAATATTCAAGTTTGGTGGTCCTAGGGAGTTATAGTAAAGAATCTTTTGCCTAGGGAGTTATAATAAAGTTAGGAAGGATATTAGGGATTTTAGGACAATTCACTCATATATTAATTATTGAAATAATTTTTAAATAATAAATTTCTAGTAAGCTGTTAAAAGATAATAACTATTTTAATAATAAATTTTTAGTAAATAAAAAAATTACTGGTAATTAAATTTAAATTAAAATAACTAAAAATAAGGACAATAAAAAGTCTGCTATCTATTTTTCATCTTTAGGGTTATTTTGAATGTTCATTTAAATATAATAAATGTGGTTTTTATAAGGTACTTATATAAACACAAATATAAATAATTAATATTTTTTATATTAATTATTTTTTTGAGCAAACAAAAGGTCATATAAAAATCCCTGATGGTTTATTATGGTATTCTCATTCCAATTGATAAAAAAACATATGAAAGTGACTAATTAAAATACAAAATATATGCCTGATTAAAAAAAAATAGGTACTTCTTGAGATGATCTCACAAATTTATATATGTTAAACGAGACGACTCGATTATATTTGCAATGAAATAAATATTTTTCATAGGTAATTGAGTTGTGTTGAAAATTCATCTCATAAAATTGATTTATAAGAACATCTCAGAAGAGTTTTTACGATCAATTAAAATGATATACATGTTATCCTGTCAAACAAAAAAAATGCTATACATGTTATAATTGGGAAAGTTTTACATTTTTCACATCATTTGCTATGTATGGGATATAGCCGATGCCTGAAAGAGTAAAATCATCATTCAACTCTAATGAATGAACCCACAATGATCGATAATGCAAACGGTCTTTTAATGGTTACATTAAGTCTCGAGCAAATTTTAGATGGTTGATCAAATTATCTGTCAATTGAATATTGAACATTATTGTTTCTTTTATTGAATAATTTTTTCATTATTCAAAAAATTATAGCTTCTGGGATTCAATATTCAAGTTATTTAAAATAGTTTATTTAATTTTTATTTTTTTTATACCATAATTAACTTACATGATTCAATGCCATCAAAATTACTAGGCCCTCCATTGGTTACCTATTCCATGTGAATACAAACCTTGTATTTTGTATTTTTATTTTTTATATAGAAAATAGGTTAGATGTATTTGTCGCTCCTTTATATCACAAGTTAATACCAATCAAAGATGGCCATGTGCATATGATGATCCTTGTGAGATTTAATATCTATTCATTAATAGAAATTTATTTTTAATTTTTATTTGTGGGACACCCTTCTATTAAATAATACTATGTATCAAAGAAGGTGAATGGGGAAAAAAAGAAGCTTAAATTATGGTAAATGTACCGTTTCATATTCATTCTATTATATTAATGAAAATTTCTTAAAATTCTACCATATGTAGTATAAGGATTTGAGAAATGAAAAATGTCAAGCCTTTTTTTTTTAATCAAATTGAGAATCCACTCTTTAAATATTTTATTCCAATCCATCTATTCTAAATTATTTTATTTGAAATCTATTCCAAAATCAAAGTTATCGATTGAAACGAAGTTTTTAGTTAAATATATATGAAAATAAAGAGATGTAAAAATAGATTGAGCCCATCGTGTCAATCCGCTCTACCAGATTATCCTATTTCGTGCCCTTGAGGTAGCATAGACTTTTCCGTAAAAATAGATTGGTTGGAAACTTTAATTATTTTTAAGCATGTTCTTTGGGGCATTTTTATTTATGGTTGATTATTCATATTCATGTGATCTAGGCCAACTGGACTCTCATAGCCCAACCCATTGTAAAACAGCAATGGGCTAAATTTGTTTATAGTCATGATTCATTTTAACTTTGTTTTAAATATAGATATCAAATCGTGCCATATATAGTTTGAAATTATAATTTTATGTAAGAAAGAAAAGTGACACACAAATTTTAATTAGAAGTAATGATTACATTGACAGATCTACAAAAAGAGAGTATATTTTTAACAACGAAAATAAAAACTGGGGGAGAAAAATTTTCAGAAAGACAAAATGAATTCTTATAAATTATAATATTTTTCAGTCTCGATCATTGGTGAAAAATAAATTCAATACGCTGAAAGTTGAAGTAAAATTATTGCAAAATGAGCCAGTGAATGATGTCGCTTGAGACCATGGATTAAAAGTGGTAATAGGAGACGAAAATTTTAAGGAAAACATAATCTTGGAAACTGAAAAACAGTCACTCAAGCGTAAGGATGAACGTGTTTTCATGCGAGCAAGGAACTCAGATCTGTTTATGTTTTACAAATGCCAAGAACACAAAGTTCTGCACTAAAAACTCAACCCGAATGAGTCTTTGTCTCGCCCTTGAGCGAGCCATACGTGCAGGAACAGTTGAAGTCAAACGATCAGGCATCTAATAAGTTATGCACATAAGCTTGAAAGAATATTGGCTAAGCCCTTGACGAAGATTTTATGCGTTGGTCGAATGTGATGGCAACCTCAGATGGTTATGTTCGCCTTCATACGTAACTATAAGCATCGAAGGATCATCCAAGCATCTTTCGACATGTTTTCTTGCAGGACATCCTCTCATACTACTGCATTTATAGTAACCCCTGCACGATTTCACGACCAAGAAACTCATCCAATCGCGTGTCAAATTGCATCATTACACATTTCTTGATTAATTGCATAAACAGACAGACGAAGACACAAGGGTGAGATTTTAATCAACACAAACTAAAACATCAAATAATAAAGATAAGCACATGGCATGCATGTAATATGGTATTTATTCTGATACTACCCGATTACACGTTTAACTAATTCGGATAAGCAGATTGTCAGAGCACTGTTCAAATGAGTATCAGCTCCTATAATCAGCGGAGGACTTGACAGTTATGCATTTCTTATCCCATCACAACTCATATGTATTGATTGACCAGTAAATATATGCAAGTTTTGTCACCAAGTAATTCTAACCAACTAATTATATACAACAGTGAGAAACTAATGACAAATGGACCGATATATCCTTCTACATTCAGTATGGTTTCCCTTAAAAAACAATGCATCAATTTTTATATCATATCATAACTCAAGCAAATATCAATCCAAGCCACTTAACTACTAGTTAATGGTCAGTGAGAAAACTGCAAATTAAACTTCGTGGGCAAGAATTATTTGAGTTTCAACTGACTAATGCTATGGCTTTGCTGAGGTTATTCCTCAACCTGAGAACCACAAATAATTACCAAGCAGATTTCCACAACAAAAAAAATGAATTATACACCAACATGGAGTCCATCAGATGCAGTCAATTAAAAGGATTGATCTTAAAAACGAGAGAGCTCTATTTTAAAAGTTGAATCATATATTCCATCCAATGTCGCTTATTGAGGAAAGGAATCAAAATTACCTCGGGTAAGGAGAACCTTTGATTGGTTTCTGTCCATATTTTCTCCAAGAATACTCATCAGGGGGGATATCAGCTACCTTGTTGCTTATGGCGGGTACTTTGATAGATCTTTTTACTCGGTGTTTCCTGTTTAACGTGTGAAAGATTGAAACGAAAAACAGAACGATCATGAACCATATATCATATTGTAAATGAAAGTAACGAAGGCAAACAAGTTTAAAGCAACCACCTCTTCTTAGAGCAATGACATCTGCCACTGCCTCCACATTTCACACTTCCATCCTCTCCCCTTCCTGAACACCCTCTCTTGTGATGATACAAGCTTTGATCCATAGACCGAGCTGGAGCCGCCCCAGTCAGATGAAAGCCACTCACATCTAAATCGGCAACATTGCCATCTACGCTCAATGAGGAAATGAAAGACCTAGTAGATGACATGGTAGGGGTGCAAGTAGAGCTATCAAAATTCAGGCTAATGCCACTGTCGCTACGTCTATATGTTAGGTCAGCTTGCTGGTTCAACTGCTGCTGCTGCTGCTGCTGTTGCTTGAGAAAATAATAATTCTGTACTGGTGATTTCTGGGAAAGCTGCAGATGATTCTTGCTTTGTGAGCTCAATTCTAAGCAAGGGTTCCCAAATGTGATGGACCGGTTACAGTACAAACCGGTTTCTTGATGTGAACTGGTCTCAACTGGATTAATCTGAATGAAATTCTGGGGCATATCGGTAGTTCCACACATTGGACTTTCCAATAAGATATTTTGGGGATAAGGAGTGTGATTCTTTTTGGATTTTCTAACTCTAGGATGACCAGTACTAGAATTTAGAAGTGAAACAACTTTGTTGAATTTTAAGACAGCCTCCCCTGTCTGTTCTACAAAAATCCTATACTTATTCTGATCTTGGGGGTGCTGAGTTAAGAGATTAATCACTTTATAGCAACTTTCAACAGCTGCAGTGTTCGATTTTACAACCTCATCCATTTTCACTCCCTTTATACAAATATATATTAAGCAAAAAAGGAAACCAAGCCCTAAAATCCCAAATCCTACTAATTCAAGAAATCTTTAGCCATCCACAAGAGGCAAAAACTTAACATATGCTAAAGAAAAAAACCTCCATATTTGGCAACCTACAAACACATAATAGCCATCCCAAGCTCAAAATAGATTCATTCCAGGACCGAAACAACATGACATGAACTGGGCATATGGAAAATCTGCCAACGACCCCAAAAAAAAAAACCCAGATGAAATAAGCTCAAAACAGGAACAGACAACCAAAAAAAATGCCGAAAAAGACTGAAATTTGGACCTTGAGATCGAATGTTGGCGGAAAATGGTGTCAACCCAAAATTGTTTCAACCTCCACAAGGATTTAACAAAAATAAGATATGAAGCTGCAATGTTTTGATTTCGCAATGAACTGACAAAACCCAAGGACCGGAGAGAAGTAATATTCATACATTTATACACCTCTTTTATACAAGAAGCATGAATTAAAAATTGTGATTCTGTAGTGAGAGAAAGCAAAACATCGTAGAGAGAGAAAGTATGTGGAATAGGGTTACACGTCGCCCACAGTATGAGTACGGATACTACCCTGCGGACGGCATGAACAAAACCGTGGAATAGATTGGAATTTGGAGTTGGAGATGTGCATAGAGACGTGTAAATTTTTTTTTATTTGCTAACTAACCTGCGCATACCAAACATAACCTTAACTAGGGGTGGCGAAAAATACCAAAATATCGTCATTACCGCCTTTACCGTACCGAAAAAAAAATCGTTTATACCGAAAATTTGGGTACGGTATCAATTTTTGGTATCGATATCGATATAAGATTTTAAAATTTTCGATATTTCGGTATACCGAAAAAAAATCGGTATACACGATATCGGTATGATACCGCATATACCGATATTGTTTTAAAAAAAACATTTTAAAAAAATCGGTATATACGGTATCATATCGTACCGAATTTTATCGAATTTCGGTATTCGATATGGTATTGATATGAATTTATGTCATATCGAAATTGTCGATATACCGAAATTTTCGGTACGACCCCTAACCTTAACAAAGGTTATATTTTGTAGAATTATATATTTTTTTATGAATTATTATTTTACTTTTTTCTTTCTCGAATAATCAATTCACGGTTCATAATGGACCCCACTCCGGCTCATTTTAGCAACGAGATTCACCAACTTGGGACCTACTCGGTGAACCCCACGGAGAATCTTGTTCCGCATTTCCCAATAAAAAATGCCACGTGTCAAATAGTAATCGATTCCGTTTCTAATTATGCGTTTGGTAGAAGAAATCAAAAGAGAAAAATAGTTTTTTTAATAAAAAATGGGTAATTTGCTCAAAAATCCCTAAATGCAAATATATTTTGTTTTGGGGTCCCTAGTCATAAAATGTGGTACAAAACAATACAATATGTGATATAAAACCATACAAGATATGATACAAATTAACAAAAATTGTAGTACAAAAAAGTGGCTAGGGAGTGCAGAGCAAAACATGTTTGCATTGGGGATTTTTGAGCAATTTGCACATAAAAAATTATATTTATTATTTTAAATGTGTTTGAATAGATTTGAAGTGTTTTTAAATTAAGATAAAATATAAATATTTTTTAAAAAACTCATATTTATAGTTTTTCAAATGTGTTTTTTTATAACTCAACTTAAAAAAATTGTTTACAATTTATTTATTCAAATACAAAATTATTATAATTTTTATTTAAAAAAATAATTTTAAAAGTCAACTTCAAAAAGTATTTTTTTAAAATTAAAATGTTTTTGTATCCAAACTAGCTCAAAATCTCGAACCAAATCAATATTATCGACTTTGCAATGTCGTAAATCAAAACGATTTTTTTGACTAATGTTAAACATACTTTTAGAATTGACTGATTATAATTATGTTGAGTTACCAGCTGAACTCTCAATTTTCTTGATGTCTATGCAAATTGATTAAAAAATATGATGTGCGGAAATATATTAAAGTGCAAATTCTGAACATTGAGTAAGTGTGTGTGTGTGTGTGTGTGTGTATGCAAAACTTGAAAGAACAAGGTAAACTGAAAGAACGAGACGTAATGAAATGTTTATGAATATTCGGAGATTTAAACGACTCCTATATCACATCTTTTTTCTCCTCGAAATGATAGTATTAGAAGACTTTGAATCTTACAATCAACTTGTAAAGTCTTGCTTTGAGATTAGGACTTACACACACTGACCTATCTCAGAACTCCTAGATACAACACAAAGAATCAGTCCCCGACTGAATAAATGATAATAATATTACAACTCGATTTTACAAACACAAATTGATCCTACAAGGATCGAACAATATCTGAAAATGTGTGCTTTGAGTTTCTTGATCAGTTTTTGCTAAGTACTTCGAAACTTTCAAATCAACTGCTTAGAATGAGAATTTTCAAAATGATGCGCGAGAGCAAGAACACTTCCTTGACTGATCAAGCTACCTATTTATAGGTTTGGGATCCAACGGTAATATTTGAAAATTATATAAAAGATCATAAATTATTTCCTTTGCACTGTTTGTATTTGCCACGTCAACATTCTTCTGACAAAAGTAGCATTCTGGGATTGCGACGTGTTGTTGCAGAGATGTCAGTGTCAGTGTACGGAAAATTCTATTCACTTGATGTAAACTGATAGTCATTCCAACTAAATCATTTGAACACGCGGGCAGAGCTAAATTGATTGGGCGTATGTTTGGGGGGACAAACTGATGTATTATGCCGATTGAGTAGTTTATATGCGAGTAGTTTAGTCACTTTCGATATCAGTTTAGTGAGACGATCTGTATAGCAACTCGCGATCAGTTTAGCAACTTGCGATCAGTTTATTCACTTCCGATATGAGTTTAGCGAGACGATTCGTTTAGAAACTTGCTATCATTTTAGAAACTTCCGTTATCAGTTTAGCGAGACGATTAGTTTAGTAAATTCCGACATAAGTTTAGCGACTCACGATCAGTTTAGCAAGTTAGTGCAAAATACCAAAACCTTAGAATATCCAACAGACATTTAATGTTTTTTTATACATTAAATATATTTATATAATATATGATGTGTGTAAGTGTTTGTACATTTTTTTGAACATACCGATTCTCGATTTTATTTATTATATTTATACTTACACACATGCACATTTGATTATATATGGTGAATTTTCATCTTGGATTCGTTAGACTTGTAATAGACAATTTCAATTAATAAAATTATAAGTCCACCTCAAACAAAAAACAAGAAGTAATTTCAGACTGTGAAATATGGAAAATGTGACTTTTTTTGATTTTATTTACTTTTAATTAGATTTACTGGTTTTTGAAAAATATCAAGTTGTGTTTTTTTTTTTATATTTTTTAAATGTTTTTTATATTTTAATTTGTCTGTGTTGATAATTATTGAATTCTTGATTTTTTATTTTTATTTACTATCGTTTAATTTGTTATTTGAATATAGAATTAAATTTTGTGATTTTATTTGTATAATATTATTTATAAAAATGAAATAAATTATGGTAAATTCTTGTTAAACTCATTTATATGTTGGGAATTCCAAAATTATATAATTAAAAGAAACTTAATTTCGGTGTTTGCAAAAAACATAATCAGAATCAGGGCTGGCATACCGAATCAAAATACCGAGTTTTTGACATACCGTACAGAAATTTTTTCGATATACAGACATTTTTTCGGTATACCTAATTTTTTTTCAGTATTTATACGATATCAATATGAATTTTTTCTGTACCAAAATTTTAGAATTTCAGTATCGGTATGAATTTTTTTCATACCAATATTTTTGATACGGTATACCGAAAAACCACCCCTAATCAGAATTATCAAAATTGTTAAAGCTACTGAACTGAACTAGTTATCAGTTTGATAGTAAAATTGGGAGGAAATGACACGAAAGAAACTGATCGTAACAACTAGCTGAGCTAAACTGATATTGACAATCAACAAAGCTAAACTGATCTAGAGAATCTACAGATCTAAACTGATCTAGCTTATCTACAGAGCTAAACTGATCTCGCTCAGCTAGAGAGCCAAATTGATTTCATTTATCTACAAAACTAAACTGATCTCGCTCAGCTATGAGAGTCAAACTGATCTCGCTCATCTACAAAGATAAACTGATCTCGCGCATCGTCAAAGCCAAACTGATTTTATTCAGTCTATCAGAGACAGTTATATCTACAGTTGAAGACTCAACACAAAGAATGAAAAACAAAGTCAGTTAACCGATCTGGATAAAGTTTTCCGTACACTAACACACCTGCTACAAAATATCGCGATCATAATAGAGTACTATTCACAGAGAATGTCGGCAAAGCAGATGACAAAAGAGTAATGGGATTTTCTCAAGAATTTCAGAGCCAATATTTTAAATTATTACCGTTTTAATCGGAGCCTATAAATAGGCATATTTATCATTTGAAGACGCTGATGAAAATCCAATCGCTGAATTGTTGAATATTCTATCATCGCTCAAGTATTTTCAAAAAAAAATTTCAAAGTTTCAAGAGCGAAACTGATCAAGAAAAACTCAAAGCACACACACATACACTTGTTTATTCTGATCGTTTGAGGATCAATTGTGTAGCTTGAAATCGAGTTGTAATACTTTTCTTTCATACAATCGAGGACTATCATTGAATTTTAGTTAGGAGTTATAAGATAGGCAGTGTGTGTAAGTTCTAAGTCTTAGAGTGGGGTTTGTACAAGTTGATTGTAAAACTCAAAGTCTTCTAGTGATATCCTTCCAAAAAGGAAGAAGGGGTGACGTAGGAGTCATTGAAATATTCGAACATCCATATACATTTCCTTGCGTTTTTCTTTTAGTTTACGTCAATTCTTTTACTATTTGATAAACTTGAATCTGTGTTCATAATCCACACTTCGACATATTTTCGCGCAGTTATTATTGTTTGTCGATTTGTGTAGACACCAATATAAGAACGAAGTTCAATCATTAACTTGGTTGAATTCAAATTTAGTTACATCGAAAGTTTTTTTAAGTGTATTCACACCCCTCTACACATAAATCAATCCTACAAGTGGTATAAGAGCGAGGTTCTTATCTTGTTTTTGAACAATGCGTCTAAGATGTCTTCATGCAGCGAAATTCCTATGTTCTCGAAAATGACTTTGATCAGTGGAAGATACGCATGCAAGCTCATCTGTCAGCACTAGATGATGACATGTGGTATGTCATTATTGATAGTCCGATTATCATTACCAAAATTAACACTGCAATAGAAATTTTTGGTGGAGGACCACATGCAGTACGTTGAAAAACCAAGAAGTAAATGGACCACGGAGGAGAAAAAGAAGGCAAATCTTGATAGCGTGGCCAAGGACATACTATATAAAACTCTTGACAAAAATACTTTCAGCAAAATCAAAATGTGCAAAACAGCAAAAGAAATTTGGGAGATGACAGAAATCATATTGCAATTGTATGATAAAATCAAGAGTCGGTGTTATCTTCAATGTTACAACACCAAAGACAACACAGTGCAGCGGAAAATAAATACGTAAAATAAACAAAAATAAATAACCCAAGAAATTAATTTTGCACGAGTATAAAAACTCGTATGAATGCCTTAGGGCTAAATATCACTAGAAAAAGTAAGATCAATCTTACAAACCAATACTAGTGATTTTACAAAAAATAAAAAAAATCCTAAAGTTCTCAACATGTTGAGAAATCAAATTTGCATCCTAAATAAATCAAAGTAAAAACAATTAGATGCAACTCTCGTATCCCAAATACAGACGACAATAACACAGTAGTGCAATAATCATGGGCTGACATGTACATCTGCAGCCAAGTGACATCAGGAAATCAATGGGTATTACCCTTTTTTAATTAGGCTAGTTAGAGTGTTATTTCTTAAGAAGATTTCACTAAGTATGAATCTATGAGATAAATATGAAGTTAGTCAAAGTGATTAGTGGAGAAATTTTGATTTAAACTGATCCAATCACACACTAAAGTATTATTAATGGTGCCACTTTGGAGGTAAGTGCTCTTTTAGGTTTGAACGTTTTGATTAGGTTGTCCCCACTTGTAATCACGTGAAATCTATTCACATTATTTTATGCTCTTGATAATAAATTGATATATGCACACGCATCATAAATTTATTTGTAGGATTATAAAAAAAATAATCGTAAAGATACATATAATGTAAGATATATATATGTATATATATATATACCTTTACTATATTGTATGATTTTGTTATTATTCAGAAGAATTTTGTATTTAATGTTTCATGATATTATAACAAATTGAACTTTCGCATTGAATTTTAGGTGATGAAAGAATTGATGCACAAATATCGATGTACAATAAAGTTTTAAAAAAAGTGTTTTAAAATAACTACAAGATGAAAAACAGTTGTGTTTTTTTTAAGCAAGTAATATGCGTTGTTAAATAGATGTATCATATTCGATGAGTCTCTAAATAAATAAAATGTTTACTTTAAAAAATTGAAAACAATTGGATAAACATGTTTGATTTATCCCAACGCATGCACACGGAGACATGATATAATTGGACATTGAATTCCATTAACCAAGCACTAAACAAACACCTTTTTCTTGTTTAACGAATGAAATGTGATGAAAATGTCACCCAGAAAATAATCCAGAAAGCACTAGGAAATCTTGGAAACCATATGAAAAGCCACAAAATTTAGAATGAACTGATTAACATAAAATCCAGGGAATAACTTCATTTGTAACAAGAGTGAAATGGATCCAAAAACCTATTTTGTCGAATCGGAGTGATGAAAATTGCCAGTTTGGCCTAAAATATTTTAGATAAGAAAGACATATCATTGCTTCCTTCCCCTTCCCTTCTTGGTTGGATGCGCCTCTACTTGTTCTTTTCCACCAACTTCAGATATATCAGCTGCAGAAAAGTATAAATTTACCATAAGAATGGCAATCAAACAATACCGTCGCAACAATAAATAACAATAAATGTAAACCAATAGGCTCCAGCTCCAAGCCTGGAAAACATGGATTAAACCAAAGATTTAAGTTATTGGCAGTTCCTCTTTTCGACTCTTTATTATCGAACCCAAGAATTCAATTGTGCCCGATAATCTGATAGATTTCGAATGAAGTAAATAGCTATTTTTTCAAGAAAATTACACATGACAATTTCAAAATTTTCCCATTAAGGCATATCCAGTATGACAATCACTTGGTGGAAACATTACCTCCAGGTCCACGAGCCATCAGAGTAAAAAATATATTATTGAGCTTCTCCATCTTTTTAGCATCCTGTGCTTGGTCTGTCTTAAATTTGATACACTGATACAATAGAAAAGAAGATATCAAGAACTGAAGAGTATCCATAGTCTGGAATTTCATGGAGCCCAGTTTGCTCAATTTATAAAATATTTAGAACAGCTTGTAAGATATTTAGGAATTTGTACAATGTCTGCAAGTGTTATTAATTTTTTGAAAAAAGACCCTTGTAATGTTTGAAATGTTTTACTAAGATGCCTAATACTTTTTTAAGGTTATATAATTGTTAGTTAAAATATAACAGCTTTTATCTTTATATCACAAAATAACCCCACCCCCCCCCCCCCCACCCTCTTGGGTCTTTCTCCCCACACTACTTTTTCCTCCCCAGCGGACTAGAATTGTGTTCTCAACTTGAAATTTTTCCTACCCCCAACACTAAAATCTTAATTTTAAAATAAGAAATTGTAATAGAAAATTTTTGATACGTCGTAAGTACCAAGCTATGCTAAGTTTTTTATATCCCTTAACATCATAATAGGAAAATGGGTGGCACGAACACATAAATCTATATGAAGAAATACATCCAATGATCCAATATTGAGCAACTTTTAGCTCCAACACCAAGCACTTCATGTAGGTGGCTGAACTATCGAACCAACTAGCTTTACAAAATTGAACCTCAATCTATTTTAGAGAAAGCTAAGAAGAGGTTAAATTGTTTTTCTCCTACTTTTCTTGATGGAAAATAATTAAAACTTCACATCCCTGATAAATCATATCCAAGGTAAATTTCCCTTACAGATTTAAAAAAACAAATCCCTGACCCCAGCTAAAGAAAAGGCTTGAAATGCATTCTTCCACGTGTCACAAAATTTCACCATCCATTTAGATACAAAATTTGTTTCCATTTGCTCGTTTGGGTATTTTTTTTAATTCCATGAATTTCAATTTCTTCTACCATTTTATGCACTTGTGTAATGTGTACAATATTGTAATGGATTTCAAATACTTCTAAATTTCTCTCTCAAATTCTTCTCGTACTACATACAAATCCTCGCATCAAAACCCGACTTCATACTAATCAAGTCACATATGCCACAGGTCAAGGTGGGCAAGGAGCCTGAGACTAGGATGGTCCAACTACAACACAATGTTTGTAAAAGGTGCGCCCACAAAGTTTTATTAAGGGTGCTTCTTGGGCTCCAAGTGCAAGGCAGCGCACCTGGAGACACACTAACATCGATGATGAGGCGCAGGCTATAGCTGAGATAAGTCCCAGGTGTGCTAAAGGTTAAAAACGTTTCACTTTTTTTCTGGGCAAGATTTTATCCCATATTCAACACACAAACTCTCCCCAGTTGAATTTCTCACGACTCCCTCCAGCCAAGCACGAACGGAGAAGTTAAAAAGAATTTCAAAATAAAGTATAAATGCACTTGAAATCACACCACACACACGAAAAAAGTCAAAATAAAACCCAACAAAATTAACCACTTGGTGCATAACTCCATCCACTTAGAAGTCAGAAAGAAACTTAAAAACTGGAGCAATCCGGGAGATAAATAAGCATATTTTACAGGGGATTACAATCATACCTCTTTATCATCGGTGACTTTCAGAACCAATTTACCATCGCAATGTCTGTATTTCATCACATAACGAGTCTATGACAGCAAACGAAACCCAATCAAAATCGGTTAGCAAAAAAATATAAAGTAAATTAGAAATTTAATGCAACGACAGTACTTTCTCGGGATCGGAGCGAAACAACTGGATGGATTTTTCGAGAAAATCATCCCAAGATGCGATGTACACCATTCTGGTCCGAATTGTGAGGCTGATTGAGTTTGATTTGTCAAAATTGAAATGTCTTTACCACCTTAAATCACATAAAATCAACAATAAAAAGCTCAAACATAGAGAACAAAACTTGCGACCCATACCTGATTGCGAGAGAAAAGAGAAGAAATAAGAATCTCGGTTGGGGCAGAAGCTAAGGATTGCAGCGCTAGTGACAGACGGTGTGCAAGAGCCGATGATGGGTGAAGATTCAGTGGTGGCGAGGGATTCCAATTGACACAAGTGAATTGTTGGAGCGAGCGGCGGCGCTCATAAAAATATTTGGGTATTTTAGGCTTAATTAATAATAGGATTTATATTATATTTGTTGTGAAAAAGGAAAAATTTATGGTAAAAAGTAAAAATTTCAAAACTCAAAATATATCAAACTCTACACTTCACAAATATTTTTCTCTCAATTCAATTGTATTTTTCATCACAAATGAAGACCTATTTATAGATCCACATTTGAGATTAGTCCAAAAATAAATACATCATCATCTACATCATCACACACTAATTTTCCACATTTTACAACTCAATATTCAACATTCAACATTCAATATTCAACATAATATTAATAATAATAATATTTTTCAACACTCCCCCTTGTGATGATGATCGTGATATGATGACTGTCTTCATTACGTGTTTTATACTGCCTCGTTAAAAACCTTACTAGGAAAAACCCAGTGGGATAAAAACCATAGTAAGGGAAAAAGAGTGCAGCCACGTAAACTCCCCCTCATGTTAATATGAGTGATTCTTCACATATTCCGCAGATTGCGCATCCCAATGTTGTATATATGCTTTCTGAATATCGTCGTGGGAAGTGCCTTTGTGAAGAGATCTGATGAGTTCTCACTTGATTGAATATAACAGATATCAATATCTTTATTCTTCTCAAGCTCTTGAGTGTAGGCAAAGAACTTTGGGGGTATATGTTTTGTTCTGTCACTTTTGATGTATCCTTCTTTCATTTGAGCAATACATGCAGCATTGTCTTCATACAACGTCACAGGCTTCTTGTCTACTGATAATCCACAAGAAGTTTGGATATGTTGTGTCATTGATTTTAGCCAAACACATTCACGGCTTGCTTCATGTAGCGCAATAATCTCAGCGTGACTTGATGAAGTTGTTACGAGTGTTTGTTTCTGTGAACGCCAAGAAATTGCGGTGCCTCCACGAGTAAATACATATCCGGTTTGAGAACGTGCCTTATGTGGATCAGATAAATATCCAGCATCAGCATAACCAATGATACTTTGATTGGTGTCTTTTGAGTACAAAAGTCCCAAATCTGTTGTTCCTCGTAGATAACGAAATATATGTTTAATTCCGTTCCAGTGCCTCTTTGTTGGATATGAACTGAATCTTGCCAATAAATTTACAGCAAAAGATATATCAGGTCTAGTGCAATTTGCAAGATACATAAGGGCACCAATGGCACTTAGATATGGTACTTCTGGACCAAGAATAATTTCATCATCTCCACATGGACGGAATGGATCCTTTTCTATGTTTAATGATCTTACGACCATTGGAGTACTTAATGGATTTGATTTATCCATATTAAAACGTTTAAGGATCTTTTCTGTATAATTTGCCTGGTGAACAAAAATTCCACATTCTTTTTGTTCGATTTG
This sequence comes from Henckelia pumila, assembly GCF_033568475.1. Lineage (NCBI taxonomy): Eukaryota > Viridiplantae > Streptophyta > Magnoliopsida > Lamiales > Gesneriaceae > Henckelia > Henckelia pumila. The sequence continues at coordinate 15,931,708 of NC_133121.1, forward strand.
CAAACCCAGACAATACTTGGTTTTTCCAAGATCCTTCATTTCGAATTCTTCCTTCAAGTACATCATAACTTCTTGAATTTTTTTATTCGTTCCAATGATGTTTAAATCATCAACATATACAGCAATAATTACACATCCGGATGTTGTTTTCTTGATGAAAACACAAGGGCATATTGGATCATTTACATATCTCTTTTTCATCAAGTGATCACTTAGCCGATTATACCACATTCGGCCTGATTGCTTCAACCCATATAATGATCTTTGCAATTTTACAGAATAAAATTCTCTGGGTTTTGAACTTTGTGCTTCAGGCATCTTAAATCCTTCAGGAATTTTCATGTATATATCACTATCAAGTGATCCGTATAAGTAAGCTGTAACAACATCCATAAGACACATTTCCAAATTTTCAGACACTGCCAAACTAATCAAATATCGAAACGTAATTGCATCCATAACAGGAGAATACGTTTCTTCATAATCAATTCCAGGCCTTTGAGAAAAACCTTGTGCAACAAGTCTAGCTTTATATCTGACTATTTCATTTTTCTCATTTCGCTTTCGAATAAAAACCCATTTGTATCCAACAGGTTTTACACCTTCAGGTGTAAGGACTATAGGTCCAAAAACATTACGTTTATTCAGCGAATCCAATTCAACCTGGATGGCATCTTTCCATTTGGCCCAATCATGACGAGTTTTACATTCACCAAAAGATTTTGGTTCATGATCCTCATTTTCATTTACGATGTCACAAGCTACATTATAAGAAAATATCTCATCAATATCTTCTATGTCTTTTCGGTTTCATATTTTTCCAGTATTAATATAATTGATAGAGATTTCACGATTCTCGTCAGTTTGTGGTTCTGATAGAATATTTTCATCATCAGGTGATTCTTCTGGAACACCATTTTCTATTTTATGATCGTCGTGTTTCTCTATGCCTTTTCTTTTCCGAGGATTTTTATCCTTGGAACCGACTGGTCTTCCACGCTTCAAGCGTTTTATGACATCATGAGTGTCTTCAATTTGTTTCTTTGGAATTTCAATTCGAGCAGGGGCATTTACAGCATGTATATATGATTTTGTTACCCCTTTTGTGTCTGCAAATGCATCTGGAATTTGATTTGCAATTTTTTGCATGTGCACAATTTGCTGTACATCTTTCTCACATTGTTTGGTCCTTGGATCCAAATGTAACAATGATGGTACATACCATGTGATTTCTTTTTCGATGTGTTTCTTTTCTCCCCCTAACACTAGAAAGATTTCTTCATTAAAATGACAATCAGCAAAGCGTGCTGTAAACACATCGCCTGTCTGAGGCTCAAGATATCGAATGATTGATGGACTATCATAACCGATATAAATACCGATTTTTCTTTGTGGACCCATTTTTGATCGTTGAGGTGGTGCAATAGGCACATACACCATACATCCAAAAATTCTCAGATGAGAGATATTTGGTTCTTTACCAAATGCAAGTTGCAATGGGGAGAATTTATGATATGCACTTGGTCTGATGCGAATTAATGCCGCAGCATGTAAAATTGCATGTCCCCATATAGAAATAGGGAGTTTTGTTTTCATAATCATTGGTCTAGCAATCAGTTGTAGACGTTTAATCAATGATTCAGCAAATCCATTTTGCATATGAACATGAGCTACAGGATGTTCAACAGTGATTCCCATTGACATACAATAATCATTGAAAGTCTGGGATGTAAATTCTCCAGCATTATCAAGTCTTATTTTATTGATTGTATAATCGGGAAATTGATTTCGCAATTTTATTATTTGAGCCATCAATCTTGCAAATGCCACATTCCGAGTTGACAATAAACATACATGTGACCATCTGCTAGAGGCATCGATCAATACCATAAAATATCGAAATGGTCCACATGGTGGATGAATTGGCCCACAAATATCACCCTGAATACGTTCAAGAAATATGGGTGATTCAGTTTGGATTTTAGCTGGCGATGGTCTTATAATAAGTTTTCCAAGAGAACATGCTTTACATTGAAACTTATTATTCTGAAAGATCTTCTGGTCTTTCAATGGATGACCATGCGTATTTTCAATAATTCTTCGCATCATTATTGAACCAGGATGTCCCAATCTATCATGTCAATTTGTTAATATTGAAGAATTATTAACCACCATATTTGATTCGATTGGCCTTATATGTGTATAATGCAATCCAGTAGGGAGCATTGATAATTTTTCAACCACATATTTCTTTCCTGATTTATATGTGGTAAGACACATATATTTCTGATTTCCATCAGTTATCGTCTCAGTATCATACCCATGAGAGTATATGTCATTAAAACTCAACAAATTTCTTTTCGATTGTGGTGAATATAAAACATCATTTATCAGAAATTTTGTACCATTAGGTAACAAAAAATGTGCTTTTCCACAACCTTCAATCAAGTCTACAGGACCTGATATGGTATTCACCATTGTTTTTGTTGGTTTTATTTCCAAGAAATATCTTTCATCTCGCAGAATAGTGTGTGTTGTACCACTATCTGGTATGCAAATTTCCATGATATTATTTCCATGTTTGCTCATAGCATTTTCCATATCAAACTTCACAAAAAAATGCAATAAAGAAAAATTAAGTACAATACAAATGCAAAATATAACATGCTTTATAATACAAAAATGCATAAAAAATACAAATTTGTTACAATATAGTCCCACCAATCTTTTAATCAATGTCTTCGAAATCATTCAAAAAATCTGCAGCATTGAAACTAGTTGAACCAATTAAATGGTCACTATCTTCAACAAAATTGGTCTATTTTCCTTTCCCCTTTGTCGATTCTTTATAGAGCCTACATAGGTGCTCAGGGGTTCGACAAATATGTGACCAATGTCCTGGAGTGCCACATCTATAACAAACACTCTCAGATCTTTTTAAGTGATTTTCATTTTCACTTGTATTTTCATGCTGCCTTTTTGGTGGGTGGTTCGTGACGTTCTTTTGAGATGAGTTATTGAAATAACTATCTCGATTATTTTCATATCTACGGCCACGACCACGACCGCGATAATTTTTACGTCCACGTCCACGCCCACGCCCACTTCCTCGACCTCGTCCACGACCAAAATCTGGTCTATGCCTTTGATTTTGGTTTTCATTTTTCATTACAACATTTGCTTCAGGAAATGCCGTTGATCCAGTGGGTCGGGATTGATTATTTCTTATTAATAATTCGTTGTTCTTTTCCGCCACAAGAAGACATGCAATGAGCTCAGAATATCTCGTAAAACCATGCACTCTATACTGTTGCTGTAGAGTTATATTTGATGCGTGAAAAGTGGAAAACGTTTTCTCAAGCATTTCCATCTCTGTGACTTGAAGTCCACAGAATTTTAATTGCGAGACTATTCGATACATTGCAGAATTATATTCACTGACTTTTTTAAAGTCTTGGATTCTCAACGAATTCCATTCATCACGGGCGGTCGGAAGTATCACTTCCCTTATATGCTCAAATCTTTCTTTCAACCCTTTCCATAAAATCATTGGGTCTTTTTCTGTGAGATACTCACATTTCAACCCTTCATCAAGATGTCGGCGTAAGAAAATCATTGCCTTTGCTTTATCTTGTGAGGTTGATATATTAATTTTTTTGATTGTATCACTTAGACCCAATGACTCAAGATGCATTTCTACATCGAGAGTCCATGGCATATAATTCTTTCCAGTGATATCGAGCGCAACGAATTCAATCTTTGCCAAATTTGACATGGTGACTAGAAAAATAACAATGCATTTTATTAGTTAATTTCCATTAATATGACAATACAAAATAATGGATAAACGATGAGTACAAGTAAGTGTACAAATAGAGAAAAAGCATGTGGTGGAAAATCGCTGGTGAGTACAAAACTCGTGAGCATGATGATCATAATCGTTATGAAAGATATCCTTAGAAAAGCCAAAAACTCCATCTTCTTCTTTTTCGAAAAAAACCGAGAAGAAAATGTTTTGAGATGAAGAATGAATTTTGGTGTGATTGAAAATGAGTTTGAGTGAACATATTTATAGGGCAAAAACTAGCCGTTTATTACCGTTTGTGACCGTTGGGGGTAAGGAAAAAAATCGTGTATGTGTTGAATAAAAAATCGTGATAATCATGTGATGCACATAATGATAATCATAATTAAATAATTATGTATATCATATCACATTATTATAAGATCGGTGTCGTAGACAACCTTTTATATAATAACATGAGATTATACGAATATGGTTAGTATATAAATACACAATAATATATATCATATCACGTTATTATAAGGTCAGTGTCATAGACAACCTTTTATATAATAACATGAAATTATATATTAATACAGTTAATATATATACATAATAAATATATATCACGTTATTATTTAAAAATCTTAGAGGCTTTTATACTTGTCGTATCCCTTACCGGGAGTGTGGGATGTCGTCTTAACATCCTCCCAGGATTTATAACAAGTTTTGAAAAAAAACTATTTTTTTTTATAACATGATATTATATATTAATATATATACACAATAAAAATATAAAAACAGTAAAATAAAAATTCTTACTTGTTGAATATTTTTGACTTCTTCTTGTATTTTGGAGCGGCGGAAAATATAGAGAACCTTCGAGCGATCGTGCTGATAACGTGTTGTGAAAAAGTAAAAATTTATGGTAAAAAGTAAAAACTCCAAAACTCAAAATATATCAAACTCTACACTTCACAAATATTTTTCTCTCAATTCAATTGTATTTTTCATCACAAATGAAGACCTATTTATAGATCCACATTTGAGATTAGTTCAAAAATAAATACATCATCATCTACATCATCACACACTAATTTTCCACATTTTACAACTCAATATTCAACATTCAACATTCAATATTCAACATAATATTAATAATAATAATATTTTTCAACAATATTAAATTTTTTTATTTTTAATAAATGTATATATATTATTAGGGATGAGCATTCGGTTAATTCGGTCAAAAATCGAACCGAATTAACCGAAATCGAATTAACCAAATTGTATTTTGGTTAACCGAACCGAATTAAAAATCGGTTAATTCGGTCACATTTTAAAAAAAAATTAAAAAATTAAAAATTTTATAAAATTAATAATTTAAATATGATAATTTTATCATTATAAATATATATTAAGCTTAAAAAATTAAAATAAGAAAAATAAAGTAAAATATTAAATATTAAAATATTAAATTTATATTATAAATAAGGTCTAATAAAAAAATTCAAAATTAAATTATTTTTAATTCGGTTAACCGAATTAACCGAATTTTTTTTTAAAAAAAAAACGAAAACCGAACCGAATTAACCTATTTAACCGAAATTTTTTAACTTAAAAACCGAATTTTCAAATTAATCGAACCGAATTTCCGAATTAATTCGGTTCGGTCGGTTAATTCAGTTTAACCAAAATTTTGCACACCTCTATATATAATGACATGACACTTTTAAAAAAATGTCATTAAGAAAGTGTTACTATAGGTCTTTTTTTTTGGTAGTGAAAGTGAAAAAAAAATCAATAAATAATTTTTTTTAAAAAAAGATAGAGATTGATATATTATACATTTTCAAAACTCGGAAATAAATCATCACTTTTCCAAAATAAAAATAACTTGTATTTTTGCTTTTGATTTCTTTCTTCTCTTTTTTCCCCTCAAATTAAAACCACAATATCACACAAACCTCTTGTCCCAGACCCAGTGTACCAATTTGACACATATATCGAGTTAGAAACCCGTGTAAACCCTTTTTCTTCCCGCATATAATAATAATAATAAAAAAACAATAATAAAAACAAAGCTTTTACTTATCACTAATAAAAATAAAATAAAAAAATACATTGGGGAAATATTCAGACACAATATAAAAGGATATACAATAAATAAATTTCCCAGTTGTGTAATTAATTACATCAAGATCCAACCAGACCCTTATGCCGAGCATATGAAATTATGGATAGAAACAAGCAGCCGCTAACGAGTGCAGCAAGGAGGACAACCTATATATATGTAAAAGAAATATTGATTAATTGATCTAATTAATGATTGATGTAATAAAAAACTTAAATCGAATATTAAAAATTTATCATTAAATTAAAATTAAAATACCCATTTAAATAGAAAGCCATGGTTCTCCCTCCATGGGTATTGAATGTTCATTCCAAAAATTGCTGCAACTAAAGAATATACACACAGGCACACTGTGCCAGAACTCAGGAACAGCTCCAACTGCAATATAATTACGAAAATATCTTCAGCTTTTTGTAATCTTATTTTTGTTTTTTTACAGTTTTGGTTATCTATGTCGTTAAAATTGAATTTGTGTCACGTACGTAACTTTTAATTTTGGTCGATTTTACTCAAGTTTTTAGCGGAAAATATTGATATGATACTACATGTATGAGCATGCGTCAACAACATCATTTCAATATCTTGTCGATTCACACAACAACACATCAGAAAATAAAAGGATCGAGATTACGAAAACAACTAACGACCTACGTCCTAACATTGAAATTTACCAATATAGAGTTAAACAACTATTTTATCTTGTGTCGGTATTTTTTCATGCAATGTTTTCTTTTTGTAGTTTTCGAAATTAAAAACTTTTTTATTAGCTTTTAGCAATGATGTTGATTTTGAGCAGCGATTGTGCAATGTAGTCTCGTTAAAAATAATAGTAATAATAATAATAACTTTTTAATTAGCTTTGTTTTATGTATAATGATTAGTATGTATATACTGTGTACCTGTATCAATTGATTTCGATGGTTGTCCAGCTGCGACATCCAAGAAAAAAAAAATAGTGGGTAAATATATCACATAAATGTCATATTTATATTCCTAGAGGCTAGCTGATTAATTAATTTCACGTGTCCGCGTTAATTTGATAAAATTATTCAAGGGCAACTCAATTTTTCCAGTGAATTAAATATAAAATATTTTATTATATATTAAGTCAAATTGGAAAAATATATAGGTCTCTTATTATATATAAAATGGATCGATTTTGTTCATTTCGACGAAGTAACATTTTTAACATAAAAAAAAATGATATTTTTCATTAATTGTAGATTAATTTGATAAAATTGACACGCGAAAGTTTTTAAGAACTAAAAATAAAGTACCTGAATGTTGATGTAGTCTTCCGTGTCATCGATGTATTCTCTCAACTGCAAAAGAAAACAAAACATATCTTTAAAAAAAAAAGAGAGAAAAGAACAAGAATTTTATTATCTTTCCTTTTTAACAAATTTATTAAACCCAGTACTAATTATTAATCACGTTCACGTACCGTGGACAACTTGTTCATAGTGCTCTCTATTTGAATAAAATAAGCCTGCAAAATGGTGGGGAGAAAAAGCAAAAAAAATGTAATTTAAAAAAAAAAAAGCCCTCAAATACTCATCATATATATAATAAGTGAATTTTGTGAAATTAGATAAAAATAAATAAACCTCGAGTAACATTTCGAGTTCTTCGACGTTATTTTCCGGGTGGGAAGTTGAGGTCATGACAGCAGTGTTGTTTATGAATCCCATCGTCAAAGGATCATCCTCATCGATCGATCGCCACTTACCGATCCCGTAACCGCTGGCGGAGGAGTAAGGCGAGGCGGAGGTCGATTTCCTCGACAGATAAAGATCCGCCATGTCGTCGTCATCGTCCAAAAGTTGCTCAATCTCATCCCTCACCTAATTTTCATAATATTCATGAAACACAAGTTAATTTAATAAAAACTAGACAACTTCGTTCATTGGTTTGAAATGAGGAACAAATAAAATTAGGAAAGAGTGGTGCGCATACTTTTTGGACTCGACTTGTCAATCTTGTCATGGAGCTCTTCATTTTACGCACACGATCTAAATTTCTACTGCTGATCTGCCCATAATCACACGTCCCAATTTACGGATTATTATTTATACAACTTATTTTTTCAGAGTTAGGAGTTAGATTGTTCCAATTAGATTTCGAACACGAGATTTCATTTTAAATTTGAGACATTAGTACAAGATGAACTATGCATTATATAACTTATGTCAACTTAAATTAATACATTCACTAAAAAAAAAAAACCTTAAATTAATACATTTTTAATGTATAATCTATTATTATATCGGTAATTATTAAAAAATAAATTGTATTTTATTTATTTATTTTAATTTTTTTAAAAAAAAATATTTTACCTGAGTTGTGAGTTCATCCAAAGCAGGATAAGCAGCAGCCTCTAATTCTCTGGTTTGGGAATCGAGAAACCCACAAATGCCTTCTAATAATACTTCCAGTGCTCGGAATTCGAATGGGAATTCTGCACAAATATCAAATTTCTTCATCAATAAAATCTCAACAAGCTTATATATATAATAGTATAATAATACCACTTCTTTCATCTGTTTGATCGGCTTCAATATCTTCTCCTTCGCCGCCAAAAGCCATCGGCAACCGCCTCTGGAGCTCCTCCACTACCGGCACCACATTTTCGTCCAGCGGATTCCTCAAAAAAACCTATCAAAATCTCATCAACACCGCCTTCAAAATCCGACATCCATCGAAATTAATCATTACCTCATCGGTTGTTATTATAGCCTTAATATGCTGCAACGATTATGACAGATGATAATCAACACAAAATTCGGCAGGAAAACAGAGTAATTTCTGGAGAAAAAAAAAACAAATATCGAAATCGGACCTCCAAATTGAGAAGGATGGCCCTCTCTCTACCAAGAATGGCGCATGGATAAGACAGTAAGTGGTCGAGAATCCGAAGATCTCTGGCATTTATGGAAACCCTTTTCATGATAGCAAATTTGTCCAAATCCAAAATAGTCCCCCGCCCGCTGCTATCGAGCAGCATCCAGTTCCTGGAAGCTGCTGTTTTCTTCTTCAAAGATAGTTCTACGGCAAAATCTTCCTCCATTTTCATCAATCCCCTTCCACCGTTAACACTTACAAATTTACTGCACAGACATTAATTACTGCGATTATATATGTTCTTCGGAAGATATGTGTGTGCGCGAAATGATTCAAGGATGAGGTGAAAGTGGGAGAAAAATTGATGGGATGGGATTAGAGGAGTGGAGGGGCCGTTGATAGGAACAAATGGGGACAATTGTAGCCGCAGCTGCATGGCTGGAGGTGGCAGATGGTGGGGGGAGATTAATGTACAAGCTGAGAATGTGACTTGTACAAACTAACCAACCTTTTTTATTTTCCTTTTTTTTTTTTTTTTTATCAAAAATCTGATAGGATAAACTCTAGCAACATGCGAATTACCATAGTAAAATAAACTGTATTGGACAAATCATGAGGATATGATAGAATAAACTCTCGACTTAAGCAACGTGCGAATTACGATAGTCGAATAAATTGTACTTGACTAATCATGAGAAATAAAATTGTTGATAGGAGAACAGAACTCCTTACCACCGGTTAAAGGTTCAACTACAAACTAATAATTTGATAAGAATATGTGTAGGGGTTGGGATTACGAGTTTTTGATGGAATTTAAGGTAAAATATTTATCATTCTTTTATGAAGGATTAATGTAAATTTATAATTCCAGGTAGTAAAGCACACTGTGTGTGAACAAACTGTAATTTTTTTTAAACAATATATTGTTAATAAAATTATCTAACTGGCTGGTTGTGGAACTCGATTTTCACGTGCATAATGATTCAATAATGTTTCTTTAAATCAATAAGCAACGGCTACTATAATAATATTTTATATTATTGATTTTCTCTTTGTATTTTTACAACACATATTTCATATATCTAATTGTTGGTGATTGTTAAATAGCAAGATCACTCAAAGTGATATATTTGGTGAAAATATAGGAGAATTTTTATACACGTGCGACTCTTTTACTACCTTTGAGATAATACCCAAAGGCCAAAAGTGGGATCAAATAAATCCCTGTAATATGTTGATAGCAACATTTTAATTGTATCAGACTGCCTCAATAATTTAAAGGGATCTTACTCACGAGTGTTACAAGCAATACGCAAAACACATTATTTTCCTAGTGCCATCATTTCAAGACAACGGTAGGTAGGAATACCATCTCAAAATCAAATATGGGAAAAGCGAGTCGCCCGATGAACAAGAAATTGACACAAATTAAGCAAAGATAGCTTCATTGATTGCTTTAGTAGAATGGGCAAGGAAGCAAGTGGCTGCCACTTGCCATGGCTTCTTTTGGTAATTTTTTGCATCAACTTGGGTTCTCTATTTTGGAGAAGATGAAGATTCTGAATTCTCTTTGAAGTTCGAATTCTATGGGAACAAAATATGAGCATCCATCGTGCCATAAGTTTGAAACTCGGAGTCTGGTCCATGCTTTAATATATATTTTTTTTCAGAATGTGTCGATGAACACTTGAGCAGTGACAGTCTAATCCCCACATTTTCACTAATCCATATAAATTTGGAGAAGAAAGAAACTGTGACAAAAATAAGGGTATAATGATATAACTTAATTTCCGTCCCTACAACAAAACTTCAATCATATCGCCCAACATTCTCTCGATTTGAAAAACGATGGAACCGTGAAAATACTGCCGATCCATGTATCAAGCAGATTTCAACTTGGCGGATGTGGATGCGAGATGGGAAAGTGTTTTGTGTCCCACAAACATCAAGAACATCCCCAGGATTCCAAGTGCCTTTAGTGTTGTGAACAGATCCAACTGCAAAAAAAAAAAAGTGAAGTTAAATATTTGATTAGTTTTGATCCCAGAAAAAAAAAAAAAAAAAAAAAAAAGAAAGGGAGAAGAAAGAAAGAAAGAAAGAAAGAAAGAATATGCTGGTGAACAAATTATTACTTAAAAAGAGGAAAAATAATAGAGCCAAACCTTGAACCAGAAGAGTGCATAGAGTGACAGAACAGCTGCAATGCCCAAATGGAAGAAAATGGCAAATGCTGCAGGAATAGTTGACCTCGGCAAATTCTTCAGGTTGGCGCGCAGGTAAAAGAGCTATGGAGGTGTAAATGCAAGAAACATTAGTGACAAAACAAGGGGACACAGAAAATGGTAAGAAATAAAAAATGTAAATAGGAAGTGGAAATATAAATCGGAAATTACCCCAGCCAAGAAACCCAAAAATGGCAAGAGAACAAGACCCAAGAAAACAAGAGAAAGCTCTCTAGGAGGACGCTTCTCTGGAGCCCTAAAAATGTGAGTTATTTCCGCCTTGGGCCCGTATCTAGAGTAAGGGTCAACAGACTGTGGAGGAGGGTGAGCCACCTTTTCGGGTGCGTCTGGCAAATCTAATTCGATAAGGCCCAGAAGTTGGAAGAATGAGTTCTCCTGAAATAGATGAGAAAAGGAAATTAGCTCGACCATGGAATGGCATATGCAGGAACTATGGATGGAAGGGAATCTCAGCAGCGCAAAACTTTCACTCCACGCAACATTTACCATGACAGAGTCACCAACTGTAAGTTGAATGTCATATTTTCCAGACAAATAATAAAACTTCTCAACCAGTCCCAAAAAATCCTACAAGACACAACACAAAGATATGGACAAGTTAGCCATTTGTAGAAATGGTTAGATGTTTCATGTGCAAGCATTAAATAATGATTCTCAACAGTCGGTTTGAAGCTTCCGTTCTTATTTCACTCTAAATTGCATCTAAAATTTCAAAGCCCACATCATATAAATGGTGTAGCATTACTAGAGAAGGTTACGATGTGCTTACTAAAACAGTCTCGAACTTTGTCCCGGAGGTGCTCACCACAAAGATATGCTCAACTCCACTGTCATGTCTTAGTGAGAGGAATGCCTGCTTAGAGCATGATGGTCAAACATAAAATACTTAACGTTTAAGGAACTATAGATTAGAACACCAACCTGGTGAGGTTTGAACGCATGTCCAGAAGGAGACGTCAAAGTAAAAGACAACCGCAATTTCTGGAGATGGTTTGCATATAAAGAAACAGTACTCCCTCCAGATAAATCCAGCCTAAATCACAAAATATACAAAAACTGAGCTGCTGCTCTTAACTGTTTCCATAATGAATATAAAAAAATTACGAAATTTCTATGATCGTTAAGACTTCGAAAACCATAAGCCAAGAACCATGATATAAATATATATAAGATTGACAAAATACAAGAATGGCAGTGAAGGAAAAGAAGATAACTGCCAAGAAAAGACCTATGCAAGAGTTGGGTACGATTAAAAAATAAAGAAAACATGGTACCACGCTGACCAGTGGAAGAACCAAGTATGCAGAACAGAAGACAGAGAATCACGAGACAGGTAGTTTATAGCAGAGAAATAAGCCAAAAGAGAGAAGGATATAACAACATGAATGGTTTCAAAGGATGTACTTTTTGTGCATTTCTACACTCCCAAGATCACTGTCAAGTACCGCAATCTCTGCATTGTCGACTTGAACTACTCCCGTTAAATGTATTGGAACTTTCGTTCGCCCACCAGTTACATACGTTTTCTTATATTCTGGATCATCAAGTATAATCTACAATTTGAAAACAAAGAAAATCAGCACAAAACAGAAAAGAAGAGTAACTTTAAAGAATACATAGAGAATGAGCAACAGGGGAAAAAAGGTAAGTACCTCAAAAGAAAAAACATAGTTCCCGATATCAATATTAGTTGGCAATGTTTCCAACACATGCATTCCACTGTCAGGGTCAAACTTAAGCTTCTGCATCATAAGATTCGAAGCAATTCAATTGTTCAGGTGCATTGTTCATATGCAGTTTTTCAGATGTGCTCAAAACTATAGTGTGACTGAGTAAGAAGTATTGAGTAAAAAGGTGAACCTGGTTAACGACAGAAGCATCTTTTGAACCTGAAACAAAAATTTGCCTGAGATTGACAGTCAGTGGCGGAGCAGCAGATCCCAACACAGTGTTGACCCGCACCTACAAAACATAAAGTGGCAGAGTAACAGACCAGACTTGCATAAAACAAAATTCTGAGACAGTCTGAAGAAAAACTAAGTTGAAGACTTTCAGCAAACATTTTACAGGTGTAAATGACCCATTGTGTCGAGTGATGGACTAGGTCACATGATTGGAAGGTACAAAATTGATTTGAAGCATAAATAAAGCCAAATTTTACATTAACAGATGAATTATAAAATAGATAACTCACAAGGAGAAATATTATCAAACTGAAACAGAACATCAACAAAACAATTTGATAAAAAAAACAATCAAAAGAGCAGACGAGATATTAGAAATATGCACCTTAAGCTGGTCTGCCCTTGTTACTGAAAGCACAGTTGCAGGAAGTGATAAAATCAAAGGAATAGATCCCCTGAAGAAAAGAGAGGAATTAAGGACGGTAAATGGTTACATTTTCGTGTTGATATACAAGTGGCTTCTAGCAAAAATAAGGATTGCGATTTGCAATTTCAAATCAAAACGAGATCAAGAAAGAACTATTTTAAGGATATAGCATGCTATAGGGGCGTGACATGAATACATAAAAGAAATAATAAAGCACAATCGTGGCTGCAAAGAGGGCTGAAAATTACTTGCCTAATTTTTTCCAAACAAGCCAAGGCATCAATTTGGTGATACAATTCTTTCGCACTGCCAGGAACACCAATGCCCAGGAAAAATTTTGCCAAGCCCAAAATTTTCTCCCCTGGAAGCTGCAATCATCACGCCACTGGATTGTTACTAACTTCTTATAAAATAAAGAGTGGTAGATAAAACATAGAATTAATTAAGCAGTATCATAATTCATAGCTCCTAAACAACAGACATTTAAGCTTTCAGAGGTGGCTCCAGCAAGAGCTGCGATCCCACGAACTACTGAAGAGGAGGCTGAAAGAGGACCCTGATCTCCACGTGCACCAACAAGTTTTTCATCAAAGTAACAAGCCCCATCATCTAAAAAGAGTAGATTTACTCAAAAGTCGGTGACAGAAATAGCATAATTGAATCACTGGCTGAGCATTCAGAAATAACTTGAGAAAAGGGCCACTTTGCTAATCGTTTGTTGGTTTGTATAGACTAATCGGGTATAAGATAGTTTTTTCAGCCACAAATGTCATTCATATCCATATTTAAAGTCAATCTTATGTAACCAAACACATTATATTATTATAATGACTACCGACCGGATCTTATTAATTTACAAAAAAAACTATTAAATTATTTGATGGTTTCAACAACCACCAATGAAGAATGAAATTGAGAACATAACATTTACAAAATGTCATGAAACCATTTTAATAGTCCTAATTCAAAAAACAAAAACAAAAAAATGAGCATTACCAGTTTGAAACTTGAAAGAAAGATGCAGCGGGCATAGCTTATCATTGATGTGATTGTCAAGTATTTTTTGAAAAAGAAACCATCAATACTCCATAATGTTTTATTTTATACACTTATACTTGTTAGGCTCTTAACCTCAGACTTAGGCTAGCAATATGCATCATGGGATGATCAAACTAGTAATTAAAGCTTCCATTTAGTTTATACTGTTAAAAAATGCTCGTTGCTACATTGATCCCACATAACTAAAATAAAGCTTATATTGAGAACTACTCTCAATACAAGCACAGGTAACAAAAAAAAGAATGTGTTATTTGGGCCAGAGAGAGAAAAAGAATCTAAATACATTTCAACAATGAACCAGAATCAACTGTAAATTTTTAAGTAGGATTAGTGCAGCGGAAGGGGTCTTTCAAAGAAACAATGAAACTCAACACGGAGAAAGTATTTAATGCTGAAAGTAAATTTTGAACACACATACCAATTACATGTTTAAATATACCGCCAATCCTAGTCCTAAACCAAGTAGGATACCAAGAGTCCTAATAGAATGATAATACTAATTACTAAGAATCCTATTATACCTAAAATAGTAATGATAATGCTATTAAAGTACTAAGAATATAATTAAAACTAAGATATTAAACTTGTGCTGCATCAAGGACAAGCCAAAGCCACAATAAAGACAGTGGTTTCTTCTTTGTCATCATAGCTGGATTCAAAGAATTGTTCAAACTTGTCATCAACGCATGTCAAAGATCAGTTTCAAATGCTAACAGTAAACACAAGAAATTTAAGGATATTTACAAGTAAATGTACGTAAAGAAACAGACATTACGCTCAACTAAAACACATACCGTATCTCTCGATGCTATCAAAAAGCTTTGCTATGTCATTTTTTAAATTAGCAACCTGGAAACAAAGTAGGCATATATCAGGTACCAGAGACAGTTAACATGCACTCCACTTCGGGAGTTTTTGAATAGAGGAAAGTATAAGGTATGATGAAGGAGAAAAGACTCGCAACAAAGGGCATAGTGATAAGTCATGATGGTTGCCTTAGAGGCTTAGCTAAAACACATGGTGTTTTAGGCAATGAAATAGTCCAAGGACACGGTACAGATTTGATTGCATAAAATCGATAGAAATTACAAGTACGCGCCAGAAGCATTTAAATGAACATCAATAACAGATCACACAAATATAGTGACGCGGAACAATCCAATGGGTTGAGTGGATTCTCAACAGGAAAAGAAAAAGCTCAATGAATTAAGAATCTTTGCTATTAATTTATATCAAGTACATAAGTAACTTTTACATTTAGATTTGTTGAAACAATATGTTTTAAGACAAACGAGACAGACAAACATAAGGCTCACCAGAGAACGATCAATCTCGGAAGATGCTAACGAAATAACTCCGGCCAGGGTCTCAAGTGCTATCCCTATATAAGTAAATCACAATAGGCACACAAGACATTGAGAAGATGGTAAACCAACAGAAAGTAGACAGGATTCAAAGCTGTAAGCTCAAAAGAATGAAACCAGCTGGCACCAAAATTATGATTAGCAAACACAGAAAAACTAAGATCAAGAATGATCATTAAAAAAAATCCTTATCAAAATAAAAAAAATAACAAAAAAACCCCAATCGGATATTATGGTGCCGATATATACTGAATCTGAATTTCAGTTACGGAAGAAATTACCAGCAGCATCAGTGCTAGATTCAGGATTGCTGGAACTATATCTCCATCTTCCATCACTCTGGCTGAGATCCTGCCAAGAATCCAGTATCACTTAGGCCTTCAGACAATATAACATATAGAAGCTTCTGTTAATGGAAGCCATATTAAACTGAATGGTGATCTGTAACAAATCCACTATTCACCTTCAAAGAGCGAAAAATTTTATCCGCATCTCTAAGATGGATGTCACTGTTGGAAGTTTGATCCTGCATATCAACAGAAAATATGATAAAGCACAGCGCAGATGAGGATACTACGAACATAAAGAATGGCAGCAAAGATGGATAGAAAAACCAAATTAATCTCTATCACACCCTGAAGCATAGGCTGCACAGCAGATTAGGCGAAATGAAATTGAAAATATGAAGAGAAATTATAACAATAGGTTTACAGTGGAAGCTTGTTTTTTGCTTCCTTTCTCCTTAATCAATCAATTTTCATCAAAAGTGGTAATATAATTATAATACAGAAGGCTTAAATTTTCAACAACCTCATGAAGGGTATCCATTACCTTTACAAGCACTAAACTTCCTACGGAGTAGTAGAAATCAAGAAGTGATTTGGCATCATTCAAATTACGGTTAAATCTAGATGCGATTTCCTGTAAAAATAGTAAAAGACCTGAATGTGAGACATTAGATGACTAAAAAAATTGAACAAAAACAAAATGAAAGGAACAAGTTTTACATTACCACAAACGCCTCCACATTGATCTCACATTTCAATATGCCATTAACTCTTAAGGCATTAAACAGATCCTCTGAAGCTGAAGTAGTTGAACGAAGGGTTTCAGCTACAGAAGAACAAGCAGAAGCCCTTATATCAGGCTTCTTTTCAATTCCAAGAACCTCCAATGTTCTTAATGCCTCATACGTCACTTCCAGGCTAACAAATTGGTAAGTGGGATTAGCATCCATAAAACAGCAATTAATGACTACCCTTACAACTCGATGGATGACATGCGTAAAACCCTATCTTAGATCATTGGAAAGCAAAATAAACATGCGCAGAGAGAGCCCCAGTTTTTGTTCAGATCACGAGAAACTGATCCCGCAAATGCTCGACAAAACAATTGCAATTGCAAACGCCCGTAAAAAAATTAGGAAAAAATAGCGATTGAAAGAAACAAGGTTTTAGAATCTACCTTCCAAAAGATCCGTCGGATGGGAACAACAGCTCCAATGCAGCAGATCGATGGGAATCGGACACCGGATTAAAGACTGCAGATTCACACATCGAAAGCAATAAAAACGATGCTAAAACCAGAAACCCTAAGTTCCCTGCCATTTTTAGGGCCGAGTTTTGTTTGTTGTGGAGAGATTTTTGGAGCATCTGCTCAGTGACTGAAATCAAAGAGGTTTACGGTCAATGCATCTATGAAAGGGAGATTTAAGGATAATTCCCGAATATGACCCCAGTCAACTGTTGACCAACCCGGCCCAAGTCTTATTGGGCTAAAACAATATTTATCTGAGATTTTAGATGATTCATAGCCTGTACTGGGCTAGCCCGGATCCGGAATAATGATAAAGACTATAAATATACAGAAATCTGGCTAAAATAGAGGGTTTTTTTAAAAAATAAAATAACATAAAATGTTGTAAAAATGAAAAATGATGGGAGGCAGTGAAGGTCCAAACTCGAATGTCGAAACCTAGCCGGCAGCCGTTGGCTTGGAGATGGCCGATTGCAGTGCTAACCGTTAAAAACGAGAACATGAAATGAAATATTGTTATTCATTTCATTTTTACCCCGCTTTTTCGTACTAAACATGTCCTTAAAACAATTAGTATTGGATTTTGGCTTCAAAAATTAGTTTTATATTCTTCTTAAACTTAGATTTTGTGTTAGCTTTATATTTATTTAATTAGAAGTCAAAAGTTGATCTTAAGGTGAATTTGATTGTCCAAAAGTAGTAATGTTATTTTGGTAAATAATTAAAATTATTTTTTGAACCATTTTACTCTTATCATTTTTTTTTTCAAACATGAAACTCTTTCTCGTTTTTCTCATTTGACTGTCATCAATCATCTTTCATTTTTCTTCTATGATAACTCATCCGAATAAATCGTCGTCATATAATAATATAAAGCATTGGTTGGTATGATTGATAGGATAAAAGAATGATTATTTATTGAATGATTAGTAATTTGTTTTGGAGGATAAAATTAAAATAAGATAATTTATGTAGTGTTTGGTCAGGTTGATAAATAAAAATACTAATTTAAATTTACATTTATTTGAAATTTTCACCCTTATTTAAAAATAATTGTTATTTATTTCTTATAATTTCTTCACTCTCGCTTCTTCGCCTTCCACACTCTTCTCATCTTCTCCCGTGCTCCCAAAATTTTCTTCTTGCTCCCTTCACATATTCAGCCATGCTTCTCTCTCCACCTCCAATGTTTCTTCTCACACCCTTCCTTATTTTCGTCTCGCCTGTAATTCCTTGGAGCATCATCACATTTCTATAATTTTGTGAGATTCTGCACCAACAGAAAATAATTTGGTTTCAGTTGAAAAAAAAAGAGGGAGAAATGAAAGATAGAGGTGGTAGCAAACATGGTGATGGCGATGGCGGCCATGGTGTCTGTAACGCCCCGAAAAATATCCAATTAAATAATTTATGAGAATTGGAATTAAATTTCTAAGTTTCATAAATTAAAGGACTGAATTGAAGTTTGGAGATAATCATGGACTAGATTGCAATTTTGGGAAAGATCAGAGACTAAACTATAAATATGGGTTGACTCATTAATTGCATCAATTATTGAGATTATATGCATGTGTTGTGTGCATATCCACTCCCTCATCACCTTCACGAGAGAGAAGAAGCCATAACCGACACCTACCAAGCTTTTCAAGCCCCGATCCAAGGAGATCCAACCGATAGAATTTTGATTTGAGCACGGTTTTGCGATCCTCGCAACAAGAGCTACGTTTCTACGTAAGTATGATTAAATTCTACCAATTTCTAATTTTGAGATGTTGTTGAATTCGAGTTTTTATGGTATAAATATGTTCTTGAGATAATGGAGATGGTATATCTAAGACGGTTTGAGAAAATACCATCGTTGGAACATGTTTTTTATTTTTGAAGTATTTTCGAAATTTTTGGAAATTTTGGATGATGGATTTCGAAATTTAAGGATGACTTTGATGATGATATTATGATGGAATTTTGATAATATTGATGTTGAGAATTTTTGAAATACTCGATTTTTAGACGTTATGCTGTTGGGTTGAATTTTGAAGAAATTGTTAAATGATTATTTTAGCAAGGATGACAAGGAATGATATTGAGAAATAATGTTGTCCATTTCAGATTTTGAATTGGAATTTATTGAATTGAAATCACAAGAAATCGAGTTGTTTAGAGTTAGATCAAGATTGAGATTGATTATTGTTCGAAATGCGATTTTTGGATCGAACAAGAAATTGATATGAATTTCATATGAATGTAGCTTTCAAGATTTGAGCATTTCCGGACTTAGAATTGAGGTATGGATAGACAATGAAGAGCTTGGGCTTGAATCCTCGAGAATATTTTGAGATTCTCGAGCCCAATAAAAACACACACTTATTTGTTATATTATTTGAATTATATGAATTGATTGAATAGCATGAAATTATGAATTTGATTTTATTCGATGATTATCGATATATGATTCATGCTAATGATTTGATATATGAGATGAGATGCTTAGATTGAGCAGATATTTTGATATATTGAATTGCATCATCTCATTCATATTGAACCAGACTTTGTTCAGATTTGATGGCAGACTTGCCTAGATTGCAGCGGATGTTTGGATCTATATTTGAGTAGCATGGAAATTAGAGCAACTTCCATTACCAGAATACTCTATATAGTAGTGTCAAAGTCCGGGGTTGAAAAGCTCAACGCCCACCCCGATTGGGAGAGTAGGTGGTGACGTTATGTTTTCTTTTCCCTTGGGATCCCTAAGATCAAGATTCAGACCGAATCAGAGAATTGATAACCCCAAATTCTTGAGCATGCATTTCATCCATGCATTATCCATTTGAGATTACTTATGGATTTATATTGATATCATTGAAATGTTTAAATGCTCATTTGTTTCTGTCATTCATATTGGGTTTTTATACTCACCGGTTTTTCGGTTGTTGCTTTGTCTTGTGTGTGTGCATTGCAACAGGAGGTTCGAGGTCAAGCTTTAGAGGACCTTAAAGATTTGAAATGAGAGTAGAACTGGAGCTTGGGTCTAGCAGACGAATAATTTTAAATACATGTTGAAAACATGTTGAATTTTGGAGTGTTCAAACTTGTTGTATTTTACACTCGTTTGAATGATTTTCAGACATCCCTTTATTGTATATTGTGATCAAGACTTTGAGAGGTCACCATTCCGGGTCTTTGGAGCAAGAAAAGAATAAAAAAATAAAGATTTTCGAAGCCCCATCGCGCCCTATAGGCGTGCCCGCGCCTCCTACTGTAAAAAAAAAAAAAAAAATCTTTTCGCGACGCATTTTTGCGTCGCCAAATATCTTATTGATTATTTTTTTAAATATTTGCACCCGAGGTCTCCACATTAGGTGGTATCAGAGCGAGGTTGAGATACCTTGAGTTGACATTAGAAGATTGAGAACGGGGTAGATCGAGTCCTCTTGATTTTATTTTCGCATGAGATTTATTTTATTGCATTATTACATGAATTCCATGCGAGCATGCTTTACTGCTTTAAAATTATGTGTCTATTTGATTCTTTGAATTAATTGTAAAGCATGTCATGATTGAACAGTGAATCAGAACGATTCCCTTTTTGAGAATTTCAAAGAATGAATCAGAATGATTCTTGATAAGAAATTGAGCATGATTGAATTGAAAGAGCAGAGAATGAACGATATGAAAATGATCCTTTGATATATTAACTGTTTATGCATTGATCTTGTATTATCAGAAAATGGCTCCTTCTGGGATAAGAAACAATCTTAGAGAAGAGGAAGCACCTCAGACTGAGGAAGTGCGTCGAGCAATATAAATATCGCAAACTAGGGAGGGCATAAAGTTATTGAAAATGAGATTACTTGAATCATGACTATTAGATGAATATCTTGATTACTTATTGAATAATCATGATAGTTTTGATGTCTGCATGAGATTTTAATGCAGGATTATATTCAGTATGAGATAGATACGGGAGAGCCATATCAAGAGTTAATGATTTTGGCTATTAATGTCATGAGATTGAAATGACAACTATGAAATCTATTCTAAAGGAGGATGAATTATAATTTCTTAAGACCTGATAGGTTGGGACTAAATGAGGTAAGATCTGATGTTTTGATGCATTTGAACTAAGTGTGTCAGATAACCTCGAACAGAACAAAGATAAACCCTTGAGCCTGAGGATTTTGGAAGAATACAAAATTAATACGATAAGAATTCTTGAGATTAGAATTCTATTGTTTCTAACTCGTTAATTTCAAGAACAGGTTGTAGGCTTTGTGATAGTGTAACAAACATTTTGAGACCAAAGCTAGAATTACAGATACCCATCCTGGAAGATGAATCGACCTAACAGTGATGCTAAGATTGATATGTTGATACCAAGGGATCGAGCAAAAATGATTTGAGATCCAAATGTACCCAGTAAGATGATTGAGTTTATTATGCTTTTTGGGTTATGAGTATGAGAAATGAATAAATTATATCATGCTGCTTAGAGTTACCGTGTTGAGATTTTGATGATATATTGATTTATCAAAAATTGATCTAAGCATGCGATATAATTGAAACTTGTTGTTGCATTTTTAAATGTCAGCAGTCTTAAGCTAAGGATTGGGATGAGCTGATTAATAGGATGTCTTGAGAATCCTATTAGATCCCAATCGATTGTATCGAAGATTGATTATTAAGTTATTCAATACTAAGTTGCAAGAATAATGCTATGATTGAGTCTTACATAAATGATGTATATTGGGTTTTATTATTGAAATGGATCGACGAGATATTATGAACTAAATCGTTTAGATGATACGATTTGAGAAATGTTCAAAGAGAACCTCGATTTCTCTTGAATGAGAAATGAATATGATGTTTTGGGAAAATATGATTGAGTTTTTCGTGGTACTTGGTACCTTATTGGGATTGCATTTTGGCATTGATGTACTTACCAAGTACAGGGCTACAATGGATCACAAAATTGTCAGATTTAGACAAGAGATGGCAGAAAAAATCTATGGTAAAGGTTCTAGATCTAAGATCCTTTCGATTTCAATATTAGTTATGACACGTTTACTGCAGAGAGGTTCCAAGGGATTCTTGGTCTATGCAATAGATGTATTGAAATCTAGCCCAGAATTAGCCAACATCCCAGTTGTGAAAGAATTTGCATATGTGTTTCCAGATGAAATTCCGGGTTTTCCTCCAACCCGTGACATTGAATTCAGTATCGAATTGATGCCGGTAATTTACCTATTTCGATGGCTCCTTACAGAATGACACCACTGTAACTTAAAAGAACTCAAAGAGCAACTTGAAGATCTATTAGCCAAGGGATACATTAGACCGAGTGTATCACCTTGGGGCCTGGGGGTGCCCCAGTGATATTTAAAAGAAAAAAAGATGGGTCGATGAGATTATATATCGACTATTGGAAATTTAATAAATCCACGGTAAATAATAAGCACCCTTTGCCTCAAATAGATGATTTATTTGATCGATTGAGGGTCAGAGAGGCAGATGTGCCCAAGACCGCGTTTAGAACCAGGTATGGGCATTTTGAATTCCCGGTAATGCCTTTTGGAGTGATGAATGCTCCTACTGTGTTTATGGATTTAATAAACAGAATTTTTCAGAAGTATGTTGACGAGTTCGTGGTGATATTTATTGATGATATTCTGATCTATTCTAAGAATGAGATTGAACATGCAGAGCACTTGAGAATTATCTTGCAGATTTTGAGACAAGAACAGTTATATGCCAAGCTGTCCAAGTGCGAGTTTTGGTTGGACCGAGTTGTATTTATTGGTCAAAAACATCACAAAAGTTGCGATTGAAGATTATAAAAAAATATCGTCCAACAAAAGAATCAAATAATAAAGATATAAAAATGCAAATTATTGATGGCGAAAACATCAGAAGAGTTGCGATTGAAGATGATAAGAATACTGCTTATTTTACAAAGAAAAAAAGACAAATGACAAAGTAAAAAATCGTGATATAAATAAAAGTCCAAAATATAAAGAAAAAAACATTTGACACAGTAATTAAGATATATTATATATATAAAGGGAGGGGGCATAATAGAAACTGTCATTTGATGAAGTCTTTTTACATTCCAATAAATACCCTTCTAACTTTTCACTACCCATTATCCACATTTTTTAAAACAAAAATCTCATCCAATCATGTTAATCCACATATTATTTTTTTTTCTCACAATCTCAACATTTTTACAAACCTAGTATCTATATTTTGATTGGTTAATCATTAAATCTATTAGTGAGTTTTTAAATTATAAAATAAAAATTTTATCTAATGATGTAAACATCAAAAATTTTATTAGGTTCCGATTTAATTTTTTTTATATAAAAAATTACATAAAAATTTCATTAAAAAAATAAAATATTTTAGACACACGCATTGCGTGTGCATTGTCGCTAGTTTAACTTAAGATTCAGAACTCATTTTATTTTTTTATGACGTGAGAACTCGTAGCCGATATCATTCGATGCACACTGGGTAAATTCCCAGACTAACGCAATAGCCTGCAAACCACGCTAGCCGGGTAAATCGCGCTAAGCAAGTCTTGTGCGATAGACTAGTCCAAGAAGATGTTGATAAGAAAAATCAAACTATTGACATCTGACCAAGTGCTCACCTACTCCACCAATTAAGACACCCCCTTGGAGGCAAGATAATATGAGTGATCAACACTATGGATCATTTTTTCTCTTAAATTTTATTAATAAAACTATTATGATATCAATTTTATATTATATTTTTTTAATATTTAATTTATACAAAATTATAAGATCGATCATTAATATATTTTCAAATAAATTCATTTTCATTTGCAACACAAAATTGTTTTTGAGCAAATATCTTTTGCACACATTTTATAATACTAACAAAAAGAACGCGATGCACGTTGATACAAATTAAAAATATTATGAATTAAAGACATATATATTGTTAAAAAATCAATTTCTAAAAGTTGTGCTATTAGCAAACAATAATAATAAACATAACACAAATAGAACAATATGAATTGAAACAGATTTTTGAAAAATGTTTATTCATCCACACACCATATACAAACATACAATAAAGAAAAAAAAAGTAACACAACATAATCAATCAACAATTAATTAGATAGAGGTATAATGACAACTAATGATGAGATTAATATGTATCAAAGTATAACCAATTAATATAATAAAGAACGTCTATCAAAAAAGTTGGACATATAACAATAAGTTAAATTATCTACGATCTTGTTAATTTATTTTGTACATTTATACGGGTGAGATAAATAAAATTTTTTATTTGTTCATAATGATTGATTCTTAGGTTGCGTTTGGTGCGTGTGATGAGATTATTAATGTATTTGGACTTTGTCTGATAAAGTAAGGATACATAAAAGTTGTGATAATTTTATTAGTTGTTTGGTACATTTTTTGTGAAATGATAAAAGTTTGTTTTTTGTTTTTAAATGACCATCCTAACCCCGTCGATTTACTTCCATCAGACTCGTTTGCAAGAAGTGAAAACCCAGTTCGATATACTGTGCACACACCCCGTGTTTGAATAGGAGACGATCCGCAGCTCATCTCCAACTGACCATACACAACCTGCAGAGATCCAGAGTTCTCCATACAAACTGTAGGTGGTTTTACCAAATAAAAAAAATGGCGATGTAAAAGAGAACTTGTCATTGCTTTACCCAAGAACATTTTCCTCCATGTTCTTCCACCCACTTCGATATACTCTGCACACACCCCATGTTTGGCTCAGAAAGTGGGAAACACAGCTGGTAGGATCTTTCATTCGTGTACGACAGAGTGAGAATCGGGGACGAAGATTCTAGATTTGAAGAGGGATGATGATTTCTTGAAAATTTTCAAGAAAGAAGGTTGCATAATGGTGGAGACGTCTTGCTCGGAGCAAGATACGCACGATGTAAGAAGAACACACTTTACAGTCGCCGGATTTCGAACCTTTTCTAATAGCTGCCACGAGAATTCCTGCTATGGAAAGGAAAGAGAACGGCGAGGAGGGTTACAAAAAGGGAAAGGGTAGAAGGGTACGACGATAATTTCCAACACTAATCCAATGTACTGTTCAAAATTAGATAACAATACCAGGGGATTGTGTCGGATTGTAATCTACCATTTATCTCAGAAATAGTTCCCTAATAACGGGCCGTGGGTTATCACTCGAGCAGCAAGAAAACGAGATAAACGCTGGATTGTTGGCTAATCACAGCTTTATCCATGCAGTACTAACCTTTTTATTGATTTATTTTAATATAATTTTATAATATACCATGATACTTGGTTTATTACCAACAAATTTGAATATTAATTTAAAATTTTGATCAAGATAAGTATTCATTTTTTTCATGATTTTCAAATTGTATCATTTTAGATAATGATCATAGAATAGAATTAGGTAATATTATTCTAACAAAAATATATTGTTTCTTCTGATTATAATCATGATGTCATTTTATGAACTCCATTTAATAAATTCTAAATTAAACTAACTATATATTTTGTTGGGTATGATTAAGCTAGGACAATTATATCACTTAAATTAATATGATATAAATGCGAAAATAGAATAACCCATATAAAATATCGCTATAGTTTTAAGTTTTTTTTCCTGATTTTCAGATTTTAGATAATGATTATATAATATAATTAGATGGTATTTTTCTAACTATAATCATGATGTCATTTTACGAACTCCATTTAATAAATTTAAAATTAAATTAACTATATCTTATGTTGGGTACAATTAAGTTATGACAATTATATCACTCAAATTAATATGATATAATAAATTATAAAATGTTAAAATAAAATAAACCTTTGAAAATATTGCAATAGTTTTAATTAATTATTAATTTTTTTATCAATAGTTAATTATTTATCCATTAGAGCAGTATAATTTTCAACTAATTAGTGGCAATGATAAGTTGAGAAAATGTGGTAAGTGGTTGATGGGTCAAGCTAACAATACTCATATTGTGCTTAATATTTAAACATATAATTGTGGATATAAGGCTAATTTTGTCAAAACACAATTGAAAAACAATGTATATCCACATGTTATAGGTAATATAATATTTAAACATATAAGACTAATTTTGTCCAAACACAATTGAAAAACAACGTGTATCTACACTTTTATAGGTATATATATAATTAATTATGTGAATACCCTAATTGTGCTTAATATTTAAACATATAATAGTGAATAATTAATTTTTTTTTTCATTATATCAATAGTTAATTATTTATCCATTAGAGCATTATAATTTCCAACCAATTAAATTCAATATAAAGGATGTCAAATATAAGTGAATTTAAAGAAATAGACACGTAATTCAATATAAAGGATGTCAAATATAAGTTAGTTATTTTTATATGTGTGTTTAAATATAGTAATTCAAATTTTATTGGGTAAGAAATAATATTTAAATTATATTGGGTAAATAATTTGTAAAGTTGAGAAAAAGAGGTAAGGAAGTTGTCAATACCCAATTGGAAAATATGTTGTATCCATACTTTTATAGATATATAGATATAGATATATATTGCATATAAATTACATTACATAGAATTTACTATTGACTGTTGCTGCAAATTAATCTCTTCTCAACATATTTATTTAACAACTCTTATCGGCAATAGAAATGTATTCCCACATGCATTGCACTTGCACATGCCTTTTCCTAATAATATAAATAAAATACAAATTAGGAAATTATATCTGCATATAAATATATATAGACATGATTTTTCTAAATAATACAATTAATTATCAACAATTCAAATCTCCATGTTTTAATAATAATTAATAAATGACAATCTGTGGATTATTCTTTCACATGTAATGTAAATTTTTTTTTCACATCAATAATAGTAAGATTGTTATTTTTTTTATCAACATTATATTTTATTTTGCATTTATTAATTGAAAACATCATATGATTATAAGTCACGAACTTACATCCATGTTACTGCAACTGGGGCAATTCGAGCCTGCAGATTTCATGACCATGATTGGCCACGCACAATTTTCATGTGATGGATCCACGAACCCATCACATGAAAATTGGCCGATCATAACCATGGAAACACATAGGGGTAGGGTCGAAGCACCCAACTGATCAATGATTTCATATGGCAGTTACTTCGTATTCATATTTATTTTATGAAAATAGTTAACCCAAATTATAATACGATACAATTATATCTAATTATAAACTCATTTGAATATTACCATGTTACCAATGTGGATCGAGATACTATATCATCTGATCATCTCCTTACCGAAACTGTAAGATGGCCAAGCGCGTGTCCATAAGCTGGCAGTAAACATAGTAATTTTATGGCAGCTGTATCAGAATGATTCATTTTAATCCAAACGTTAGTATGTCCAAAAAATTATACAAAAACATTTCAATTACTTCATTTCGTCATATATCCAATGCTGGAGACCATGTAGTATCATATTAAAAAAAAAATGTATTTCTTTGTTCCTCATCTGCAGGGTGAGAATGTTGCAATGCAACTAAATATCTACAAGGAAAAAAGATACATGTACATCAATCCAGATCAGTAGCATCGGGGATAAAATTTTCATGTCAGGCCAGAAAATGAACAAGCCATCGCAAAAGCAATGAACCGCCTTCACTCGACAGCCAGGTCAAATAGCGTGACCGCACTCAAAGTTTTGATCCAGATTAGCAGATGTTCCAAAAACTAATTACACTCAAAACCAAATCTTTCCATCAATATTTCGGTGATTCTTCAACTTCAACAGCACCAAGAATAAGAGACACCCCACGCACACAAAGCAATATAAACATACAGACACACATTCATGACATATACAAGCTCATGCATACTGTTCTGAGAAAATGACAGCAGATCAACTACAGGCGCCTAAAACCTGAACAATTCCAGTTAAGCGTGAGTAAAATATATTGAGGTGCAAGTACCATTAGCCAAATAAATATTGTGTATCATTAACAGAGTGAGATCAACCCACTAATAACTGATGTTTTAACGGTAAATAGTCTCACCAAAGTGATCCAAAGATGGTCACTTAATGTAGCTCATTCATAAACATGCTTAATGAAAACTCGTTAATAGAGATTGCAAAATTCTTTTCCGAAATAGAGGAGTAGCCTCGCCGGATAGAAAAATCAAAATGAAGCTCTCTTACCTAGAAAAGAATAGGAAGCTAATCCAATTTAAACTATAAATATGTGCTGCAAGTAAAATGCTAGGTTCAAGTGCAAGTATATTTCCTGTTTCCTTTCTCATTAATCAATCATTTCTGGGTCAAAAAGGTAATAAAGCTGTAAATGCAGAATGCTCGAATTTTCTATCAAGTCAATGAATTAACCATACACATTACCAGAACTAAAACTAAACTTCCAACGGCATAGTAGAACTCAAGAGATTTGACATCATTTAAATTATTATCTTTAACACTAGGTGCAATTTCATGCAGAATTTGTAAAAAGAACCAAGTTTTGGACAGTACAAGATTACAACGAAAAAATAAAAAACTGACAGGAACGAGATTTAGAATAAACGAGATTTAGAATACCGCAAGTGCCTCATCATCGAGCTCACACTCCACTATGCCATCAAGTCTTAAGGCATTGAATATGTCTTCTCAAAGTGAAGAAGTGTGTCAGCTAAAGATGAATGAGTGGAAGTCCTTACATCCAGCCTCTTTTAAATTCCAAGAACCTCCAGTGTTCTTGATGCTTCCTACTTCTCTTTCGGACTTGCAAAAGGGTGAGTAAAGTGAGCTGGACAACAATCTAAAAACTTCACCTCAGGTTAGGCTTCACAAAATATATTAAAAATTATAGGAAAATACTAATAGAATCCTGTAATGGTAAAAGAAGGAACAACTACACACACTTAAAATGAAATGAATGGATCGTAGATATCAAGCATGATGCATAAATGATAAATGTCAACCATCTTCGCTATAAAATATCATCTCCAGCATTTATTACACATTACACAAATTAGAAGTCTGAATTACATTCCGCCGAGCTGAACTGCTGAAGTAGTTTTAAATACCAGAGTAATACCCTTTTCTTCACAATAAGAAATAGAAGTTGATAGTTTCTCAAAACATTTAAAGATGGTTTTTTCAATGTGAGGAAATTATTTCAACCTTTGAGATGAACTTGGTATTCACATCGATTAGATTCTTTGTCCGGTAAACAAACTGTGACCGGTTTTTCTATTTCATTCCAGGCAAAATAAAAATATGATGGCCTGAGGCTTAAATCAGAGGGAGATGAATTTTACACTTCAAAAAAGTTGTTGAAATTTGAATATTTCCCATTTGACGGTGAAACATTCCTGTAAGAACCCTAGTAAAACCCGATCTCAACTCATAGGGAACCAAGAGTAACATTCACATGGCTACAATCTTTGTTGAGTCACAAAAAAAGAAAAACAAAGACAGAATAATCCCTTAAATGATCATGCTCTCCAGAAAAAAAAAATACTGTTTAATAAAGGGTTAAAAGTCCACCTTCCAAAAGATTAATCATGTGGGGACAATACTTTGAATGCAGCAGATTGATGGGAATCGGACACTGGATTGAAGTTCACAAATTTTTAGTTTCAACTATATTAGCATTTCATGCGGCAGCAAAAACAAGAATCCGGTCTACCAGTTTCCCAAAACGTCATTGATCTTGGTACTCTGGCTTCAAAACCCAATGAGATCCATTCGGGTTTTTCTCCAAAATAGCAATTTCCTTTAAAAGATTCTTGAACAAGGGCAGATCTTTAGAAGGTACCCTGAGTTTGAATTGATCCACAATGCTGGCAGAATCTATGCTCCCACCTTTTTGCTGAATAAAGGTACATATTTGACGTATCAAAACTTCCGGCTGTACAATCAAGCTGTTTGATGATTTAGAAGCCCTGTTACTCGAAAATTGTTCTCTTGGTGTTGTAGATGAAGCCAGCCTAATTTGATGTTCAACTCCATCATTGATGGCTTGTTCTCGGTTTCCTTTAATCCTCTCTAGCAACTCCATAGATGACAATGCTTTTCCAGAATATGCTCCAGCAACAAATCCATTTAGCCTGCTTGATTCTGTATTAGGGGTTTCTTCCGTTGGCTTTGAAGTGCTCACCAATCCGGAATTAACAGTAGAGCCAAATTTTCCTTTAGAAGACGATGGAGCGCCAGCTGAACCTGATTTACCGGTCCATGTTGGAACAGTTATACTATCCAGGCTTCGTAGTATTCTGGACTGGCGTAGAGCTTCTGAGGCTCTTCGTGCAACTTGAGCAGCATGTGCCTCGAGTTTCATCTTCTCTCCGTCGTTGGCATTCATTATCGCGTCATGGTTGACAGCACTCTGGAAATAAATTTAAAAAAAAAGTAAAGAAAATACTCAAAGCATCTAATGCAGCAAAGGATTGATTGATTTTATTCCATCTAATGATATAAGTCACGTTTCCTTATGTTTTTGTCCCAAATACATAGGCTTGTACTATATTTGGCAATATTTTTTCTACTATTTTACTGATATACCCTATTAACTATGTCTTGGAAAACGTGCAACCATCTATTGAGACGGAAGGAGTATAATGTTTCAGGGCAAAGCTGGAGGACAACCAAATGGGCAAGAAGTCCCAACGAACTTTCAACAACTCGTAAGTTTATCAGCATAATACACGAGACTAGTAAGTGGAAACTTACGTGAATACCATGAGCATCAAAGAGGCTCATCAAAATGCTTGTTTCATCATCCGTCTTCCTACGGTTGTGATCATCACTCCCTTCTCCCATTTCATCGCTCACTGAATTGTGTCCCCTGTCAATTCGTGAATCATTAGTATCTGATTTTAGATCTACGAGCTTGGATTTATTCAGTTTTTTTTTCTCAGCTCCGGCGGCATTTATTTCTTCCGCTAACTGACTGAAAATGGTGGACGTTTCAGTAGAAGCACGCTCTTCATCATCATTCAATGTGAAAAGATCCTTCATATCGCGGGACTTGAAGAATCTTCTCTGCTGAGGATTTTGCAATATCTTATTGGTGAGGAAATGTTTGTAGATCTGCCGGTGATACACTTTCTCTTCAATGGTCCCACGGGTAATTAGTCTATAAACTGTTACATCCTTCTTTTGGCCAATACGCCAAGCACGCTCCCGAGCCTGACTTACACCATAATTATGATTAGCAATATAGTTAGTTATATGTACTTGAACCCAAAAAATAACTTCCGGATTAGCTCCAAGATATCAGTTTCAAAATATGCATAAAAATTAAGTGAATTTCCAACCAGTATCTATATTTATTTTTGAATAATAAATAAATAAATAAATTGAGAACCTGCAAAGAAGCAGACCTGCATATCAGTTGATGGATTCCAGTCAGGGTCAAAAATAATCACCCTGTTGGCGCCAGTTAAATTTGTTCCGAGACCTCCAACCTTGGTAGTCAAGATAAAAATGAAAACATCGTCCGAATTGTTAAACTCATCAATCAAAGCCATTCTTTGTTGTACAGGAGTAAGACCATCCAATCTCCTGTAATTGTGGCCATCAGCCGTCAAAATATTCTCGAGAATATCCAGCATCTGTTGAGTTTGTGCAAAAAGAAGAACACGGTGTCCCTGCTCCTTCCACAGTTTAAGCACTTGCGCAACGACTTTCATTTTTCCACTGCGCTTGGGATTCCCATAATCTGGATTCGTGTGAGAATGTTCTCTCTCAAGAAGGTCAGGGTGGTTGCAAATTTTACGCATAACATCAATTCCGTATAGAGAGTTTCTGCTTCCGTCAAAAATTTGCTCAACTTCAGAACTAGCAAGAAATGCACGATACATAGATCGCTGCTCTGGAGTAAGGCTGCAGAAGAGGACATGCTCGGTCTTCTTTGGAAGCTGAGCATCTACATCAGTCTTCATTCGCCGGAGAAGGTAAGGCATGACCAGATCACGTAGGACGACAGCACATCTGCATAAACTGGATTTAGCCAAGAAAATAAAAGGCAAAACATAGTATAAATTTAAAAATTATACAGAGAGTGAACCAAATCTGCCATGCTATCACCAAATCAGACAAAATAAGGAAAGCATACAATCTCCTAACACAGTAATTGCACCTGTAAGCAGTGGATACTTGTAAAGGGGTTGCATTAGCATATCCACCGACAGATATTGGAACTGCGAATTCAGCCTCAAACACAGGCAGGACACCCAACTTTCCAGGGAAGACAAAATCAAACAATGACCACAATTCAGACAGTTTGTTCTGAATTGGCGCACCTGTCATTATTATACGATGAACAGTCTGCAATTGTTTGCAAACAAGAGTTATTTCTGCATTTGGATTCCGAATCCGATGTCCTTCGTCAAGAACTGCATATCCCCATTCAATATCAAGCAACTTGTCACCTAGAAGACGAAGTTGCTCATAAGTGGTTATCAGTAAGCCAGATTCTGAACTCAACACACGATTTATCAAAGAATCCCATTTTTTGGTACTTTTAGAATTTGTTTTTTCTTCCCTCTCACTGTCCTGCGAATCTTGGCTGTCATAATCACTATCATACGGTTTGATTGGCTTTTTAATACCAGACTTTTCCTTAGCTGAATCATGTAACAACTCCACGTGAAAGCCGGTATACCATCTCCTAGCTTCTCTCTTCCATTGCTGCAAGAGTGTAACTGGACAAATAACAATGCTTGGTTTGTATAAGCCACTGGAATGCAAGGATCCCAGAAAAGACAAAACCTGTACAGTTTTGCCAAGACCCATCTCATCCCCGATAATGCCACCGACTTTTTGACAGTGAAGTTCCCATAACCATTGTACCCCAATCTTCTGATAGTCGAATAGTTCGCTAAAAGTTGTTTCTGGGATCTTTAAGCCCCCCTCAAGTGTAACAAATGAAGGACCTTCATCATTCACTTCTTCATTACCAAATTCAGGTTCTTCATTGCTTGAGATCTCAGTATCTTCATGATATATGAAAGTTTAGTTCTCAGAAAGCCAGTAAGTCATAGAGAAATAATAAGACACAACAATTAGATGCGAGCATTGCGCCAAAAAAAATAAAAATTGCATTAGACATTAACAATAGGTAAACCTACGTAACAAACAGACGCAAACTTCTGAAAGACCGAAAAGAAAAAAAAATCACTGATTTTGGTTTTTTCAATTTGGAATAGTGATCTCATTGATTGATGTGCTTTGCATTTCAGAACGAAACACCAGAATCAGTTTCTAACAAAAATAAATGACACCATCGACAAGTTTGCCAACTACTTTTCCAGAAATTATAAGCAATGTCTAGAAAAGGTAGAAAGACGAAGACTGCATTTTTACAATCTTGATTTGAAAAGTTTTTGCAAAAAGGTTCCCCAGAGATAAGTTTTTTAAAGAAACAAAAATAGGACACAATAAAACACTTCATATACTAATTCATAGTGATTAAAAAAAACAGCAGATAACACGTTCTTAGAGTGTTGGAATACCACCTTCTTGCAAGATTTTGTCATCACGAGAAGTCATCTTCCTCCATTTCTTCCCGGGTTGAGGCCTTCTCTTCTTTTTTGTGTCTTTATCCTTTTTAGTTCCAATCTCTAAAGACCGAGGGATCTTCAAGGGCTTTCTTAGTCTTTGAAAAGGATGGCTTGGTGCATCAAGTTTTGGTAACATTTTAGGTTCAAGCAACATTGATGTGGGGCGAGCTTGTGCAGCCTCTGCCATTGACTGAACCGCTCTAGCTATGCTGGATGAAGCAAGGAGATTATTTTCTTCCATGTTCTCATTTACTGTCTGTTTGTTGGATGACTCTGGTTCTCGGACGCGACGTTCAAATCCTTTCAGCTTGTGAAAGGGTGTCAAAAGCCCCTTACGAATTGACTCGTCTCTTTCCTAGAACAAGCACAATTGGAACAATTTATCAACAAACATTGAGTGCTTTTCTTGAACTGTGTCATAACTAAACAAAATCACTCACAGTTTCCACAAATCCCGAAGTTGCTGTGGTCAAGACAGTTTCAAAATCATCATCTTCAATGAATGAAACAGATTTAAGTCTTTTGTTCTTAGCCTTACTTGTTTTGACAACTTCTTTCAACAGCTGCTTTGATTTAGAATCATCTTTGACGAGATCTCTTATCAGCTTGGAGTGCAGGTTATCCTTCGAAGAAACTGAAACATCGTTCTGAAGCTGAGCCCTAGTTTTTATCAAGCTTTCTAGTCGGTCAGCAGCAAGAGCATGCTGCAGCGTCAAACCATCGGGGGATGCCTGGCATACTTCATCAGACTCTGAGTTCCTCTGCCTTTTTCTAAGATCCCCATCAGAAAAGGGATCCTCATTTCTTTTAGAATTCTTAAACTGTTCCACAGCAGATGTGACGGCACCTATTTCAAGTTCAACAGCCCTTAGTTTTTTGAGCTTATCAGAAAATGCTTCATCACTCTTTGATCCAACGTGCGCTTCCTCCTCTCCATTACCTCCAGCTTCGTTACCATCTCCCACATCTTTTCTTGCCTGTTGACGAACACAAAATCCACAATTTAGCAATAATACAACCACCACATATTCAAACTACGCACAACAGTTCAAGTTACAGATTTATCAGATGGACTCGCAAGCCCAACTCTCTAGCAACAATTCCTAGTCAACAATCAAAACCCAAGAAGAGACTTAATATAAGATGAAATTACAGAAGAACATCTACTTCTGATTAGCAGACAGCTAAACACATGTAATGCATTTTGACGATAAAGCTCAAGTTGTTAAGATGTATAACCTGTTCCAAAATGTCCCGCTCAATGTCTTCAGGATTTGCAGATGTAACACCTAAAGTGCTCAGCAAGACCCTATCTTCTTCTTCTGCTTCCATGGAGAAGACTCCTGTCACCAAATTCTTGGATGCCGAGACAATATTACTCTTCTGTTAATCACCACAATGACGATATAGCTTGTTCAGATCAGCATTCATCAAATTCAAACATTTCAAAGTCCATATATTACATATTACATTTCAATAAACAAAGAGAAAACTGCTCCTCCGAAGACTAATAAATGCTAGAAAAATCAAACCTTTCTCTAATACCAACTCTTAGTTTTCTAAATGACCTAGAATACAATTTTCTGAAAAACGGACGAGTGGAGCGAACATTTTACATCGGTTTCTCCTCGAATCACGCAGTACAAGTACCAAAATTTAATTCAAGGATTCGCCAACAATATACATTATGCCACTTCCTCGTGCGAATAAAGATGCATACGTGATTTAGAGATTGTGATCCAGAAGGGTTCAGCTACTGCGCCGCAAGTAATCGAACTCCGATTCACGGACGATGCATCGAATTCTCCCCCAGTTTTGGGAAAATGGTCTCTCTTCGGGCGATTGTTGTTGATGACTTGTGCTGCGAGGGCTCGAAGCCTCGGGAGGGGTTAAAATATCCGCCAAACGACGATATATCGTATCAATTTGCACACGTGGCTATTCCATTTGCTTGCCAACTACGATATTACAAATTAAATTCTAAGATATAATTTTTATAAAAAAAAATATTTTTCTTTCAAAACGAATTTTTAAAAATAAAACATAACGAAATTTATATTTGGATATTTTCAATTAAAATTTCTTTAATATTTATTTATCATTTTTTTCTGAATTACTTAATCATTAACATTTATTGAGCATTCAATCTACAACTGCGGAATTTAATTACTTGTAATGCCTTTTGTGGACGTTAAAATATTTTTAGATACAAGGATTTCACATTAGTGGATTATAAATATATTCAAGTATGTTTTTTTATTTATAAAAATATCATCGTAAATTTCAAATCCACTTATGAATATATTTCAAATTCACTCAATAATGATGTTATTTATGGGAATAGTCATTCCAATGAAAATGGGCATTCTCATTCCAATGTCAAAACAAGCATGAGTATAGAGAATGACATGAGAATGTTCATTCTATTCTCACCCCATTCTTTTGTACCAAGCATCTCATGTGTAAGTTTTATATATTACTTCGTTGTTAACAATAAAATTATAATATAAATCTATGAACTTGATATTATTCATTCAAACACGATCTTAATATTAATGTTAAAAAATGCGACTTTGTCTATTTCAATTGTCTCTTCGCAGTTCCAACAGGACGATGTTCGTTGTACTCCTCTGTAATACGTTTCCAACAAGCTTTATCTTTTTGTGCATTTCCAATCACTAGATCGGTGCTTACAGAAATCCATGACCTCACGAGCACCTCGTCTTTTTCCAGTGACCAAACAGTCTTCTTCTTCTTTCGATCATCTTTTTCGTACCTCCGTCTTTGTATTCCTATCGATGGTAATGTTATCGAACCCAAATTGAGATGAATGTGGCGGAAATTGAGAATCCGGTACGGATGTTGGTGTTGCAGCCTCTAAACCAGCCCTTTGATTCTTCTGAAAGGAATGTGGGTGTTGTTGGATTATGAAATCCATGAGGAAGAGGATGCCCCATGTAAATTTGGTTGTCCATCATCGAAAAATACTCATGATGATACATAATATGTGGAGCATGCTAGAACCCACCCAAGCCTTTAAGGCGGCTCCACCCCTGTCTGCACGTGTTCTCTATTTTTTGTTATTTTGGACATAAGTTAAAAAATAGATAAAAGTAGCGACTGAGTTCATGCCAACATAAAGTTTGTATAATTTGATACTGAATCCAATGGTTTAAAATTGATTTGAACATATGTACGAGAATATTAATTACTCACATGCTAGCATTTCATAAATAAAAATGTAAAAACAAACAGTATATAATATAAGTATATTGACACACTAATTCATTTTTTCAGTTATTGATTACAAAATTTACAAATATATAAACATTCAAGATTCTATTTACTTCTTATTTCACTACTAATATATATGAGTAATGCTGCAGGTAGAATGAAGTCTGCACATTAAATCTTACAACATAAAAAATTAAATACAAAAAGTAAAAATTAAATATATCAAAATCTAACAATAAATTGAATACAAAATCCCGCGATAAAATATCAAAATCTCACGCTATAATTGTTGTAGATATCGTTGTACACGATATTTATAATATATTTAGCTATGAGAACCCCGAAAATTTGCTCATAAGAAGAACAGCGGAAAATTTAAATAGAGTTTAATTTTTCAGTTGAGTTGACTTTTTAGTCAAGTTGACCATTTCAGCCGACTATCCATACCAGTTGAGAAGAACTCAACTGAGCATCCAGTTGCCATTTTGCAGTGTTCTAAATGGCGGCCTCCTAGGCTAGGCGGCCCTCGACCGCCACGCCTCGGCATGAGGCGGTCGTTTCAGGCGGCCCAAGCTGCGAGACGGGCGAGGCGGACGGCGAGGCGGTCGAGGCGGGCGAGGCGGGTGCTTGGGCGGTTGAAGCGGTTGAGGCGGCCAAGGCTTTTTAAATGAAGTCAAGGTCCATAGTCAACTAATTTTAAATTATAGTAAAAAATCAATACATTTTAAAATCCTAGTCAAATTTTATCTATTTTAAAACCCTAGATCTTGACTCATTTCAAAAACATTAGCCACTTTTTTTTTTTCATTTTTGCTCTCCCACCCTCCACCACACACCTCAGCCGCCCCCCAAAAAAATGCTTTAAAAAAATTGCGGTAGGCGATCACGGACCGCACCGCCACCCGCCATTTACAACACTGTCATTTTGTAACAGACAAACTGATTTGGCTGAAATTTTATAATAGCCACCAAATTTTTGTAACAACCACATTAATTTGAAATCAAGGTGATTAATGACGATAAATGAGAGGCTACAGTCATAAATGTTCCTGTAAGTAGCACTGAAATTTCAGACTAAAGGTTTACACGATTTCTAATTAAAAGCATAACATAGTTTGAGCATTTAATTGAGCGAATAGAAAACATTAAGTTGAGTACCAGTTGAGCAAGCTTTGGAGCAGTTATGAAACAAGATCGTTTGAACAATTCGAACACTCCGAAAACCAGTTCTGTAAAGTGTAATTGGGCGTTTTAAAGTACCGAAATTTTGTCCAGTTCTGTAAATGTTTTTTTTTCGTTTAAATTGTTTTCAGCTTTGTTTTCTGATTAACCAGCATGACAAACGATCCAATTTTACAAGTACACACTGTGATATTTTTATGCATCAAAATTTATGTTTTAAGTGGTAGGAATATATATTATGAATCTATGTATCTCTGACACTCAGAACCGACGGGTTCTGATCTTTGTACTCCGACCTCACCTTCTAGAGGAGTAACATATAAAAGACTAATATCAATTAACCACGAATTTCATAAATAATTTTGATGCATACTCTGACTCTGATGAACTCTGTTATAAATGTTCGGTTTTATGCTGAGTATATGTGTTATCCCGAAAAATGTATATTTCATGAAAAGAATGTTGGTAAATTCTTCCATTTACTGAGTGAGCACCCTATCACTCACCCACCGTAATACACCCTTCTCAGATATAACCGAATATGAACTCGAAGAAGACGAACAACACAAGTTTTGGGGATGGTA
Organism: Henckelia pumila; assembly: GCF_033568475.1. Classification (NCBI taxonomy): domain Eukaryota; kingdom Viridiplantae; phylum Streptophyta; class Magnoliopsida; order Lamiales; family Gesneriaceae; genus Henckelia; species Henckelia pumila. The sequence goes on from NC_133121.1 coordinate 15,970,589, forward strand.
AATAAGTGCTAGAAGCCTGCTGCTAGTCGTAATTTTAATTCCTGTCATTATTAGTTGTATTTCAATTTATTTGATTATGCATTTTTGTCTGCTGCGTATTTAAAGATTCGATTGTAATAAAATAACGTAATTTCAGGTTATGAATGAAAAGACTGGTATTTTTGAACTTTATGAACTTCGAGACTTGTTGTTTAATGTGAATACGTTAAATAACATCGATGTCAACTAAATCCAGTTTCGAAACACGACATTAATATTATATATATATATATATATATATACTCTTGAAGATTGCTACTAATATATTCATGTGATAAAACACATTTTTTTTAAAGCAACACATTCAAGCACTTGATATTATATATACTAGTCGTCGTGGCACACGCGATGCGTGTGTAAAACATGAAAATGACGAAAATTTGATATTTAAAAATATTTATATCTTTAATTCAGAAATAATACAAAACAGAAATAAAAATAAATTAAAAAATGTATATTGTAAATAGTGGATAGGAAATTCGGAGGATGGAGGTTGTTGAAAGTAGTGAGAAGTGAGAAGAAAGTTGAGAGAGAGAGTGATGAGGGATATAAAAGGAATACCATGACACCAAAATCAGTTGGTATATGGTGCTTAGATTTAATAATATAGTAACAGATAGTAAGAGACATATATAACAAAATTTATATATTTTTAAAATGTGATCACGAAGATAATCATGCTTGAGGGACGACGATTGATGAACCGTAACAAAAAACAATTAAAAAGGATCGGAGAACAATAATAAACCGATCCTAAACCGTGGTCACAAGGGCTAACAAAATGTTTACCTACCTAAAAGAGAGACACAAATATAATAATAATAGCATTTACTGGCAGCTTCTTTCCTTCTCCAATCCCCACCACACACATCCCATTATTATCATCAAGAAGCAATCTTTCATCCTTTCCCGGTTTTCTTCAACAAATTCATTGTTTTACCTCTCTCAATTATCACCCTTTATCTCCACCTGTATCTTCTTTTTTCATTACAACCCCGATTCTTCGCTCGACTGTCTTCCCTTTTGGTCGCTCGTAATTGTCATTTTTTTATTGATCAATTGTATATAGAAAAGTTTTTGATGCAAGCCCACCTATTTATCTCGCATTAATTGTTGATCGATCTTGTTTGGGTATGGGGATTGTCGAGGGTGTCGTGCAATTAGGGTTTTGTTCGAGGGTTTGTGTTGTTTTCACGAATGCAGTTCGATAAAAAGGAGGAAGGTTCTCGATCGCTGTTTGTTGACTGATGTATTGGATCTGCAGCCGGGATTGATTTTTTCCCCCCGTTATATAGGATTTATTGCGGTTGAGTGAGTTTATGTAGTCAATTATCGGTCTTTAATTCGAGTTTCTTTTTATAATCCCGAATTAAGACTGAAATACGGAGGATTCAACTTTATACGAGTTTGGGTAATTTGGTGTTTTGCGAGTTATTGAATCGAGTTGATTGCCATGGATCATGTTGTGGGCGGAAAGTTTAAGCTTGGGAGAAAAATTGGGAGTGGTTCATTTGGTGAACTTTACTTGGGTATGGTTTTATTATTACTGACGAGTTGTTATTTGGTACCGTAATTACCTCATGGTTTGTTTGGAAATTGTTATTTTATTGTGCTAACAAGTAAATCTATTTTGTTTATTGTTGCAGGGGTGAACATACAAACTGGAGAAGAAGTAGGCATCAAGTTGGTATGCCCCCGGGTTGCAATTTTATCATTCATTCTTGATTTCTAGTGTAGTCTACAGTGTGGGACTGGGGCAAAAGCTATTAATCTTTTGATGGTTATCATAGTGTTTGCTAGCATCTTTACTCTTTGTTTCATCAAAGTTTGGATGATTGGAATTATGTTTGTAATGTGGTTTCCTTTATTCCTGAACTTTTTTTTAATCTTTAATAGACTAAGCCATTCCGGATGTTTGAAATATAAGAAAAACATTATTGGTTGATGAGTGATGTAATTTCAAAATTAATTATGTTCTATCATGCTTGAGAGGTTTAGTTAAAAGATAAATACTTTTTAAACTTTTAATTTAATTAATACACATTGAAATGTAAACATATGTCTTGGGACGCTGCATCTGATTAGGAACACTATTTTTCAATTAAGTCCTATGGACATGGGAAAATTAGTACGAATAGACTCGGGTGGATTCTAGCACTAAATGCGGAAAGCACACCTCTTTTCCGTATGATAAACATAAATTTATATTTAATTTTTTTAAGTGTGTGCTTGAAAGATTCAAGTTTATCGCGGGGTAAAGGTTAAGGAAGATTTGTCTAATTATTTTCGGCACTGATGAATTGATTATCATCATAAGTTCATTTGTTATTATAACAATTGTCAGGAATCTGTGAAGACCAAGCACCCTCAACTTCATTATGAGTCAAAAATTTATATGCTTCTACAAGGAGGAAGTAAGTCGCCTTCACCCCATTTGCCCCCCATTCCCTGCATTTTTTCGCAAGATCAAACAGTTCTTTTTGATTGAGCACAGTATGGGTTATCATTTTATTCTCGTATGCTCTCGCTAAGATCAGTACTAAATAATTGTCAAATAAAGTTAGGCATGCTTAAATACCCATATTTGTTCATGGAGTAAATGATGCGTTAATCTCATTACTTTTCTAAAGTTGTGTTTTACCTCTTCTGTTCCACCTGGAAGACTTCCTGGGATAATCGGGTGTGCTGTTTTTTCTAGTTGGAGTGTTTATTCTGAAGTACGATATAAGTTGACTTAAGTGGATCTTTAATTTAATTTGATGGCATTCTGTCTTCATGCAGCTGGTATTCCTAGCCTGAAATGGTTTGGGGTTGAAGCCGAATATAATGTCATGGTCATAGACCTTCTAGGACCAAGTCTGGAAGATCTATTCAACTATTGTAACAGGAAATTGTCCTTGAAAACTGTTTTAATGCTTGCGGATCAATTGGTAAGTAGTTTAAATTTTAAGCATTTTCTTTAGACCGGTTATGAATTTTGATTTATCAAGTAAAGGTGCGATCTTATTTTAGATCAACAGAGTTGAATATATGCATTCTAAAGGGTTCCTTCATCGTGACATAAAGCCTGACAACTTTTTGATGGGCTTGGGGCGCAAAGCAAATCAGGTATCTCTTTCTGTTATTCTTAGGTTCCAACCATATATTTGTTTGGGTGATCTGAGCATTACACATGCAACATTTTGACTTCATTTTTATTAATTGACCTTTCTAGAAACTATCATTATCTCGTGCTAATTGATTTGCTGTAATCTTGTAATTTTGTTTTACCATTTGATTGATTAGTGTATGCGCTGCTCTTAGTTGCGTTGAGGGTAGTGTTTCCTGGATGTATGAATGATGTTTGCTACATGTATTTGTTTTAGTGCTGAAATGGTATATCTTGCAGGTTTATGTCATTGATTATGGTCTTGCCAAAAAATATAGGGATCTCCAGACACACAAGCACATACCATACAGGTAGATTCCTATCCCTTTATTAGGCCCAACTCATTTAGTATTGTATCATACTTGTCTCAAGGATGCCTGGACTGGATATGATGGTTGGAACCAATTCTGGAAAACAATACTGGCTTAAAACTAAGAGTGTACAACAATAGTTTGGTATAACACAGTGGTCTTGATCTATGCTATCAAGCAAGATTAAGCAGGATAACATGGTTGCTGGAAGATGGATTTTTGTTAATCCGTCAATAGTGTTTTAACCTTTAACATATACTGACAATTTGTGACAGGTCTATATGTTTTATATGCAGACTGATTGAACTTCTCATTTTGCTTTTAGGGAAAATAAGAATCTCACAGGCACGGCTCGCTACGCTAGTGTCAATACACACCTTGGAGTTGGTGAGTAATGGTGTATTTTAACAAGAATTGTTTCTTATCTTCAAGTTCCTTAGAATTTTTCGGGCTAATTACTTTCATCTCATCATGATTTGCTAATGCTGGCAGAACAAAGCAGAAGAGACGATTTGGAATCTCTTGGTTATGTGCTAATGTATTTTCTGAGAGGAAGGTGAGTTGGACTGGGTGACTTATTGGGTGGGAACTTTTCTACCCTGTTTGGATCTGTCTTGGCAATTGTCTTTGTTACTTTACTTCCATACTGATATTCTTTTTTTAATGTTTCAGCCTTCCTTGGCAGGGACTCAAAGCTGGCACCAAAAAACAAAAATATGACAAGATTAGTGAGAAAAAGATGTTAACTCCTATAGAGGTATATATATACCAAATGCTTGCATAATTAATGTCGCTGTGGCAATGTGTCAAAGTTTGAAATTTATCCTCTCCGCAATGGGGTCAAAAAGTGAATTAATGATTTAACCTGAAGCAACCACCAAGTGTCCCACTTTGTTCGCTTGATATGCCCGTCTTGCAACCTACATCTGCGAAGTGTTTTTGTTCTCTTGATGCCTTGGCTGCTGTTAGTGCTTGATATATGAGTCATGGTTGCTTGACACAAAAATAGTTTGAAGACAAATGGAACCTTTTTTGTTTGAAATTTTCGTTTGCGTTGCATTCAATCAAACAAAGCAAAAGGATTAACTGTTTCAGTATTTGTACCTTATTGTGGTTTGTTCAAGTATATTATCTACTCGTATAACGGATGCTCATATCATCCTTGGTTGATTCGACTTGCCCTTTCTAGATTTGAGAGTTCATTTGTTGTATTACACGTGACTTATGAGACCTGATAGTTCACATGATTTGGTACTTTGCAGGTGCTGTGCAAATCATATCCATCAGAATTCATATCATATTTTCACTACTGCCGTTCTTTAAGATTTGAGGACAAGCCTGATTATTCTTATTTGAAGAGGCTTTTTAGGGATTTATTTATTCGTGAAGGTAATGATTTCTAAATTTTATCTGTCTCTGTATATTTTCTTCCTTTCTCAATATTTTAAGTATTTGCTCGAGCATCTTGTAGTGAAGTTTGGATGTCTTGCAATATTTTGCAGGTTACCAATTTGATTATGTGTTTGATTGGACCATATTGAAGTATCCCCAGATTGGAGCCAGTTCCAGATCAAGAGTAAATATATGCATTTTATTCTCTTCTCCAGCCCTTTTTTATACTTCATGATGTGAAAGTAGTAATTATTGCATTTACTTTCAGAATCCCCCTGGCAATGCAGTGGCTGGAACTTCTGGTGAAAGACCAGGAAGAACATCTGGTAATCACTCGGATATCTAAATTTAATTGACGGTGCATAATTTACAAATTTATGAATGTTCAGAACCTATGATGTAAAGTGTGTGGTAAATAAAAGTAAAATTGAATCCTGAATCAGCATTTGCGGGCAAATAGCATTTTACGCCCTTTATTGAAACACAAAAAATCGCAGAATCTCCTGTATAGTGTTAATAGGCTTTGGCACCGCTTTTTTTCTTAAAAAAATAAAAAATCGAGCATATTTAACCCTTGTGATTTTAAAAGTCAAGTACATTTATCCAATTTGTGAGGGGTTTTATGCTTGATTTTTGGAAACATGGGGTTCTAAATCCAATTAATTTTACACAAAAGGGTTTTTCACTTTTTTCAATTTTCACAGGGCGGCGATGCAATTTGCCCCAATATTTTTGAATCAAATTATATTCTATAGCTGGCAGGTGCAGGCAAAACTGAGCAAATGATGGGAAGATATTATCTAAGATTCCAAGTTCTGAGTTAACTTAATGATTAATGAGAACTATTGTTGTATGTTGAATGACGTTGTCACACCTCAGATCTCAAAAACTGCTGTTATTTCAAAAATTGCCAGAATTTGAATATGTCATTGATGTACTGCAGTACCGGTCATAAATTAAAAAAGCCATTGGAGCTACTACTTGAGGTTTTAAGTGCTGAAAACCGAGAGAGATCATCCATGAATGTGTTTTTGTGCTTGCATTATGAGTTAACACGTTCATTTTCTCACTAAAATATGTACTCCATATATCTAATGGTAGATTTATGATTGGTCTCATGTCTTGTTTGGTTGTGTCGTCTAGTGGGGCAAGATCTTCGAGATAAATTTTCAGGTGCAGTTGAAGCCTTCTCTAGGAGGAATTCTTCAGGTCCTGCTCGGCATGGGGATCATTCCAGACACAGGACGTCAGATGATATGCCTACATCCAAGGACGTGGTATTTATTCCTTTTTCTTCTGTATAAATATATTTTCATTTGATCGTTTCCTCTGGTTTTCCTGCATTGAATTCCCGATTCTCATATTCTAGCTACGCATCATCTGCTTGTGACGCACGTGCTTGGACAATGCAACAGTGGTTCTGATACAATAGATGTATCCTTGAGGCTTGAACTATGAAATTTTGCTTTTAATATTTTGAAGAAATATGTCTGAAGTTCTTGATTTTATTGCAGCATCCTGATTCAGAAAAAGGCCGCACTTCTCGAAATGTCAGCTCTTCGAAGAGAGCAGCTGTTTCAACCAGCAGGCCAAGCTCCTCCGGCGAGGTAACTGATGGCCGTTCTAGTAGACTGGTCTCGAGCAGTGGTCGTATATCTACTGCACAAAGAATTCAACCCGGCATTGATCCGAACAAGCCATCATCCTTTTCTCGTGCTGCTATTACTAAAGGCTCTCGTGATGACCCGCTTCGTAGTTTTGATTTCCTCTCAATAAGGAAGTAACTTGAACTGCAAATGTTAATCTATTTAAGGTGATGATATCTTATTGTTGTAAATGTGAAATGTGTAATTTGTCGGACGCCACCGCATTTTGCGCGGTAAGTCATCAGGAAGAGGTGCGTCTCTGTTGCTTGTAAAACAAAGCATCGGTTGCGCATCCAAGAAGTTTTTAGTTTTACGCGGTAGCTCTTGTTTTCCAAGACTACGTTAGGTGTAACACGTGTCATTTATACCTTAGTCAAATTTTAATGTAATGATTTTGAATCCGACGTTTATTCTTCATCAATTTCAAAGAGACGTGTTACAGAAGTTCTATAACAATTACACTTACTGAACTCGAGAGGATTAGCAAACCTTGCATCTCCAAAAAATTTTCACAAGTCAATCAACCAGCGATGAAGTTGGTGTGAAATTTAGAGCTTCCACGATAATCTGATAGGTGATAACGCAACGTTCCAGCCTAAACAATCGGCTTCAAAACGGGCATTGTTGAATAACAACCAGAAAATCTCCCACGAGGGAGAGCAGTCAGCCAAAATTTGTTCCAAAACCAATGGGTTAAATTAAAAAACCAACTGCAGAATAAAACAACAATCCCTTCTGAACTGAAACGTGCATTAAAAAGCCTACTAAACATTGATTCATAGAATAAAGTAAGCCGATTTTGAATGTTTCCATCCCAGCAGACGTAGGACTAAGAAAATATTGCATGAAAATCTAATACAAGTTTGAAACCATACGATAAAATTGTAAAAAACAGAAATTAGGCAGCGCTCTCTTTCTTAAGCTTTGCAAGCTCTTGCCTTACCACTCCAGCTTTCTGCAGTTACATAGAAGCATACAGTTAGACCACTAAAACAGCTTTTATGGTTTATTTTTTTTTTTTCTGAGAGACCTCCTTGCCCCAAAAAATTAATACTGCATGAGCCATTGGTCCAAGTATCAAATAACGCAGCTTACACGACAAAGTGCATAACAATTTAAACAGTGGTCACACCCTAGTTGCGAGGTGCGACGATCAATGGCTGAGCAAACATATTGATTCCCTTTCCAATTCTTCTAGGGCGAGCAACTTTTAAAAGTAATCAAATCAATCCATTTATATACCTTGATTTTGGCCAACATTAATTTGAATCTATCAAAATCATTCAAAGATGCCCTTCTCTTTTGTACTATCAACTTTCTTCCCCAGGAACTCTTTTCCCATTTGCCCTTCACATCTGCCAGAAGAGCCAAAAATTTGAATTTCACCATTGAATGCAAGCAGGATAGTGTAAATTCTAGTTCAAAACGCTCACCCGCAGCTTCCATTGCAGCAATAAGGGTCTTCTTCTTAGGAACTCTTTTGATGTCAATCTTAATATCCGTAAGAGATAGCCTCTTGAAATTCATTTGGCTTCTTACCATATCAGGGGAATCCACAAGAGCCTGCCATCAAACAAAATAGCTTAAACGATAGGGAAGGCACCAACTTTTCAATCCATTTAGCAATCGCATCAATAAAACCAGTGTCCAGAATGATCCAGATACACCCAGGCTTCATGGACTCTACCAGAGTAAGTAACAACCCAAGCATTGCACTAATATATATAACCAAAAGAATGGTGCAGTTATTATCGACAAATCGAAATAAAAAAAAGTTCAACTCAAGCATCCATTCTCAACCTTGATGAGCTCGGAATTGGAACATTAAAATTTTCAAAAAGATTGCTTTCAAATTCATTATAAGATGATCATAATTTGACATATGACCCATTAACAGGTACAAATAATTTACAGTACACCAATTAACCAAGGAAGTAAGCAAACTAACAAGTTGATCAATCGATCTAAAATCCCAAGCAAATCAAAAAGCATAAAAAGAAACTGAATTCCCGATCCCAATTTCAATTTCCCTCGTTCTTTATAAGCTACCAGCTCAGAGTAACCTCCAACAGGTAAAAACGTCGACTAAAATTTAATCCAAATTCAACTGCGCGCAAAGATGGCATCATGATGGGATCTAAGTTGCACCAAAAATTTCGCATATATTTTTTAAAAAATCCTATAAATATGTATAATATAACATTTAACTCGCCTCATTCCCATAAAAAAGTTGATTCAGACCAAAATATGAATTATAGAGGCATACAAGAAATGAACAGAAAATCTACATACTCGGTTCTGGTCGATGACGTCAACAATGACGACAAGTTTGCCATATTCCTTCCCGTAATTCACGAGTGCCACTCTTCCAATCTCCACATATCTTTTGAACGGCTACATAGAATCAGCAAAAAAATATACCAGAAGTCACGCATTTTGCATTCAAATCCACAGAGTGATCAACATTGACACAGAGATATACATAAACAGAAAAATCATAAATTGTCTGGGGGGAAAAGACAGATGACGATTTCGGGAACTCACCATTTTCGGTGATCTCTGTGCGAGCGTTGAGGGAGTTAGGAAAGAGGCGGATTTGGAGCGACGAGTATTCGCAAAATTAGGGTTTTTATGAGGTTTTCTTATTCGCAACCTGGACTGTTTTACTAAAATCTGGGCTTTGGGCCATTTTTCAGCAGAGTTTTGGGCTTTATTTGTTCAATTGTCAGGTTTACGTATATGTGCTTTTTAAGAGATTTATATTTATATTAGTTCCTACGTAGTTTATTTGATAGTGTTTGAGAGAGCTTCTAAAAAGTACTTCTCAACTTTTTTTCAACAAAATTTCAAAAAATTTCAAAATTTTGTTAAGAAAAAACTGAAAAGTGTTTCATAAAAGCTCTCTGAAACACTACCTTCGTGTAATACGAGTGTTTGAGACACTGAAGTAGGTGAAAACCTGAGTTTGTGGTTAACAGTTTCTCCGATTAGCACGTTTTACAGAATTTGTCCCATTACGACCAAGCGAAGGTTAATTTATTATCTACACTTCTATACCATTATATAAAAGATGTGCTTATTATAGTAACTACCTTGAAGACACCAAATTTATTTATCCCAAAACTACCCTTTTCTACACAATATTTAACTAAAAACTTCTTACTAACTCCATGATTTACTTTTTTAAAAAAACTTCTCCTCTACACACACAAAATGTGTGCATTTTTTACTAGTTGTTATAAAAAATTTCAATATATTAATGTCTCATATCAAAGTATTCAATTTTTTTTATTAGTTCAATTCACTTTTGATATTTGATGAATTTTGTACAGAAAGATATGAATCTTTTATTTATATTAGTATGAATTGATGTTGTGAAACTATAATTCGAACATACATTACACTATCAAATCAGTCAAATTAACAAGCCAATCGAAATAGTTAGTTCTTAGATGTAAATGTAATATGGTTTTTTTACTTGTTTTTGTTCTCGCTCGGATTCGAACCCAAACAATTGAATCCAAACCCAAACATTAGTCTACAGCAGTTCATGTGAACTGAAAATCAATAAAACCGTTTCATTCCGTCAAATGTCAAATTATCAATCAACATGGACTGAAGGGCAGTTGAAAACAGTCCACAAATGAAAAATCAGTCTAAAAGTATCAATAAATTGAAAATTAGTCGAAATCAGTCAACATAAACTGAAAATCAGTTAAGTTGTCCAAATGAACTAATTTTTTTTTGAAAATTAATTGAAATCAGTCCACATGAACCAAAAAACAATCAAAAACCAATATAGACACGATTCATTAAAAGATTATATAGCAAAATGATTGAAAAATGATAACATGACGACACTCTTTTCCTCTGCTATGTCATCCTTATACTTCGCAAAATAATCGAACAAAGAACGATCAATCAGAAAAAAGGATGAAAGATGATTGCTTCGCAATATTTCGTTCTTTGCAATTTTTAGACGGTCTCACATTCAATTGCGTGATATATAATATATATATATATATATATATATATATATATATCCGATCTGACTTAAGAAAACAATATTATTTTTTTATGTTAAAAAAATTAATTTCTATTGTAAATATGAATCAAATCAACTCGTCTCATAAATTTACATCACACATTATTTAATTTCAGATTATATAATACAAATGTTCTATATATATATATGTGTGTGTGTGGGTTAATCTTACCGGTTAGTTCGATTGTCAATTTGTCATGAAATAAATTCAATACAGCTCAAAGAAAGTTATTAAGGTAGCTATAGTTGATTAGCATATCAAGACTAAAATTAGGCTTTATTGGTGGCGAGTAAAGGTCACCCGCAATTATAGTGAAACCATAGTTTTCTTGTTTTTTGATTAATGGGCATCAAGCACAAAGAATTCACTGCCATTGAAAATGATGGAGATTTTGTGTTCACATCATTCACATTTCACAGATAGTGATAGATTTTTTCCCCCCCTTCAAATTTCTTATATTTTTTAAATAAAATAAAATTTAGAGAAAATACCTCCAAAAAAAGTTGAGATACTCTTTAGCACAAAGATCTTTCTTATACTTTTATCATACATTGCATGGATAAATTTTAAGCCCATGAGATTTACACCAACTTTCCAAATTCATGGAGGGTTGGTTTTCTCATGGTAATCAGTAATTTTAACCAATCCATGCATGTTTGTTTCTTGAATTACAAAGAAAGAAAGATCTAAACAATGTCGTCGGCTAAAATGAAAGGCCTTTTGAAAGGCCTGAGATACATTTCACAGATATTTGGTAAGTGTTTGTAATCCAACATATAGTTTTTTTTTGTATCTTTCTTATAAATTTTTCTGCGTCACAATAAGCTCGATTTCGATTTCGCGCCATGTAAGCTACCTATACATACTTTGCCATGTAGAAGAAGAAAAAGAAGCAGAAATGCAGATTGGCTTCCCCACAGATGTAAAGCATGTGGCTCACATAGGATGGGATGGGTCATCAAATAATGATGCACCAAGCTGGGTAAAAATATGTTCCATTTTTATTTTTTGCAAATTCGCTCCTTTTTCCCGTTGATGATTGATTATATCCAGTTTTGTAATTAAGGGAGAAGATTTTGAGACACTTTGTCTGATTTTGTAGATGAACGAGTATAAATCACCAACGGAATTCCAATCAGCACCTTTGAGTTCCCCAAGAGATTCGAGAGAAGACATTAATGAAATCAAATGGGTTTCTCAAGGTTCTCACTTGTTTCATTTGTTCACACAGAATTCGAACTCAAATTATTTCAAGATAGATATTGTATATTTTCATGAGCCACTTGTTCTAACATCACAACGCCTCGAAGAACTTTGATCAATCGCAATATGTTTTGAGATATATCACTCGATCACTTGTTCTGAGACCATAGTCATGTCTTAAAAGAGCTTTGACTAATGACTTATTGATTGGGAATGTTTTGGTTCTTGCAGATTCAGGAAGAGGCAGCAGAAGAACAAAGTCTCCAGCCCGAGAGCATCACGAATTACCAAATTCATCCAGACGCCAGTCCTCAACAGACAGCGTTACAAATGAATCCCCAAAGAAAAAGGATTCATCGAGCAAATCAAGGCAACCAAGACGACACCACTTGAAGGATTCCTGTCTAAAAGAATCAAGCTCAGGAAATGATTCACCCTCAAGAGAACTACCGGATCTCCCCAAGAAATCACGCCGAAAGAAGTCCAAAGAATCAGTCACACGTGGTGGATCGTCGAAAATAAAGTCCAAAGGGATGACTGCTGACCGGACACACTAAGTTTTCACCGGATTCAGATGCAGGAGCCACTTGCTGAATCCTGATCTATGTTAAAATTGCCCAGGTCTAAGCTGAAGCCTACTCCAAATTCCAACGCTAGCTTTACAAGATGATCAAGGAAAGGGAAGTACTGTAGTTTCTAAAGAATACCGATGTTTTCTTTATGCTTATTTGTTGGGTTTTTCCTATACTTAAGTTTTGGCCTAGGAAGCTAGAGGCTGCTGCACTTTCCCAATTCGAAGCAACATTTTTTCAGATTGATGATGATCACTAGTGTAAACCAACTTTGATTTTTATGTCTTTTGAAAGTCTCGTCATTGGGAAGATTAGCTTCAATCGGTGTAAAGTGGTTGGCATAGAATCCAGATTATAGATGAGTGATATATATGTAGCGTTTTTCTAATGTGATAGAATTGTTCAGAAAGCCTCTTTGATAACACTAGTCTTAGAGTCTCAACCTTCGCACAGTTTTAACCGTTCTTTACAAAGAATTGTTCACAACAGATGATGGATTCCACTAACTGCATTCAGATACCATAAAATCTTCAGTTAAGATTCAAAAGGCACACGAATAAACAAAACGAGTATCAAAGCAAATGAAATTACCTCCATCGGACTAATGTGGTGGAGATTGTGGGTCGTAGTTAACGCAGGAAGGTTTTTTCGCGTTATAGTAAAAATGAGCAATCATCTGTACCAACTCATCAGCTGATTTATAGCCTAAATATTGCACTAAATGTCATCATTTCGAACAAATAAAGATTTGCTGCATATATAAAATAAAATACCATAGATATGAACTACCTTTTTCCCTGTACAGTACTTTATTTCCTCTAAGGAACAGGATCTGCGGGCACTCTTTAACTTTAAGAGCATATGCTAAATCTCTTTCAATGTTGATATCAATCTTAACAGTCTGATTTAAAAAAAGAATCAGCCATAACAAACAGGTAAAAAATAAAGAACAACGAGGAATTCTGTTGGGATTAACCATGCAAAAAGCAACAAGGATGAGATATCAAATCACAAACCCGAGGAGGCAATCTATCTTTGGCTTTCCAGTACACCATTGCTGCATTTTCCAATTCCTTTAAAACCTTCCAATTATCGCTTGCCCTGAAATGACAAACAATAAAACTAGATTTAATCTAGATTGACGAATTGCTATACGCAGCATAATGAATGCCATATAAAATATCACAATCTATTCCTCTCTAACTTAACAAAAGGACCGCAAGTCACAGGGGCAGACCCAATGAAGTGGAGCTAAACCAAAATAAAGTTGAAACTTTGCGTAAATTTTACAAATATACTAGTTTCTCCCATCAAATGCATTGAGTTTGCCCCCAACATAATTACGGGATTTCAACTCTAGTGTACTTGCCGGTTGTATCTTTCAAAGACCAGGACAATTAGTGGGCTAGGATGGAAAGCAAAGCTCTCCCACTCAAGGCAGTTGATCTCCTTTACCAAACCATCGTCGATCTCTCCCTCCCAATCAATCTCATGCCCATCATCACCTACAACATTTTTAATAGGATGCTGTTCAAAATACTCAGAGGCTCTGATTCCCCAACCAACATCAGCATCCAAAGGCCAATCCGGTGCATCCTCTTCAATCAGCATCTTCTTCTTGCTTGAGTCACCGTCTTGATCTTCATCACCATCATCATCATCATCATCATCATCATCCGACGCGTCGCTGTCTAAACTGATGTCATTTTCAACCTTGTCCTTCATGATTTTTTCCATATTCTTCAGAATTTCCGGATTCTGCTGTCTGATTGATGAAAAGGTTCTTTCTAGTGAATCACGCACGTAATCCTCAACCGCGGCTGCTTCACTCCTGCGACCACGCCTAGGCCGCTTAGGTTTCATTGGAGGAAAAAGTTTCTCGGGATTCTTGTCCTCGGTTTGAGGAACTTCAGATTTTTTAGCCCGATATTTTCCTCTAGCTTTCAGCTCAGGAATCTGGCTTGGATTACTATCAGAATTTGGATCGGATTTAGTTGAATCAGCAACGCATACAAACTTGCATCCCCGATTCATGGGCAATCGTACAAAGAAACGAGAACCCGAGACAGAAACCGAAACCCAAGGATGAGATGGGGCACGGGTAGGAAGCAGCAACGATGAAGAATGCAACCCCCGGTTAGCACTAAAAGCTGAAATAGACGACATCATCTCTTGGTCGTTAAAGCAGAATCTTACTGCCGTCAGCAGCACACAGTGTCGTTCCAAATCCAAAACCAGCTAAAGACACGCAGCACAGAAAGCTGCGAGCGAAGTCAATACGGAATCAGCTGCACGAGATAGAAATTAATGAGAAAAAAAAATTTAAAAAGTGGATTATGTCAACAGAACAAGATAGATACTTGAGTAAGCAAAACATCAAACATATGGCATGCAACCAAAACGGGTAATTCACGATAATTAAGAAAAAATGCATTCTTTCACCACCTCTTCGTAGGGGAGAGGGAGAGAGATTACAGAATCTCCGTTGATGGCGGCGCCGCCGCCGGTGAAGAAATGTGACGTGCTTCTGGGATTTTAGCTCGACTGCTTACCAGTACTTGAGGATTCCGACTTTTGTCCTTTTTGGTTCTTTTCAACTGGCTTCTTAAATGAATTAATTTTTAAATTTTTTATGGGTGATTTTTATTTTAATTTTATGTACTTTAATTCATACAAGGTACTTGGAATTTGATTTCAAGAATCAAGACTACATAAATTTAGGTGTCTCATTTTTATCACATTTTTGGCGTGTAAATTTGATATAGATCTTTTACATGCATGTTTGAATAAGAAATAAATAATATTGAATAAATAATAATATGTTTGATTTGATTTATTAAATTTGAGATAAGATGATAAATTATAATTTTATTATTTTCAAATATTAATAAATATAAATAATATATATAAGATAATATTGTAAGGTTCCATTTGATGATAGATTCATCTGAGATAAATTTTTAATTTTTTTTATTTGTGTGATAATATATGTACAAAATTGTAACCAAACCATATTTGACTGTATTGGCTTATTAAACAATCCTATCATATCAGCTCAATAAAACATAACCTTATTTCATATTAAATTCATTCATCCGAATATTACCTTGTTTGTTAAGTAAATAAAGTAATTTAAAATAATAGATTGAATTGTTTTTTTAATAAAAAAAATAGCAATCTTATGATTTAAACATAATTATTTTTTTTAAAAAAAAAACATATTAATAATGTGAATTCCAAAAGACTTTAATATCCGACACACTTTTTATTTAATAAGAGCGAGATGTTAATTTTGATGTTATATGCACGTCAATATTCACATTGAAAAAGATTGAGTATAAAAAATTTATTTTTCAAAATCTCATGATACAAGATTGTAAAATCTCACGATGTAGTAGTGTTGGGGGCAATAATTGTCCCTACTGGTAAAGCGGTCGAACCATATCACTTGGACTTCTGTGCGATTTAAAATAATTGAGTTGCACTATTACCATCAGCTATAGCTTTTGGTAAAACGACAAGCTATCAATCCTACAATTGGTATCAAAGTCAAGGTCATGGGTTCGATTCTCATTGATTGCAAAGAGTACAATTATTGGGAGAGAGATTGTTGGAGTGCAATAATTGTCCCTGACTCCCTGCTGATAGAACGGTCGAACCATGACAATTGGGCTACTGTGCGATTTAAAAAATTCAGTTATAATTTTTGATAAAAGTACAAGCGCTCGATCCTAAAAATATCAACATTTCAGGATATAATATAGTAGATATCGTGTACAATATATTGAATATACTTTTAACATTATTAATCTGATTATTATGATCATCAACTGATTAAGACGTGCTCGCAAGCAGTAATTTTAAAAACAAAGTGATTATTGGATTTTTATTTACAAACTTTTGGGAGTATTTGCGGCCATTAAAAAATGTACTTATTGCCCATTAACTAAAAAACAATTAGTTTCATATGTTATTTTTTAAATCCAAATTATGTGTTAGCTTATGATTAATTTAAATTCAATTCAAAACATGATTATATGAAAATTTTGATTTTCAAGTGATTTGGTAAATAGTAATACTCTAATAATTTTTTTTTTTTTTTATCAAACATTACCTACTTATGATTTTCAAATTTTTCAATTTTTTTTCAAACACTATGTACTTCTGAATTTTTCCTAATTTTTCGTAATCTATAGATTTAAACTACTAATTAATCATGATAGCATATATTTTTGTAAACACTTCCTAATTAATCACTTTAGTTCATCTCTAAAATTTACTTGGAAGTCGACAAGTCGTGCATGGATCGAAAGATCTAATTTACGATAAAAGATTTGCTATATGAGTTTAGTTAACATCCATCTCGCACGTATATATTTAAAAGAGTTATTTGCATCAACAACCCCTGTGAAATATTGAAAATCCACACTTATCCCCTGTAAAATTTTAATAGGCATCTTCAACCCTAATCTTTTAAAAAATTAGCACACTCGCCCCTTCAGATGAGTGATTGTTGCGCACGCGCCCTTCATGCGACTGAACAAAGATTTTGATATTTTTTTGCACCAAATAACCCTGTAAAATATTAAAAATACATATTTGACCCCTGTAAAAATAATTTTTAAATCTATTCAACCCAAAATGCATAATTGTTAATAAAATACAATTATAAATATTTAGAAAACATTTTTTGTTCTATTAATTTTTATTTTTTTATTTTAAATGTATTATCATTAATTAATTATTTTCTAAAAAATAGTATTACTTTATCCTCTTATCATTATTTTATTAAATTCACTTTGTATTTCCAACTTTTTCATTAAGCATGCATTCATAAACAAGTAATTAAATAATTTCAAGTACCAAAATATTGAACTAAACTGATAAGTTCAAACATATTGTTTTTTCGATTTAGGACTATATATTAATGAACCAAAATTTAAATTTTTCAAAAATATGCATTGCACAATATGCAATAAATAATAAAAAAAGTAACATGCTTATATAATTCTAAATCGAAATAGTAACATTTATTAACTTATCATTTGGTTCAATATTTTGGTATTTTTAGATATTTAAATTATTATTTATGAATCATGTTTAATGAAAAAGTTGAAGACACGAAGTGATTTGATAAAATAATGATAACGAGATAAAGTAATAAATTTTTTTAAAAATAAATTTATTAAAAATTATAAAATTAAAATTAAAAATAAAAATAAATTAAAATGTTTGGTTCTTATCATTCACTTATCATTTTGATTTAATATTTTGGTACTTTTAGGTATTTAAATCTCGTTTATAAATGCATTTTTAATGGAGAAGTTGGAAACAAGAAGAAAGTTTAATTAAATAATGATACAAGATAAAATAATAATATTTTTTAGAAAAAAATTATATAATCATAATAAATTTAAAATTAAAAATAAATTAATAAAACGAAAAATATTTGCTAAATATTTTATAATTAGATTTTAATAAAAATTGTGTTTTATGACTTGAATAGATTTAAAAATTATTTTCACAGGGGTCAAATATGCATTTTTAATATTTTACAAGGGTATTTTGTGCAAAAAAAAATATCAAAATATTTGCACTGTCGCATGAGGGGCGCGTGCGTAACAAGCACTCATCTGAAGGGGCGAGTGTGCTAATTTTTTAAAAGGTCAGGATTGAAGATGCCTATTAAAATTTCACAAGGGAGAAATATGCATTTTCAAATTGGTGCAAATAACTCATATTTAAAATTCGTCATAATTTTCGAAGTTACTTTGATATGAAATGAATTTGAAACAATTTGATATGAATTTTGAATTTAAAAACAAGTTAAATAAAATCCATCAATCTAAAATTAACAAAATAATAATCGAGACATGCATCCTGGAAGATTTTCGACTAGTATTTCCATTTGAGGATATTTTATTCGATCATAAATCTATCCGTAAAATTATCAATATTGAACTTTTTTCTTAAATATAAATTTATTTATTTTTCATTGTGAATGACCAATATATCCCTGGTCCTAGGACGGCGCCCGTTCAATTTGGAGATGGTTTTAGTTTAGAAATCTACATTGATGCATTATTTGGTGATTAATAACATCAATTAATGTTCATGCACAAATATGGGTGCATGAATTATTAATCAGTCAGTCCAAAAATTCATACATATTAATCTCGTTATATACCATAAATAAAAATAATAGTATATATGCGATGTGTGTATAAAATTATAAATGAGTGTTGATATTAAATGAATGTGCGTGTGATATGATACAAAGAGAAAATATTTAATAGATTTGTGAAGTACCGAATTTCAAATCTTTGATTTGGGGTGATATGATAAATCATTGAACCATTAGATTAATAATTAATATAACATTCGTAAGGTATGTTGAACTCAACTGATCGAAAAATATAATTTTATCAGTTGTTTCCTTGAATATTAAATTTTGACGGTCCAATTATACAATTTTATGAGGAAAATTACAAATTTCGGTATATTAATTCTTTACAATTTCGATCTATATTATCAAAAGTTATCATTAGACCATTAGCTTTGTTGTTTTTTTGGTTTCAATTTTGTTTCATTTTCTAATATAATGTTGATTTTGAGTCAGTGTAACGTTCATATATTGTGCAGTGTCACATCATCAGTTTAATTTAAAAAATGACTTAAATTACCAAAAATAAAATATTGAAACCCAATTTTTTTTTAAAAAAATATACACCATTCTAATTTTATGATTATTAATAATAACTTGATGTATGCGTGTATCTATCAAATAATAGTCAATTAACATGTTCTTTGAATAGTTTTTAAACCATTTCACACGTGTCTCAATATTGAGGTTAATTAACAATGTATTCAAGTTTCAACATATTGTTAAGTATTTTTTTTGGGAAAATAAATTTTTTGGTCTAGTAATTTTACCCCCATTGTGTTTTGGTTCATTAACTTTTTCTATGTGGGTTTTGGTACACTAACTTTGTATTTTCAGTGTTTTTTGGTTCAACTACATATGTGTCAGCTTCTGATTGATCCACGTCATCATTTTGGACCAATCAGAAATTAACACGTATGCAGTTGAACAAAAAAAAAACTGAAAATGCAAAGTTAGTGTACCAAAACCCACATCGAAAAAGTTAATGGACCAAAACTAAAACATGAACAAGTTAATTGACCAAAAATTTTTTATTTTTTTTTTATTTGTGTATCCTGTTCTTCAGTAATTTAAAACATGTTAATGTACGTAAAAAACTCATTTTATAGTCTAACTATGTGTCTTGAATTTGAATCTCACCAATTGCATGACTCCGCAAACATTGCAAATAACTTCTAGCAAGGGACAAAGTCCAGCCGCGACTAAGATGACCAAGTTTTGGAGCGAACACATGAACTTGGCCCGAGTGCACTTAAAGAAGGCACAACGGCGCATGAAGAAATGGGCCGATGCAAAGAGAAGGCAACAAGAGTACTCCATCGGAGACTAAGTGCTCATAAAGCTCTTGTCGCATAAATTTAAAGCCTTCCAAGGGGTACACAAGGGTCTAATCCGAAAGTATGAAGGACCCTTTACGATCATTTCAAGGGTTGGAAAAATGTCATATCGTCTCGACCTCCCCAACACATTGAAGATTCATCCGGTCTTCCATGTGAGCATGTTAAAGCCTTATTATTCAGATGAGGAAGACACAAGCTGAGGCGATTCTCACCGAGTACCTCCTGTAGTAACAATTTCCTTTGACAAAGATGTTGAAGAAATGCTTGCCAAACGCATTGAGCGGCGACGTGGAGTGCAACCTAGCACTCAATATCTGATAAAGTGAAAGGGATTGCCAGAGTCTGAAGCTACATTGAAACAAGAGATGTCTTGTGGCAATTCAAGGAATTACTCCAACAATTTGAGGCGACGGGTGCGTCAGCCGAATAGGTGGGGGAGAATGTCACAACCGATACCTTCTTGTGCATTCCGGAAGATTCTAAAGCATGGTGCAAGGTAGAGCTTGTGGATATTCTAGAAGTCTCTACATTATTCATGATATGGATTTATGTAGAATCCAATGTACTTGTACATACATGACTTGTATAGACTCATGTACTAGGAAGGATCTAGAATTGTGTAGGTTGTAGAAGCTTCTGGAGAGTTAATCTCCACCATTATAAAAGGGACCATCATTTGTTACACACCAAGTTTGAAAGCAATACAAAACATTCTCCAAGCTCTCTATTGTGTTTACTCAAACACTTAGACATACTTGCGCAACAAAGGTTACTTTGCTAGTATTCGTGACGGGCGTAGTCAATGAGCAAAGGCCGCACGTGATCTTAGAAGGGCTAAATGCGTGACAAATAGGGTGAATCTTTCACCCCAATTATATCAAATATATATAAATATATATAGTTTTTGAAAAATAAATTTAAAAAATTTATCTTAGATTAATATTTTCCTTTTATGAGATGAAGATTATATAGATAAATATATAACATTTATCTATAATTTATAAATACTAAAAAAAACTCATCCACTTGTTTGCCCATTAATTTTTTGAATTAATTAATAATTATACTCTCCTGCTTTTTTTCATTTTCAATTTTTTTTAAAGGTATCCTATAACTATAACAATTAAGGATAAACTAGCTTATTAAAAAAATAGATATATTCAGTTACAATAATGAATGAATTACCAAAATTAAAAAGAGTGCTGATTTATGAGAATATGAATTTGAATAAAATATATTTAGCTACTTCTCATGTAATGATAGTAAGTAATTGACACCAACGTTCCGCACATGTCTCCCATTGGAATTGTAAAAAAACAAAACTCATTCTTAGGTTTGCGGGTAGACTCCTATAATAGGAAAATAAAACACACCTACAATAGGAAAATAAAACACAAAGTCATCCGATGCATATTTATATTAAAAATAATATTGTAGATATGAAGAACAAATTTTTTATTAGTTGAGTGGATATCTATCATAAAATTGGCTTATGAGACGATGAATTTTTCGTGTGTGTATATAAAAAAAAATATAACGCTTTTTTTCATTGAAATCACAAAATTATAGCATGACATAACCATTTATATTATATATTTTTATTTATCAATATTTTGTTTTTAGCATCAATACTTTTGGTTTTCAAATTTTAGGAAAGAATATGCTTATTCAAGTATATTAATCCAAATATAAATATTCGTGTTTCTGTTTTTGAGTTGGAGTGATATATATATTTTTAATTAAGTCTCAAACTCAAAATATTCTTGCAAACTTAAGATTTTGATTTCAAATAGACATTCATCGGTCGATTATGCTCCAATTTTAGCTTTTAAATAAAATGATTAGTCGTACTCATATATATATATATCCAACAAATTGTTCGTTCATTTAATTAAAATGAATATTTATACATATATATTCAGTAGTATTTAGCTTTTAATAACTCTCTCACAAAATATATCTGTAAAAAAAAAAAAAACTATCTCTAAAAATATTTTTTTGGGATAAATTCAGAACCCACATTAACTAACAAATTTATGCCCCACGAGCTAAACACACCTGTAAATACAATCCCCCATAAAGAATATATACAATATAATATCATTATTGTTATTATTATAACAATTATATAATAATAATAATAATAATAATAATAATAATAATAATAATAATAATGAAATTTGGATCTACTATTGTTCATCTTGCCAACGGCCCCCACTCCATTTCTCCCGACCTCTCCTTCGCACAGCAGAAAAAAGCCGTCTCCTTCCGTCATGAGAATACGCAGGAACGCCAAGATTTCGCCACTGCTCTACGCGGCGACGTCTCTCAATCCCGGAATTATTGCTCAGCCGCACGTCTGCCAGCTCAACCAGTCGCCCTGGGACGTCATGAGCTTCTCCCCACCATCTTCTCCGCCGTATCAGGTCAGTCGAATCCCCCATACAAAAAATCTACGGCCTTTTGGCCATGGGTGAGGATCTGTTTGCTTCCCTTGTTCTTATTCGTGCCGAGCTCTTCTGCATTTGTGCCGTTTTCAAGCCTCTTCTTCTAGGGTTTTCTCTTCAGCCCCACCTTTAGGGTTCGTCAGCAAGAGCTAAATCCCTTGATCTGTTCCTGTTATTTGGTCTCAAGGAGTCGAATTTCTTTCTGGGTTTCTTCTTTTCTTGCTGCTTTTGTGGATATATGCTTCCTTCGTTTTTTTTTTGCTCGACATCGGATGATTTTTATGCAGGGAAATGGAAATTGTAGCTATGCCGGAAATGGAAGCTCGCGGGATTCTATTGCAGTACGTGAAAGGTAATATTTCACCCCTTTTGTTTAATTCGTTTGGGCTTCGCATTTCTCCATTATTATCTCGCCAAATAATCCACTAGGGTTTATGGGGCGGCGTATGATTTCCCCCCTCCCTCATCTAGCACCTGAATAATGCTTGATTATCAGCTGAAATCCATATATATATATATATAGCTATCCCATTCGTTGAAACCCAAATTTCTTTCGACCAACAAAAAAATTTTATTTGAATAATAGAGAGGCGGAGGAGTCGTCGAACAATGCTGTGAAATGGGAAGATTTCGGCGGAGCCGCGACAACGGAGGACGAACAGCCATCGGATGACCCGAATAACCCCACCGGCACCATTATCCTGTGCTGCAAGACCGATGGAAAGAGCTGGAAATGCAGAAGACAGGCTGCCAAAGGTAATTCACTATGTGATCACCATTTGTCCATGGTCAGAAGCTACAGCAGCTCCGCCCACTCCACGGCCAAGAACTCGTCAAGACCGGCGGCCGAGGGACGGCGCCGCCCCCGGGTCAAGAAACCGGCAGCACCCTCCTTGAGTAATCCGTATATGTTCTATTATTATTCGGGTTTCGGGCCACGTTGGGGCAAGAAAAGAGGCGAAGATGGTGCCAACAGCAACGCAGGAGACACATCCGATAATCTTGATCGTCGACATTACATGGAGCCGTCGAATTTATCCGAAACCGACGAGGAATTCGAGTACGAGGAAGAAGACGACGACGACCAAGATGAATATCAGAACGGGAAGAAGAGAACCCGAAAAAGGGTTAAAGCTAGATCGCTTAAATCCTTATAATCTGATATATTTCGAATTTTTTTTATTATCGTATAAATTAAACTAGTATGGTTTTATTGTATTGTTTTTTATATTATATTATATTATATATATATATATATAATATTGACTTGTCTAATTTTAATTTGGTTACTTTTTTTGAATTTTGGTTTTGTTATTGGACAATTATGTTTATTCTGCGATGGGTAACATAAATGTTTGTCTTTTTGAGTCAATGTGAGACTGCGGAATTTTGTACGTAGCATATTGTTATATTTCGTCAAGTTAAATTCCAAGGGTAGGATGGTAATTTCACGAGACCACATGTCACTTTCTACTTGTGCTTCTACATATGGCCTATCCACAAACGGATAATATAATATCCTTTCATGTGGAAATATTAATGAATTTATATTTTCCATACTATATATTATTTTTGAGGAGACAGAGAAAGAAATTAGTGTTAATTTATTATTTGATCCAATCCGAAAATATATCCTTGAAAAATTCGAAAATACCCTTCCAAATTTTCTCTTGTTCGCAATATGGATGGCTGAGATCTAGCACGTCTCAAAACTTGTATTTGGATCGATATATTTGATTCGAGTGGAATAATTTGATTTGGATAATGATTTTGTATTGCGAATTATGTAGTAAATACACGTAAGTGAAAATTTATCATAATAACTATTGAAAGTAGGGGCGGAGTTAAAATTTTGGGAAAATTGCATATATCACCTCTGTGATATCCCGGGTTCGCTGATAACCCCTTGTGTAATATTTTTGAGCTAAAAACCCCCTGTGTTTTCGGATCTGTAGCACACGCATACCATTTAGAATTTTACCATAAAAATGACGAAATTGACAATATCTTATCTTCCCAAAGAAAGTACGAATCGGAGAAATTGATATGTGTGTTTTGTTCGTATGGAAAAGAGGGTCACAGATCGGGGTTTCTTTGGAAGATTGGTGGTCGGAGTTGGTCGGAAATTAAGGAAAACTAGTCGGCTTCGTGGTGAGTACCAACGTAAGATTGGAGCTGTAGCTCGACATATTGAGGGGAAAAAATGAAGAGAAAAATGTCGAGGCTTGTAGGGGAGGTGAAGAGGAGTCTAAAGCAAGCAAGGAATGTCGGAAATACGGCTGGCCGGAGTCGTGATCGGAGAAGATGAAGGTGACAAGTTCAATGGCCGAACTGAATGGGTATGATTTAAGGGTATTTTGGACCAAATTTATAAAAAAAACCCTTGCATTTTTGCATCTATCGGCGCGTGAGCCACAAAACACAACAGGAGGGGTGCGCGTGCTACAGATCCAGAAACACAGGGGGTTTTTAGCTCAAAAAAATTTCACAAGACGTTATCAGCAAACATGGAATTTCACAGGGGTGATATATGCAATTTTTCTTAAAATTTTACTTCAGTGTAGGCTATTTATAAACAATAAATAATAAAGCAAAAAAAAAAAAAACAAGATATTTTAAAACATCACAAACTAATTATCTTTAAAAAAAATTCTAAAAAAAATTATATATGTTATCAACCGTGTGAAAATGAATTTATACTTTCTTCTTAATATTTGTTATGATATTCTTCTGATCAATAGTTTTTAATATTCTTCATTTTCAACTTATTTATTAAGACATTAGTTAGTGTTGAAATTCATTCTAAATAAAACAACGTACATTAGATTTTGTTCAATGTTGTTTGATATTATATGATAACCAGAAATTGTTTATTTCTTTCTTTATTCAGCACAAATGATAATAAAATTTTAACATTTATGTGTTATGCACATTTGGCACTCAAACTTATTTAAAACTAATGATTATATGCATTCATGACGTGATTTTGTAATTTTTTTATGTACAAATCATATAAAATAAATATGTTTCTACGTGGTTTTTATTTTTTTAAAATTTTTATTTGAAATATAAAATAAATCATTGTCGGATTTTTTTAATTCTAAATCTTAGTAAATTTATGTATTTATTCTCATGTAGGTTTTTTGTGTGTGATATGACTATCAAAACAGTTGGGTAGGCCATTCTAGTAAAGCATATTAGTTGATTTTGTATTGGCCCAACCTATATAGACTTTTGTTTTGGGCTGCGCACATTGGGCCAACACAAGCTCTGCCCCTGACTGGAAGTATTTAATTAAGTAGACCAACGTGAAGTTGATTTGGATTCACTTGGATGCAATTTACTCCCAATTAATAAGAGAATCTGATCTATCTTACCAGTATTACCCTACTTGTCAATCCATGCATTCAATTATTTGATACGTCACATCTCCAACATTAATTATATTTATGTGTTAAAATATAGATCATTAGGTCTATGATTTGGACAATACCCTAAAAGTAGGATCTCATCAACCTTTCCAATCATGGTGTGATGAGATTGAAAATGGCGTAGATATATAAGGATAGATAAATTTATAATGTGATGAGATAGATGATTGAAAAGTTATTAGAAAGGTGTGGGAGTTTTACCGTGGTTTGAATTTGGATTAGTATATTTGATGTCGGGATCCATTTGATTTGCAGAATGAGATAAATGTATTTCAAATGAAATCAATCTCGACTCTTGAGTATATGTGAAATCCATCATAAAAACTATGTTTGTAAAAGATTATATTTTGGTAGAAGTGATTAAATTTATAAAATATAAAAAAGTTAAGAAAAATCAAAAGTTGGTAGTATTTGAAAACAAATATGAAAATCTAAAAATCAAAATTTGTTAGTGTTTGATAACTTATTTTTAGAGTTGCAAACACTGTACTTAGGGAGTGTTTGCACTCACTAAAATTAAGTGATTATTAGATTTTAGCTTAAAAAAATCATATTTGTGTGTTTTTTAAAGTCAGATTTTGTGTTAGCTTGTGCTTATATTAATTAAAATCTTAAAGCTGGTCATGAGATGATTTTTATTGTCCAAAAGTGATTATACTATTTTGATAAATAAATAAAATTCTCTTTTGGACCATTTTGCCCCTGTCATTTTTCCGAAAACCCTTCTCGTTTCTATCATTCCACATCCTCTCTTCCTTCATTTTTCTTCTTCGATTGTTCGTATGTCATCGAGAGAAATCGATGTCGAGAACAAGGTATTTAATTCTCGAGATAATTTGCACTTAAAGGTAAAAATTTTCTTGAATTCGTGGTTTTTCATTGGAGTTTAGCAAAAATTTTACATTATTTTTTATTTACGTTGCAGAAATTCACACAAGCTCGAAGAGTTAATTAAGGAGATTCAATTAAGGAAACCGAGTTAAATCAAGGTAAACCAACATGGAATTCTTTCATGTTTATGTGATTACGATTATAGTAAAATATGCAGGTTATTAGATACACGGAAATGAGTGTGATTGGATGCGATTGATATTATTGGAGGTTTTGGTTTGCATTGAGTTTTTATTCCTAAATCTTTTGGAGAATTAGGCGGTTTGGGATGTGAATTGATGGTTAGGCTGACTAAAGCTGGTGAAGAAAGAATCAAATCCTTCAAAGTTAACATTGTATTGTAGGTGATTTTATTGTAATTCGCCTGCTCCTGCTTCATTTCCAGAGTCCAAAAACTCCTCGGCTTAAAAAATTTCGTCATTTTTAGCCCATAATCAGGATCTGCTTCTTTCTTGGCTGCTGATCTATTACTGCTACATGTCCTGCTCCCAAGACCGCAGAAACACAAACCCATTTGCTGCTTCTGTTTTTCCGACAAGGAATCTTAAAAACTTGAAATATTCAATCCCCTATGGTGGCATTCGATGAATATCACACTGTTACAGCTAATGAACGATAACCTTTTTTCTCTTAGAACTGATATCTGTGGGCTTGGGCTCTAGGATACATGTTGCTACACCTATGCATTATCGACTTAGTTATACACGCATGTTGTGGTTCGAGGGAATCCTAAAATAATATGCATGATGCAAGAAGCTATCTCAAACGTGGAAACCTTTTTTTGATACTAATGTGTTGTTTTATGTGTCCAGATTTCTGAGAAGTGTGGCTGTCGACCATTGCCTGATACTGAAATGCAATCGATATAGTGATCAAGGCTCTTGAAGAACTCGGGTGCAATTGCTGTCTGAGTATCCGACCAAATAAAAGAAGTAGCTGGTCTACAAATCTACCGTTGGGTTAAGAGGTGGGAGCAACAGAACTAATCATTCATTAGCATGAAATCAAAACACCATTTGTTTTGTGGCAATGACAAGAGTATTTGATTTAACAGTTGAATTGGGATGTTTGTTTTATCAGTATATTTTTGGAATCCAAATATGAATTTTTATATCTAAATTCCATATACTATTTTGGAGTAAATGAAAATTTAATCTCTGTACCCAAATGTTGTGCAGGAAAAATTGTTAGCCAATGCCATTGAACCAAACTAATCAGCTAGTGACGATTAGCTCATTATATTGTCATTTAGATAAGAAGTGCACTTTGTATTTTGATTATATATCTTTATGAGTTGCTGATAAATTTAAGATATACTGGTTTTGTGTAATGGATTAAACTAAGAATAAACTAAAGGGTATGCCACACGTGGCTTGGTGCTTGAAGCCTAAATGACTCCTATAAAAACTGAAGTTTCTCATTGCAATTTTCACCTCAAAATCTGCCATCTAACAGTGTTTCCATTTTGGAAATTTTTTTTGATGCATGACTAGATTCTTGGCTTTAGATTCGATCGATTGGGTGCTTTTTATTTGAACTTTACTGCTATTGAATCCATTAATCTTAATTATGATCAGTTACTTGTTTTTATGTAGTTATGAATTCACAAATGCCTTGGTCTAAGCACTCACAACTTTCTCAAAGTATTGATAGTAGTCGACGACAAATGATTAGAAGTAATTATTCTATGGAGAAGACAAGTTGGGATCCTAGAACTACAAAAGACATCCACAACGTGCTCAAAGTGTTGCCAATGATAAACAAGACATGATTAGAAGCAATGATTCTCTAGAGAAGACAAGTTTGGATCATAGAACTGAAAAAATGCATTCACAAACTTCTCAAAGCCTTGACAGTGGTGGACGACAAACTGCTAGAAAAAATGATTCTCTGGAGAAGGCAAGTTGGGATCCTAGGACTACAGAGTTATTTATTAGGATATGTGTTGAGGAACTTCAAGCTGGAAATAGGCCAGGCATCCACTTTTCTAGACTTGGTTGGGAGAAAATATTGCGTAAGTTCACAACAATTACAAATCGTAAGTATACAAGAATGCAATTAAAAAATCGTTGGGATAACATGAGAAGAGAATGGGGACACTGAAAATGACTTTTGCGAGGAGAGACTGGACTAGGATGGAATCATAAAAAGGGAACAATTGATGCAACTCCAGAGTGGTGGCAGCAAAAGATACAAGTAATTTACTCATTATTTCAAAAATAATAGATGTACAATCTGTCATATTATGATGAAAGACTATGCTTAATTATGTAATACTATTTTTACTTTGTAGGCATTGCCCGAAGCAGCCAAGTTTAGAGAAAGAGGACCTTTGTTGTTAAATGAGCAGCAAATTTTATTTTTTAGATGTTTTAGCAACTGGTGAAAGTCAATGGGCCCCTAACTCTGGATTGTTGCCACCACATTTGTAAGATGATCAAGATGATGATTCTCATGACATTGATCCAACTACTGAAACTTCTGAAATCCCACAAAATTTAACAGAAGCTGGACCAATTGGAGGATCTAAGAGGATGAATGGAGACTTTTCATCACGTATTCGTCATAAAAAATCAAAGAAGATATCAACAGCTGAGAAGATTGCTAAGTGTCTAGAGCGTATGGTTGATACAATAGAAAGTGAATCTGCATCATCTCGAGCTTCTGTTGGTACTGCACGACAATTCACTATCCAAGAATGCTTAGAGGTATTAGACAACATGTCTGAAATTGAAGAAGGTGATGACTTTGAAAAGTGAGACTCTAATTAAAAACTGCATGGGAATTCCAGAGGTCAAACCGTAAATGATTTCCATCGACATGAAGAATCCTAACGAATTGAAAGCATAAATATCGCAAACATCCCGGGATTATTTTTCCCCATCACCGCCTTTTCGGCCGAATGATCATGTGGTAAATGTGTGTGTATGGGATCAGCGAGCTGAGGCCAAGAGTCGTCCTGCCAGACACCACCCGGTGGGCTGAGAGCGGCTTGATATGTCATTGTTGCTATCAACACAGCTAGGAGGAGTAATGTGGCACGAACTTTACTAGGAGATTCGTTGAAATTTTTGAACTTGAAATACTCCAGCAATTTTCCAGAAGTAGATTGGGGACGATCACGACTTATATGTTGTTGTTCCTGTGATGAATTATGAGAAGGAACCTGTAAGATCCGGAAAATCTTCAATTATTAATTTCGGGATTAGAGATTTAAATGCCGAATATGAGAAAATATTAATTGGAATATTTATGGAAATTAAAGATTTAATTTCCGAGTTGAAAATATTTAATTTGAGAATTTACAGTTTTTGAGATTTAAATTCCGAGATTCTTAAATTAAAAGATTGAAATATGCGATTTGAATATTTATGGAATTTGAGATTTAAATTCCAAGTTTCGTGAATTAAAGAGAATTGAATTCAGAGGTGAAACTCGCGCAGAAGGCAATTTGCAAATATCGCAATTTTAAGGCCGAAATGATTTAATTTTAATCCGAAAAAATTTAATTTGAGAATTTTTAGAGTTTAGAATTTAATTCTAATATTCTTAAATTAATATGGATTGAAATTGGATTAAAAGATTGGCCGAGGACTAAATTGCAATTTCTGAAGAGTTCAGGGACTAAAGTGCAATTTGAATATATATATCTGAAATCCTACTTGATAGTCAGCAGAAAAAAACGTGTAAGGCAGTAGGAAATGGGGAAGAACATCAGCTTAGCTTCCACGCCATTTTCAGCCCTTAAAAAGCTTTGATTTTTCGATATCCGTCCGTCAGAATTCCGATTTGAACATATATTTGCGATCACCGCTCCGAGAGCTACCTTTTGGTACAAATTTTATTGAGTTCTTTCATGTTTGATATTTTGGGTTGAATATGGGATGCTATTATTTTTGAATATATATGTTCATGAGTTAGCATCGATGATGTATTCGAAGACGGAACGGAAAAAGACTATTATTCAGATTTATTGTGCATTATTGAAGTTTATTCGAAAATTATGAATTCTGAATATGTGATGGAACGTGTATGTAAATGTGGATATGTTGAGGAAGATGATGAGAATAGATTGTTATATTAGTTTGGAATTTGTTTCGGTTGTCGGTTTTTAGCCGTTGTGCCGTTGATTCGAAAATTGTCAAGCCTTTGTTCTTGTAAATTGAATGCAGCATGATTGGAGTTGGTATTGCATTTGTTTGATTGTTAATAAATTCATTTCAGAATTGATTTGATATAATGCTCGCCGACTCGGGAATTCCGTTTCGAAATTGGAAAAGAAATGATCAAGTTTGAAGAAGTTGTGAAGCTACTGTCCTTGCCTTGAATTGTCAAGAATTGGAATAGCTTTTGATATGTTGTTTTGAATGATGATTCCAGCAACTTGAAGTAGTGTCAGACTCAACATTGACAGGTATAAATAGCAGCTATCCAGATTGGATAGAGCCCTCGAGATAGCTGCTAATCTCGAGTAAAATCACATACTTATTTGCTATTGTTTGGCTATGTGTTTATGTGATTTAAATGACTTAGTTGCTTTGTTTGATTATTTGATTACATGTTCAAGATGTGTTTTTATAGCTTTTAATGCATACAGATTATGTTGCATTCATCTTGAACTCCAGCCTTAATAGCACAGAGGGCAGCCATCGCCTAGAGTGCAGATGACGTTTGGAGAGCTGTAGTGGGTGGCATGGAATATAGATTTATTTTTAGAGTCAGCTTGACTCATGGCACAGAATGTGATTTATATTCAAAGCCAGAAGACTCACTATAGTTGCACCAAAGTCAGAGGAATAAAATACTTGATGCTGCCTCGAATGGGAGTGTCGGTAGTTTGAGAGCTATTTTATTCCTCGGGATCCCAAAGAACCAAGCTTTATTGATATCAGCTTTGCTAGCCTATCCTTCAAACATGCATTGCATTTATTTTTATAGCATTAGATGAGATGCTCTTTTTATTGCATGTTTTGTTATTTATACTGGGATTTATTCTCACCGGAGTTTTCCGGCAATTGCTATGTTTTGTATGTGTGCATTGCAATAGGTGGGGCAAGAGCTGGTCAGACTTGACATGGATAGCTCGAGATAGAGTCTTAGCACGTGGTGACTCGGGTTTTTAAGCAAGAGAACATGTATTATAGCTGGTAGAACATGTGTTAGCTTGATTTACTTAGAAACATGTTGTACAATTTCATGCTTTGGACTAGTTTGTGATTCGGTAATAATAGTAAAACTAGTCTACTATGTTGGAGACTTAGTATATATGTCTATACCTGTTTTGAAATTGTTATATCATGCTTGTGGTATAGATTTGGCATGCAAATACTTCTATAGAGTTGGTTTTGACAGCAAAGAGTTTTGCTGTATTTTTTTTGGAAAACCATGCTCGCTCGATCGGGTGATAATCACCGATCGAGCGCAACCCCTTTATTTGCAAAACAGGGGAATTGAGTTTATGACTCGCTCGATCGGTTGAAGTTTCCCGATCGAGCGAGGCCATAAATGTTTGGAACCCGAGAGCAGGGTTATGAATCCCGCTCGATCGGGTGTTTTTCACCGATCGAGCGAGGCACTGTTTATTAAAAAAAATTTTTTTTTTACTTTGCTCTTGGTTTATTTATTTGATGCTTAATGAATATTTATTGTTCATTAATTGCCCTAAGTTGAGATTAGCAACCCGAGGTCCCCACAGAACCGTTGAATTTTGTTGTGATAATGTTGCTTGAATTTCTTTAACTCTTTTGCCACAAGATGCTCTAACCATTTCCTCTAGTTGATGGTCGACACTAGCACCATTTGATAGTAATACATCAAGTGGGGTGAGACCACTTTTGTTCAAGGAATTTATTTCATCTAATATCCCTTTGTAATGAAAATTCTCATCCAGCAGCAAATCAAAAACCTTGTAACAAATTTCAATTCAAGATAAGTAAGTCAAATTATATGAAAGCTCAAATCGGTCAAGGTTACTTGATGCTTGAAGATCATTGATTGAAGAGTGTTTCGACTATACAAGTTTTTGGCATCAAGATTTTTAACTCCTTACTCTATTTTATTTATTCTATCTTGAATAGAATTTTTAGGAGTTATTTTTATGGTTTATTTTATCAATTGTTTTGAGAAATTGAATTTTACAATAATCACTAGTGTTAGAGTTTGTAAAACTCTTTGATTTGTTTTTTAGTGAAGTTTTGCCCTAAGGCGCTGCAAGAGTATTTTATACTCTTGCTTAAATCATATTGAGTCTATTTATTTGGTTGCTTGTTTATTTTATTTACGCTTTAATTTTATTCCGCTGCAAATTACTTAAGATGTTATTGAAGGTGTTGTCAACACCTTGTGACAACACCTCAAACAGTTTATGTGCAACCCCCATTTTCTTACACGTTCCTACCAAAGTTCCCATCAAAACCCGTTAGGCATCATTTTATTTTAGAATTTAAACACTTTCCTATTTACTCTCATATTTTTAAAAAAATTAATACATAAAACAAACTATCTTCCATATATAGTAAATATAATTAACTAATAGATTTTTTTGAAATATTGAAAAATGAAACACACTTCACCCTGTGAAATTTTAATAGACATCTTCAACCCTAACCTTTTAAAAAATTAGCACACTCGCCCCTTCAGATGAGTGATTGTTGCGCACGTGCCCCTCATGCGACTGGAAGATTTTGATATTTTTTTTTGCACCAAATACCCCTGTGAAATATAAAAAAATGCATATTTGACCCCTGTGAAAATAATTTTTAAATATATTCAACCCATAATACACAATTTTTATTAAAATCTAATTATAAAATATTTAGCAAACACTTTTCATTTTATTAATTTTATTTTTAATTTTAAATTTAAATTTATTATGATTATATAATTATTTTCTAAAAAATATTATTATTTTATCTTTTTATCAATATTTTATTAAACTTTCTTCTTGTTTCCAATTTCTCAATTAAAAATGTATTCATAAACGAGATTTAAATAACTAAAAGTACCAAAATATTAAATCAAAATGATAATTTCATGTATATTACTTTTCAATTTAGGATTATAGATTTTTGAACCAAAATCTAAATTTTTTAAAATGCATTGCAGAATTTGCATTAAATAATAATACACAATATTTATTAAGATCTAATTATAAAATATTTTTAAAGAATTTTTAATTTTATTAATTTTAAATTTTTAATTTAAATTTTTAATTAATTTATTTTTTAAAAAATTATTACTTTATCTCGTTATCATTATTTTATCAAATCACTTCGTGTTTTCAATTTTTCCATTAAACATTATTCATAAATAAGAATTTAAATATCTAAAAATACCAAAATATTGAACGAAATGATAAGTTCATAAATGTTACCTTTTCGATTTATAATTATATAAGCATGTTATTTTTTTATTATTTATTAAAAATTATGCAATGCATATTCTCGAAAAATTTAAATTTTGGTTCAATAATATATAGTCCTAAATCGAAAAAGCAATATGTTTAAACTTATCGATTTAGTTCAATATTTGGTACTTGAAATTATTTAAATACTTGTTTATGAATGCATGTTTAATGAAAAAATTGGAAACAAGAAGAAATTTTAATAAAATAATGATAACAAGATAAAATAATAATATTTTTTAGAAAATAATTATATAATCATAATAAATTTAAATTTAAAAATAAAATTAATAAAACAAAAAGTGTTTGCTAAATATTTTATAATTAGATTTTAATAAAAATTGTGTATTATGGGTTGAATAGATTTAAAAATTATTTTCACAGGGGTCAAATATGCATTTTTTATATTTCACAGGAGTATTTGATGCAAAAAAAATATCAAAATCTTTACCCAGTCGCATGAGGGGCGCGTGCGCAACAATCACTCATCTGAAGGGGCGAGTGTGCTAATTTTTTAAAAGGTTAGGGTTGAAAATGCCTATTAAAATTTCACAGGGGAGAAGTGTGCATTTTCAATATTTCACAATGGTGTTTGGTGCAAATAACTCTTTTATTTTAGAATTTAAACACTTTCCTATTTACTCTCATATTTTTAAAAAAAATAATACATAAAACAAACTTTCCATATATAGTAAATATAATTAACTAATAGATTTTTTTTTCATAAAATCAAAAAAGGTAATAATAAAACTACTCTTCTAAACAGAAAAATCAATAATTTAATATATATTTTGTTGACAGTTTTATCAAGAATGAGAAAAATCGTCTATTACAAGATTTAATGGGAAATTCTCCCGCACCCACGCAAAAGACACAAAAATAACACAAAAAAAAAAAAAAAGCAAGATTGCTAGCAATTGAATTTGCTGCTTCAGCTTACTCAATTAGTTTCCAGTATAGTTGTAATCCTCAATAAAGAATCTGTATTGACTTGGTGAATATCCAATCCTCTGTCCATCACGCAGTCCCTCTCTTAATGCAATTAGTGCCCCAAACGAATTAACGCCAAAACCAGCATCGCGTTTGTGGCTTGCTATTCTGATCGATGTTGTGCTGTATAGAATGTTGGATGTCTTTATCTAGAAAACTTGGTCAGACGCAAATAAAAACATGAAATTATATATTAAAATTAGAGAGCACAATTAGTATCCAGCAGCATCATCCATCTTCTCATGTACTGTTTGGCCAATTGTGCCGCCTCATTTTTTTTTTTTTTAAAAAAAGGACCAAGTCCTGCATGTTTATGCCAACGAGCGGACATGTAATAATTTTAATAGCACTAAATTAAAGGCCGGCTACCTAATTCTTGCATTAAATTCTGGTTTCTGCAACCATCATCAACTAGTTTGCCTGTAATAATCCCATTTGAATTCTTGTTAATTATGTAAAAGAAAGATAGAATATCGTAAATATATATATGTATGTGCTTCAACTTTGAAAAATATATAGAAAAATGGCACTTGGAAAGATAACTTATATGTTTTACGTTGTATTATGTACACATCAAGAATATCTTCAATCAAGAAATTTTATATATTGTTTATTTAAAAATTAAAAAAATTATGAGATAAAATTCAATTTTATATATTGTTTATTTAAAATTTAAAAGATTAAACTATTTTGAATATTTCTCTCGAATTACACTGACAAATATACTATATATAAGTTCGTGTTTAAAGCTCAAATATGTTTGTTTTTATAAACATGGTTTTTTTTAAATTCTAAATAAATTATATATATATTATATATATAAAATAAATACAACCCAAAAGGCCGGAAAACAAAATAAAAATAAACAAAGAAAATATTAATGTTTAAAAATTTGTATCACAATTGAAGGATTTGTACGTATGTAGTCATTTTGTTGAAAAGTATGCATGTAATTCATTTTTTTTTGAACATTTTTTGAACATAAATATCACATTATATAGGAATTAAATGGGTTGATGGTATTACGATAATGATGCCATGTATTGTTTTTTTTTTTTTTTGGGAAATAATACAAACTTTTAAAATATGAGCCAAATTTAAAAAAACTTTATAAATAAAATTCAATTTTATAAATAATTTAAATAAATATTAAAAAATTTAAGAAACTGCTATATTTTTGCCTACTCCTCTCTAATTTCGTATATGACATGCTATACAAGTTATTCATTTAAATATATTTGTTTTATAAATATTTTTTTATCCTAACAAAATAATATATTACATAAAAAAGATAATAAACATCCCAAAATTCTGGAAACAAAATAAAAACAAACAAAACAAATTAAAAAAAAAAAACTAGTGTGTAACACCATTTTCACACTAGCAAAATTAATAAAAGTTGAAAAGAAGAAAGAAAACGAGATCACAATTATTCTTCACAAAGAGATGTAAATGTGTTTTCCAATAGGGTTATTTTTGGCATTTTATTAAAAAGTTAGTATGAAAAGCACTTATGTACAAAATACATCATCTTAAAAAAATTTCAGCTCTTAGCTTTTGATTTCAAACACTACCCATTTATGCTTTTTTTCTCATTTCATCATAATCTATAAATTTAATCAATTCTCCAAAAGCATAACCTCTTGCAAACACTCCGATCCCTTAACATTCACAAACACTCAAAAGCGCTTCTATGCATCTAGAAGCTAATAAGCACTTTGTAGAAGCTCTACCAAACACTCACTTAAGAAACATAGAAAAATAATTTTTTAAGCCACAATCTAACAATTACTTTTTTTAGTGATTGCAAACACTCTCTTATATTGCTGATTGAGAATCGATTTGAATGGAGAAATGAACGGGCTAAAAGTAAATTTTTTTATTAAAAGTATATTTTTTCTTATAAACGTATTGTTTGGTCACAATATTTGTTTTTGTTTTAAAAACACTTTTAAAAAATGTTATTTCAAAAGTTATATGTTCTGGTTTTTTGGTTTACACTTAGAAGTTTTTTGATAAATTTTTTTTAAAACTGAACTTATTTAAATATTCTTTTAATCTTATGTATTCAACTCGTCTTTAATATCTTGTTTTTTTACTAACCAAAGCTTCGATACATTTCGCAATCAAGAAATCTCTATTGGTGTAGGTGCTATTAGAGAACAATTAGCCGATCTATATTTGCGCATTATTTTAGATAATTCGTTGATATAATGGAAAGAATGTATTTGAACATCTTTTCAATTACATAAATCCAAACACGAACTATATATAAATAATAGATTTTAAGAATCGATAAAAATATTAGATTTGAAAATAAAAAGAAATATTATGTATATAATTATATTATACACACGGTTGACGGTTATACAGTATACACCATTTTTAAATTACAAAACCAGCCAAAATATATTTTAATTGAAATAAATATTTTAAAAACCTCTTCTTACAAATATTTGAGGCAGTTTTACAATTTAATAGTGAGTGTAACAACGTGTGTAAATGTAACAATTATTGTACATATAACATTTTTTTGATAAGAAATACAATTGCTTCAAGTTATGAATCAAAAAAAATTCGAAAAAATCTCATTTAAATTCTAAATTAAATTAAGTACGTATCGAAAACCGTACAAAATAATTTGGAATTGCTAGTAAATGTATTGTCAAGATATTAATTAAGCACAAACAATTGGTCCATACTTGTAAATTACATATGATATTTTGATATTTCATCGTGCAAATTCATCATGGGTTGTATCTATTGACTTTAATGATGTAAAATGTTATGTCAAGTATGCATCAACTGTCTAGTCGACAATATCGTTCATATTACTACAAGGGTAGTATCCCGATATATATTGTATCCACAATCAAAGTTTTAAAATTCGCTAGGCGTTAATCGGGCGTCAGATCAGCGCCTAACGCCTAGGCCGTTGAAAGGATTTTCGTGAAAGGATAATAAAATTTTTTTGGTATTTTTTAATGGGCTTATGATTTAAAAGACCAAAAAAATAATAATTTAATTTCTGCCTAGGGCCACTTAGGCCCACCTAGGCGCCTAGGATGCCTAGACTGACCGATTAACATTTTTTCGATGTGATCGACCGGCACCGCTAGGTCAATTTTTAGAACAGACTGTCCAAAATTATTATTATAGGTTCATTGAAAAAAAATATAAACATGACATACTTCATATATAATATAATTGTGGACCATTAAATCTATCGTGCGTGTATTTCATTTATAATAATATCTCATTAACCCGTGCTTTTATAACGTAAGAGTCGATAGTTTATATGATTTTTTTTAAAGAAAAAAAGTTTACGACTCAAACTGCACTGGCTCAATTATATAGCGACAATTATCAATTGAAGCGGAGTGATATTTAATCTTTTACTATTTAATAATTGTTAAACACCTTAAACTAACTGTTTTGTCTAAATTAATATTTAAACTAAATTACCCTTCATTAAAAAATGTAATAACATACACACCCAATTTGGAGTTTAAAATTCCTACGAGTTTTCTTGCTCTCAATCTCATTTTTCAAATTTACTTCCTTAACCATATATATTCTGATTGGATTTCATTCAAAGCAAAGACAAGACCATGGCTCGGGAGCAAGGGCGGAGCTATGTATATCTCCACAAATGTGTTATTAGCCTGGGTAGCTCAATTAAAAAATTAAAGCATTGGAGGACTTAAAATTCTAGCCCGAGTAAATTGATAATTCTGGCTCCGCCATTGGCTCGGAGACAGGTTATCCAGTTACATAATGTTGTTTGTCCAATGTCTTGCTCCAGTCTTTTGTTTTTTGAGAATTTCAAGTCATTGTTCAATGTTTTTTTCTCACGGGTTCGTTGCAATCGGTTGCCTTCCGAATTTGCTTTTTTAAAATTTTCTCTTTCTTTATTACGTCGATTGTGTCTCTATATAGAGGATTGAAGCTGTGGAAACTTCATCTTGAGGACTCATGTCTCATCTAATGGTAATTTTTTATTTTTATTCAGAGGGAGGAACACGGAAGATCTTTTGTTTGAATGTCTAATTTGAATTGCATTTGATATGGTATATAGATGTTTCCCGTTACCTCCTTAATTCTTTTGTAAAATGAGAAACAATAGTGTGTTTTTTTATGTCTCTCATTTATGATAATAATAATTAATCTTTGAATGAATATATAAGTTGGAGCATTGTATAATATGAAAATTCTTTATTTCCTCACTCTTAAATTGCACTTGCTTTTTGTTTCTTTGGTTCTGACATCTGCATGTAACCTTAGATATCTTAAGTTGGGAGAAACGGGAAAAAATAAAAATAAAAACGAAGAAAACTAATTTCTAAAAAACACTTAATAGCCAATTGGAAAAAAGTCTAATTTATCCAATTTATCCATGTCTACTATGAAACTGTCGGCATCAAAGTATATATGAAATTTTTCTATGTCATCCATGTAATTATCACTGTCTATTTCCTTTTTAATTTTTTATTATTATTTTCCAATGTTGTAGAAAGACATTGTCAAGAATTACATGGACGAAAATATAGTATTTAGTTAAAAATATTTGTACATATTTGATGTTTGATTTATTTTAGCAATTATCAAATTTTTTTGACAGTTCACAATTTGTAATATATGAGATTTCATGATTAAATAGTTGCATGTTGTGAATCATTACCCTTGACAATTTCTCTAATTTAATATTCTTTCATGTTGTAAGGCGCGCACATGTCATTCATGAATGAATTTGTTATCTTGATCAGTGTCTCACATTTAAATTTCATAGACCAATGCAACAAAATCCAAGTATTTATATTTATGTATTATGTTACACACGCAATGCGTGTGCACCGTGGCTAATAAATATTATTTTCGGACGAGGAAGTTTGTCTTCCTCGTCTGTTTTGTTTCCTCATTCCGGCAATTTGGCCTCACGCGGTGAAGCCACTAATGACTAATTTTTTTTATTTTTATTTTTTAAAAATTTAAACATGTCTTTTTCAATTTAAAAATGAAAAAAATAAAATAGAACAGTTCGATTGATCTGGCCGTTGAAGATACAACAAGATCAATCACATCCTTGATTTGTTCAAAAATAAATTGAAATTGAAAAAAATAAGAAAAAAGTACAAAATTTTTAATAAAAATTCTTAAAAATCACAAACTACCATATTTTCAAAATTCAAGCATCCTTCTATAAATTAGTCTCATTATTGATTATACCTCAAAAAATTCACAATTTCTTCTGTAACACCCGGTATTTTTAAATACGTAAATTCGCATGCATAATTAGGAAATTTATTTATTTAAAATTTTAGATTTATGGGTTAAATAATTATGTGAAATTATTTGTGCATGTTTTAAGTTATTTTTAAGCATTTAACCCATAATTAGTGATTTTTACGATTTATGGAAATTAATTATTTTGATCGCGTAGACGGGACCGTGGACGGACGAGATGACAACATCTATCCAATTTATTTCATGAGCATTTTTAGAGCCCAAAAATATTATTTTGAGTTTTATTTCCTCAATATTTTTAGTATTTAATTTTATATAATTTTAGGAGTCCGTTTTTATTCAAAATAAGCCAAAATAACGACTTTTTAGTATTTTTTAAAATTCTCTTAATTATATATTTCGAGATTTATGATTTAGTATCAGATTTAAATCTTTTAAGTGGAGTTTTAAATTATATATTTTGGTATATTAATTAAGTAAATTAGGTAGTGTAATTATATTTAAAATTTTTAATCCTAAAACTACCCAACCCTACGCCCAAACTCTCCATCAGCCGCCTCACCCCCATATCCATCATCTTCTTCGTCGATCCAACAGCCAAGGAAGACTCCATAGCCACGTTTTTGAAGGTCCAAAGCAAGTTGTCATCGCCCCATCATCCCGGAAATCGTTCCACGCGCCTACTTCTCTTCAACCTACGGTGCAAGACATGATTTTCCTTCTTTTTTTAAACAACATATCAGTATGTATTATGTAGGGGAAGTGTATGCATCGAAACTTTTCTTTATTTTTTATAAAATGGTTTGGCTTTGTTGTTTACACCATGTTCATGTATTTCTTCCATCTATACTCACGTTTTTTCATCCATGGTGCGCCCAGCTGCTGGTCGGGGGTCCCTAGGTCGAGAGAGGGTGGTCTGGACTCGTGGGGCTTGAGTGGTTCGAGCCAAACGAGCCCAGGAAGCAAGCTAGGCTCGATCGGGTGCCGAGGTTGCGCAGATTAGGGTTCAGAGGAAGGGGCGATCGGTTATGGTGTCCAGGCTGCATGGGGTTGGGGGCTGGTGCAGGTTAGGACCGCCCAGACGTGGGCCACGTCTGAGCGGTGGAGCTCCGGCCAGGGGCGGCCGGAGATGGGCGGCAGCAGCCCTAGAAGGGCTGCTGCTCGCGGCGGGCAGCGTGGGAAAGGGGGGGGGGGGGTTCGGGTTCTAGGGTTCCAAGTGGGTTCCGGGTCGGGTTAGTGGTCCGGGTCAAGTCTGTGGGTCATGGGTTAAGTTAGTTGGGTCCGGGTCTGGGTTAAGTTAATTGGGCTCGGGTATTTTTAATTTTAAGCTAATTATTAAGTTTAAGTGTTTTATTGAGCTAATTAGATTAATTAAATTAATGGGCTTTAATTAATTAAGTGGGCTTAGAATAATTAATTATTGTGCTTAAGTATGTTAATGGGCCAGTCTCAGTGTTAGTGGGCCAGAATTTAAGAAAATGGGCTTGAGTGTTAGGGCCAGCAGTTCAGCACAAACAATGAGAAATTGCATGTGTCCTAAATATATATTTAATTATTTTATGCATGAATGTTATTTTAGTATTTATATGTTAGTATAAAAATTAAATTAAATATATATGAAGGACACACATTTTATTTAAGTACATGCATTCATGAAATAATTTTTATGCATGATTTAATGTTTAAGGTTGAGCAAAAGAAAAATAATTTTTATGTTGGAAGTTGAAGTAGTGTGACAATTTGAGGGGGATTCGTCCCCATATGTGAACTATTGAAGGGCAGTTTACTGCCAATTTAAGAGCGTCACCGCCACGTACGTTGGTTTCCACGCTGATCAGTATTTAATGTATGATTTAAGGTTACACTATGGATACAACCATGCGATGTTAGAAAATACTTTGTTCAACAATGTTTATGTATTATGTATGATTATGATATTTAAGTTAATTTAAGTTATGTTATGTCATGATATTTTTAAGCATGCTCATTCATGTATATGTTATGTATTAGTATTAAAGTGATTTAAATTATTTTAAACCCTTGTTATGTTAGCATGTTGGGCCTCTAGGCTCACTACACTGGTATGGTGCAGGTGATTACGTAGAGGAGGATGTGGTACCCACCGGCGGCGAGGACATATGAGCGGACATGCAGTGACCCCGTGACCGTGATAGTCGTCTGAGTCTTTATGCATGTTTTGAATATTTTAGCATGTTATACTTTTATTTATTTATTTTCAGTGGTTGACAGTATGGGATATTTTATTTAAATATTTTCAGTGCATGCAAATTTTATTTATTTTTGCTTATGTCAGTATTTTATTAAATGTTTGACTCAAATATTTAATTTATTAAAGGTTGCATTTTTATTTAGTTTATTTATTTTTAAATCTATTTATTCTGTGCATATATATATGGGCATGTATGTACATATCTTTACTCAGTAAGTATAAAAAAAAAATAAAAATTCGCATATTTATTTATATTAGAGAGTTAGGGTCGTTTCATCTTCCACTAGAATTCCAAAAAATCAATATTCTTCATCTTTCATTTCATTTTCAATCCAATTTTGAAAAATTAATTCATGAAAAAAAAATTATCTCAATACTTTTTCACCAAATACTACTCAATTCACGGACGAACAAATGTTGAGTTTCATAATCAATCAAACTCAATTCGGTGTTTTACTTTTAGCATTTTTATAATTTGTTAAAAAAAAAATTTCGTATAGTATATTTGGATTTTTTTTTAATGATTTCGGTGTTTTTCTCGCTCGAAATCACTACATACA
This sequence comes from Henckelia pumila, assembly GCF_033568475.1. Lineage (NCBI taxonomy): Eukaryota > Viridiplantae > Streptophyta > Magnoliopsida > Lamiales > Gesneriaceae > Henckelia > Henckelia pumila. Next base: position 16,013,644 of record NC_133121.1, read on the forward strand.
ACATATATTCTTTATTTGATACCATGTTCTCCAACGTGACTCTTGTTACACTAATAAAACCTATGTTTCACATATTAAAAATCCATTAAGAACAATAAAGAAAAACAATAATTTTTTTCCTCTCATTTTGAAATATTGAGCGAGGTTTTGCTCTATTTTTGTATAAATGGATTTTCACATATATAATATGAGTTTTAATTATGCCATATAATATGAGTCACGTAGGAGAATATTAAGTCAAATTAACAATATTCGATGATTTTAGTTGGTTTCGTAAAAAAAAAGAGACCAAAACCCAATACAAATGCAAGTTATTAGATGAAAATCAAACTATAATAAGTTACATAATTAAAATCCAAAATATATCAACGTACAAGAGTACACTTGCAAATTTACTGTTTCAATACTACATTAATAAAATAATTGATACACATTACAAATTTTTTTTGACACCATATACATTACATTTTATACACCAAAACAAAGATCTCAATTATCATTGTAAAATCACACACGATATTATCCTTTAATTTTAGACTTAGAACTAATCCATCTTGTTTTTTCACATTCCCATATACAACTAAAACTAGATTTTTTTTAAATAAAATAAAATAAAAATAATTGTATGGCACATTTGGTATCGATCGAACCCAAATCTATATGAAAAACCAACATTTCTCATACAAGGTATGGAACTAAATAGCAATTTATTGTAATTATAATTTATAAGCCAGCGGTGATCAAGTAATATATTCTATTGGTTTTGTAAAACTGTAAACCAAACTAAACCATTAACAATTGAACTTTGGTTCGTTTCGGTTTGATTTGGATAATCGGTTTTCAACTCTAAAATTTTCAAATAAAATAATTTATTACTTTTAAAGATAATTTAAAATTTCTAAACTAGCTATTAGAAACAGACATAAATCCACTAATCCACATAAATATAGATATTAAGCAATACAATATATGATACTAGAACTAGGAAACTATTTTTCATGAAGACCATGTCGGCAGAATAAAAAAAAATGAAGGAAAAGGACACGTTTTCGGTAGATGGCAAATTGAAGTGCATGTTTACATTTATGGCACGCCAATTTATCACAAGTGGACGACAAGTGTATAATTGAATTTCCTTTCTCATTTACGCACCGAGAAATTACATTATAAATAGGTGCATCATCGCGGCATTCTAAGCATCCCAACACAGAGTTCATTTCTCAGTTTAAAACATTCAATACATTTGAGTGTGTTTCTATATATATTTGTGAGATAGATTTTCTCCTGTATTAAGAGGATGAATGTCTCTTTGGAAACACAGAGAGATGTTGTAATTCTCCAAATATTATAGTGGAATCTTTTGATCTTACCCGTGATTTTTACCCCAATAATTTTTAGGGGTTTTTCACGTAAATCTTGGTGTCTATTTATCCTTCAATTTTCATAGTTTCTATCTCGTGATGCCGCACCTGGGACCAACAAGTGGTATCAGAGCCTTGACATAAAATTTCTTAAAATTCTGAGTATGCTCTGTGGTTGCAGCTGTGACTGATCTTCCACATCAAAAAAGATTTTTGAAGATTTTATAAGGCAGGATTCTTGTAGTCAAGATGACGGCAAACTACGAGATAGAAAAGTTCAATGGGAGCAATTTTTGCTGTGGAAATTGAAGGTGCAAACAATTCTAACAAAGGAGCGTTGCTTGGAAGTTATTGGAGATAGACCGACGGAGATCACAAATGATCAAAAGTGGAATGAGATGAATCACAATGCTGTTGCCAATTTGCACTTGGCTATAGCGGATGAAGTATTGTCAAGTATCTCTGAAATAAAAAGTGCAAAAGTTATTTGGGATACTTTGACAAAATTGTACGTGGTCAAGTCACTACACAACAAGATTTTCCTAAAGAGAAAGCTTTATACTCTTCGGATGGCGGAATCCTCGTCGATGACCGACCATATCAACACATTGAATACTCTATTTTCTCGGCTCACGTCTATGGGGCATAAAATAGAGGAAAAAGAACGTGCGAAGCTTATACTTCAGAGTCTACCAGATTCATACGATCAGCTCATCATCAATGTTACCAACAATGTTCTTTCAGATAATTTAAACTTTGACGACGTCTTAACTGCGGTTCTTGGAGAAGAGAGTCGTCAAAGGAACAAAGAAGATAGGTTGACAACGTCGAAGCAAGCAGAGACTTTACCGATGACGAGAGGAAGATTAACGGAGCGTGACTCTAGTGGGAGCCACATATATGGTAGATCCAAATCAAGAAGTAAGAAGAAGAATATTTACTGATTTAAATGTGACGGTAAAGGGCACTTCAAGAGAGAGTGTACGTAGAGCATCGAAAAGGGATCTCAAGAAAATGTGGTCAGTACTTTAGGAAGTGGTGAAATACTATTCAGCAAAGCAGCAACAGTTGCGGAAGGCAGACACAAATTTTGTGATGCATGAATTATGGATTCAGGAGCGACGTGGCACATGACGTCAAGGAGATAATGGTTCGATCAGTATGAACCAGTCTCAGGAGGATCTGTATTCATGAAAAATGATCATGCCTTGGAAATCACTGGGGTCCGTACCATTAAAATCAAAATGTTTGATGGTACTATTCACACCATACAGGAGGTACGACATGTGAAGGGCCTGACAAAGAATCTTTTGTCTTTGGGGCAATTGGATTATATTGGGTGCAAAACCTGTGTCGAGAAAGGGATCATGAAGATTGTGAAAGACGCGCTTGTGGTTATTAAGGCAGAAAAGGTTGTTGCAAATATGTATGTAATGATGGGAGAAACACACAAAGAGGCGGAACTAGCTGTTACATCAATTGGTTCGGGAGAAGAATCAACAATATTGTGGCATAGAAAGCTCGGGCATATGTCAGAATGAGGAATAAAGATTCTCTCAGAACGAAAGCTGTTTCCGGGGCTTACAAAAGTGACTCTACCCTTTTGTGAGCATTGTGTTACCAGTAAAGAACACATATTGAAGTTTGACACATCTACTGCCAAGAGCAAAGGAATATTAGAGCTGATTCATTCTGATGTTTGGCAAGCACCGATGGTGTCCCTAGGAAGAGCGAGATACTTTGTATCGTTTATTGATTATTTCTCTAGGAGATGTTGGTTGTATCCAATCAAGAAGAAGTCAGATGTTTTTGAAGTCTTCAAAGTTTTCAAAGCGCGGGTTGAACTAGATTCTGACAAGAAAATCAAGTGTTTGAGGAATGACAATGGAGGAGAATATACCAGTGATGAATTTAATGCATTCTGTCAGCATATGGCATTAAAAGACAGTTCACGATGGCTTACACGCCTCAGCAGAATGGAGTGGCGGAGCGGATGAACAGAACTTTGTCGGACAGAACAAGGGCCATGTTGAGTACTGTGGGTCTAGCCAAATCATTTTGGGCAGAAGCAGTCAAAACCGCTTCTTACATCATCAATTGTTCTCCTTCAGTGGCGATTGATTTGAAGACTCCGATGGAAATGTGGACTGACAAGCCAGCTGATTATTCTCGGTTACATATATTTGGAAGTCCTGTGTACGTGTTGTACAATGAACAAGAAAGATCGAAGTTGGATTCCAAATCCAGAAAGTGTATCTTCTTGGGCTATGCTGATGGAGTACTAAAGGGGTTTCGCTTGTGGGATCCCACTGTCCACAAGCTTATCATCAGCAGAGATGTTATTTTTGAGAAAGATAAAGTGAAGGGAGACAAAGACACATTGAATTCAGAAACTACTATAATTTAGGTGGAAAATAAGACAGACGAAGATCAAGTTTCTTATGAAGCAGTACCAGAGCATGAGGAACAAGAACCAGTTGAGTCAGAGGTTTCCAAAGTGAGGCAGTCAACTCGAGAGAGAAGACCACCAGGTTGGCTTTCAGATTATGTCACTGAAAGCAACATTGCATATTGTATATTAACAGAGGATTTTGAGCTATCGAGTTTCCATAAGGCTACTCAAAGCTCGGATGTATCCCTGTGGATGACAGCGATGCAGGAAGAATTGGAAGCATTAGACATGAACAAAACTTGGGATCTTGTTACACTACCACGAGGGAGGAAAGCTATCGGTAACAGATGGGTCTATAAGATCAAATGTGATGGCAATAGTCAAGTGGAGCGGTATCGTGCAAGATTGGTTGTCAAAGGGTATGCTCAGAAAGAAGGAATTGACTTCAATGAGATATTTTCTTTTGTGATTCGACTTTCAACAGTCAGAGTAGTATTGATAATGTGTGCGGTGTTTGACCTACATCTAGAACAGCTAGATGTGAAAGCAACATTTCTTCATGGCGATCTTGAAGAAAAAATCTATATGCTCCAGCCAGAAGGTTTTGCAGAAAAGGGCAAAGAGAACTTGGTTTGCAGGTTGAAAAAATCTCTGTACGGTCCCAAACAGGCGCCGAGGTGTTGGTACAAGAGATTTGATTCATATATCATGAGCCTTGGGTACAACAGACTCAGTGCAAACCCTTTTACGTATTTCAAGAGGTCTGGTAATTATGATTATATCATTTTGCTGTTGTATGTGGACGACATGTTGGTTGCAGGCCCCAACAAAGATCGTGTCCAGGAATTGAAGGCATAGCTGGCTAAGGATTTGATATGAAGGACTTGAGACCATCAAACAAGATTCTAGGGATGCAAGTTCACCGAGACAGAAGCAATATGAAGATTTGGCTTTCCCAGAAAAAATTATTTGAAGAAAGTCTTGTGCCGCTTCAACATGCAAGATAGTAAGCCAGTTTCATCCCCTCTTCCTATTAACTTCAAGTTATCTTCTGAGATGTGTCCTAGCAGTGAAGCAGATAGGATGTAGATATCTCGAGTACCGTATGCATCAGCAGTTGAAAGTTTGATGTTCGCCATGATTTGTACAAGACCAGACATTGCACAAGCAGTGAGAGCAGTCAGTCGGTATATGACGAATCCTGGACAAGAGCATTGGAACACGGTTAAGAGGATCCTTAGATATATTAAGGGTACCTCGAATGCTGCATTATGTTTTGGAGGATCAGATTTTACACTCAGGGGCTATGTGGATTCAGATTACGCAGGTGATCCAGATAAAAGAAAATCTACTACTGGTTATGTGTTTACAGTTGCAGGAGGTGCAGTCAGCTGAGTTTCAAAACTGCAAACAGTTGTGACATTATCTACAATGGAGGCAGAATACATGACAGCTACTCAAGCTTGCAAGGAGACAATATGGATTAAAAGGTTATTGGAGGAGCTTGGACACAAACAAGAGAAAATTTCTTTGTTTTGTGACAGTCAGAGTGTCTTGCACATTGCAAGGAATTCAGCCTTTCATTCCAGGACTAAACACATTGAAGTTCAATTTCACTTTGTTCGAGAGGTAGTAGAGGAAGGAAGTGTGGACATGCTGAAGATCTATACGAAGGATAACATAGCTGATGTTCTGACCAAGCCAGTGAATACTGATAAGTTTGAGTGGTGTAGATCCTCATGTGGCCTAGCTGAAACGTAAGCAGCGGGAATGACAAGATTGAAGGATGTGTGGAGATGTGTTTGATTCTCAATCAAATCTCCAAGTGGAAGAATGTTTGCAGAATAAAAAAAAATGAAGAAAAAAAAAGACACGTTTTCGGTAGATGGCAAATTGAAGTGCATGTTTACATTTATGGCGCGCCAATTTATCACAAGTGGACGACAAGTGTATGAAGGAAATTCATAATTTAATTTCCTTTCTCATTTACGCACCAAGGAATTGCACTATAAATAGGTGCATCATCTCGGCATTCTAAGCATCCCAACACAGAGTTCATTTCTCAGTTTAAAACATTCAATACATTTGAGTGTGTTTCTATATATATTTGTGAGATAAGTTTTCTCCTGTATTAAGAGGGTAAGTGTCTCTTTGAAAACACAGAGAGATGTTGTAATTCTCCAAATATTATAGTGGAATCTTTTGATCTTGCCCGTGATTTTTACCCTAATAATTTTTAGGGATTTTTCACGTAATTTTTGGTGTCTATTTATTTTTAAATTTTCATAGTTTTTATCTCGTGATGTCGCACCTGAGACCAACAGACCAAATTTAAAATCCAAATCGAAGTGTTTTTCTCAATATAATCCATGACACCATGTTGCGATTCTTGGGTGAACACTTCTTAATGTGCTGTTTGACATTGATGACATCTAATTGGGCACATGATTATCAACTGGTCCAAGTTTCTTAGGATAAATAAAGAAAAAAAAACAGAGAATGAAAATGAAAAAGAAAACAGAGCAACTTCCGCTACACAGTTGTTGTTGTGGACGGTGGTTTATTATCATGTCTGTCTTCTGAATTTATATTCGTAAGATGAGCCGATACAATTTTTATCTACAATGAGAAATAATTGTTTTAATGTAAAAATAATATTTTTTCATATATCAAGTCAAATAAGAAATATGTCTCATAAAATTGACTCACAAGATAATAGTCTCGTAAGAGTTTTTGTGATAAATACACAAATGACAGTGAATTTGTGATTACAATTAGATTGCATTTTCACGGAAATGTGTGTTAAGAAAACTTGTATCAAACAATATTTTTTTATTTTTCAAAATCAATCACAATATTTAATATAAAACTAGCGACCTTGGCACACACGTTGTGTGTGCATAACGTAATAAATTAAATGAATATTATAGTATTTTTAACATGATTTAATTTAATTTTAAAGTATTTAGTCTAGTGATGATATTTGTTAAATGAGACAAATCGTTTAATATATGCTCGAAAAAAGAAAATAAAAAAGTTGTATATTACCTAGAGATACACATCATATTATGCAATGACAACAAAACATTTTATTAAAAAAATTGACATAAAATAAATTGTACTTGCCAACAAAAGTACAAAACCATATAATGTAGATTGAGTAGATAATCTCAAATTTGATTTTTGATCAAATTTCAAAAATCAACTCCCTCATTTATCCATATATTGTGAAAGATTTTTGAGATCTCTCTTTTCGAATTTCATATATATTTTAAGAAAAACCAAATATATTAACTCAAATATATATATATATATATGCAAAATTAATTATAAAACAAAATCAGTTAATAACTGTAAACATACATCTCTTCTATTTTCCCATATTCATCTCAAAATAAGCTAAAATCAGTGAATAAAAAAAATAAAAAAACAAAGATAAAAAAATAAAAATAAAATAAAAAGGTCACATGTCGACATGTCGTACTGTAATTAGAAGAAAGAAAATACACAGAATTACCATTGCAGAAACAAATTATGAGTCCATAAACTAAACTAAAATTCAATCTCTAATAGGAAGGTCTTTGAATTATATTCAACAATAATAAGAAGTTACACTTAAGAAAAGTGTACAGTTTGCAACATTATATCAGTGAATGAAATAAAAGTTATTAAACAACTAAAATAAACACTAAAAAATACTATTTTATATATGATGAATTTCATTCACATAACCCAAACACCAAATCAACATCAATATACAATCACATATCAAATCCAGGTTTTAAATAAATATATATGATGCCCCGATAATCCATGGGGGCAGGGCCACGAATGCCCCGGAGTGGCAGGGCTGTATTAAGGCAGACCAGGAGCCTCAGGAGCCCGGGAAACCAGGTCTGCAAGACTTAGATAAGGCCCATGTTTTAGGGGCATGATCCCCACGATTATCATAAACCCGAGCTTTCCGAGTTCATCGTACGTGACAGGCAAACGTGGGCAACTATCGCACCCACGATCCAGATCGTGGCCACTACCCTGGAATTGCGGAGTGACACTCTCACTCCAAGGCCTATAAATACTTGGTCACAGATATTTGTAGAGGTATGTTCATCTAAACTTCCAAAGCACTATACTCATTTCTCTAAAAAAGCCCACTCTATTTCTAAGTTTAACTTAAGCATCGGAGTGGCCCCGTCGGAAACTCCTCCGGCGCCCCACTAACGTGCTTTTTATTCCCTTCCTTGGTGTGCAGATCATCTTGGTTAAGGAAGGACAGCTCATATATTACCTCCATTAGCCCGGTCACCACGTCAGGCCCACATCACTACCCTGATAGCCCGGGCCCTGGTTTTACAAACCATCATCATTGGCGCCGTCTGTGGGAAAGCTTGTTCTATAGACGTAGATATGGCTTCTCATGATCAAACATCACCTGGAGACCACCAGCCAGGACGAAATATTACCATTCCCTTGGAGCAGTTAGAATCATATGTGTGGTACGGAAGTCGTTGATAGCTGCAAAGCAGCCACAATCAAAGGACATAACAGTGGAGGAAGAAGGGAATCAGGGTAATCCAAACCCTACTGCCCAGGTTCGAGAAGGAGAAGAAGAAGAAAGCTCTTGGATGCACTCAATACAGCCGTCCATGACGGATGAGTTGCATGAACTCAGGAGGAAGGTACAGAAGTTGGAGGAGGGGGGTTCCAAAATGGTTTGCCCTATCAAAATTCCGGGTTGCCCTTTTTCACAGGAGGTGATAGAGGAACCCTTGCCACTGAATTACAAGTCGGCAAAAATTCGGGAGTACGATGGGAGCACAGACCCATAGGAGCACCTGGCTCGGTTTGAAAATGTAGCCATGTTACATTGCTATGGAGATAAGATCAAATGCAAAGTCTTCCTAACCACTTTGGTGGATTCTGCCCAAAGATGGTTTGAGAAGTTGGAGCCCCAGAGTGTTCAATCATTTGCAGAATTCAAGCAAGTGTTTTTGCAGCACTTCGGCAGTAGCAAGAGGTATAGGAAAACTACCTATAGCCTCTTTGAAGCAAAGCAGTCAGGAGAGGAGTCTCTACGAACCTATATAAAAAGATTTAACAAAATTGCTTTGGAGGTCCCGACTTGTGCCCAGGAGACCAAGATCACGGCTTTCACTCAAGGTCTTCGGGAAGGGGAATTTTTCAAATCACTAGTGAAAAAAGCACCCCGGACCTTCGAAGATTTGCTGGCTCGGGCTGAAAAATACATTAACATGGAGGAAGCTCAGGGGCAAAAAAAGGAGGTGGCCCGGCGGGAGGGAGGCCGGGAACAAGGAAGAAGTAGAGAGAACCATGATCCCATGGGGCGATTGTCCCGGTATGCTCCGTACAGAGGGACCCGAGATAAGGCTGTTCATATGTGTGAAGAAAGGGTGGACACGCAGGCCCCTGTTTCTAAGGAGAAGCTCTGGAAGTACTGTGCACTTCATCAAGAGTGCACTCATGACACCAGTGAGTGCCGAACTCTGCAGCAAAGACACCAACTGCCTTATGTTAGAGATGGTAGGCCGGTCCCAAAAAAGCCCCGAAGCGTGCCTTGGCTTCGGGGGTCACAGACATCGATTCCTCCCCGGGATGCCACCAGCTCTCGGGAAAAGGGAAACAAGAAATGGATCATGCAAAAAAAGACAAAACATCTGGAGACGGGCCAGCCAAAGGTATCATTAACATGATATCGGGAGGATCTACGGATGGAGATTCCAACCGGGCTAGGAAGGCCTGGAGTCGAAGGGAAAGTTTAGGGGTGGAGGAAGGAGGGCAGGGTGCGGAACCAATCATCACATTTGGACCCCAAGACCTGGAGGGAGTAAACTTACCACATAATGACGCCTTGCTTATACAAGCTCGGATCGCCAATTATGATGTTCAAAGGGTGTTCGTTGACTCGGGAAGCTCAGTAAATGTCCTTTTTCAAGAAGCATTCGAGCAGATGGATTTGCAGGGTTATGAGTTGAGCCCGGTAAAAACCGCCTTGTATGGTTTTGCCGGGCACACCGTCCAACCCCAAGGGGAAATGTTGCTGCCCATCACCTTGGGATCAGGAGATGAGAAGAGGACGGTCATGACAAGATTCACATTAGTGGAAGCACCTTCTTCCTATAATGTCATCTTGGGTAGGCCGGCCATGAACTCTTTCAAAGCCGTAGCCTCAGCTTACCATCAAAAGATCAAATTCCCAGTGGAAGATAAGGTCGGAGAAGTCCGAGGAGATCAGCCTTCCTCTCGAAAAGGCTATGCCGAGACAGTGAAGATAGATTACAAGAGGGCAAGACAGAATGGAAAGGAAGGATCCCTGGGGGGAAGAGAAGTCTGTTCTGTGGAGGAATCTAAAAGCGAGTATGAAGAGGTAGAGATAGAGCTCGGGCAAGCAGGGAAGTCTGTTAAAATAGCTTGGGATTTAGACGCATGGTTGATTAAAGCATTGAGAGGCTGCCTCATTCAGAATAAAGATGTGTTCGCCTGAGCTCAGGGTGATTTGGTGGGAGTTTCATCTCAGGTGGCAGAACACAAACTAAACATCAGCCCGGGTTCCCGACCTGTCTTACAAAAAAAGAGGCATTTTGGGGCCGAGAAGGATAAAGTGATAGTGGAGCAGGTTCAAGAGCTACTGCGGGCCGGGCACATCAAGGAAATACAATTTCCTACTTGGTTGTCCAATGTAGTGATAGTACCAAAGGCTACTGGGAAGTGGAGAATGTGTGTGGATTTCCGGGATTTAAATAAAGCCTGTCCCAAAGATTGCTATCCTTTACCCCGAATTGACCAGTTGGTGGACTCCACATCCGGGTGTGAGTTGCTGAGCTTCATGGATGCATACCAGGGCTATCATCAAATTCCTTTAGCTCTAGAAGATCAAGACAAAGTCAGCTTTGTCACCTCGGGAGGTACTTTCTGCTACGTAGTAATGCCATTTGGTTTGAAAAATGCAGGAGCTACGTATCAGCGGATGATGGACAGAGTGTTCCGGGAACAGGTGGGTCAAAATGTGGAGGTATATGTGGATGATATATTGGTGAAGTCCAGGACCCGGGATAGTTTCTTACCCGACTTGGAGGAAACCTTTGCGACAGTTCGGCGGTATGGGATCAAATTGAACCCGGCCAAGTGTATGTTTGGGGTGAAAAGTGGTAAGTTTCTGGGGTTCATGATAACTGAACGGGGGATAGAAGTCAACCCTGAAAAAGTGAAGCTGTTGCAGGAAATGCCTTCACCAACATCTATTAAGGAGGTACAGCAATTAACTGGCCGGATTACAGCCCTGGCTCGGTTTATAGCTCGATCAGCTCATCGCAGCTATCATTTTTTCCAAGTGTTGCGTAAAGCCCAGAGATTTGGCTGGACTGAGCAATGCGAGCAGGCCTTTCAGGAGTTGAAGGAGCATCTGACTAGCTTGCCTATCTTGGTTAAGCCGAAACCAGGGGAACGATTGTGGATATATCTGTCCACTACAGAAAAGGCGGTCAGCCTGTCTTGATAAAAGAGGAAAAGGGAGATCAGAGGCCTGTGTACTACGTCAGCCATGCTTTGAAGGGGGCGGAAGTTAGATATACGGAGATTGAGAAGATGACCTTGGCTGTAGTAATAACGGCCAGAAAATTGAGACCTTATTTCTTGTCTCACCCGGTAACTGTTCTTACTAATAGCCTCCTGGGGCGCATTATGACTCATCCAGATGCCTCGGGGAGACTCGTGAAATGGTCGGTGGAATTAGGAGAATATGATATTGAGTACCAGCCACGTAAGGCCATCAAAGCCCAGACTTTATCTGATTTTTTGACAGAGGTGGCCACTTTTGGCCAAGAGGAAGTATGGAGGGTTTTTGTAGATGGAGCAAGTGGTGTTGGAGGCAGTGGTGTGGGGATCATCCTGATCTCACCTGCCCAAGAAAAGATTGAGATAGCCGTGAAGCTAGACTTCCAGGCCTCCAACAACGAAGCTGAATACGAGGCTATGATAGCTGGGATGCAACGAGCTCGGGAAGTCGGGGTAAGTCATATCATAATTTATTCTGACTCTCAGTTGGTTGTTCAGCAAGTAAACAAAACCTTCTGTACCCGAGAGGAGAAATTGATAAAATATTGTAAGATGATTGAAGAGCTCGGGGCCAGTTTCAACACTTGGAGTATAGAGCAGATACCCCGGGAAGAAAATATGGAAGCAGACGCCTTGGCTAAAAGAGCGGCCGCTGGGGAAGGTGATAGTAGAGAATCCCTTATGCAAAGGGAAACGGTGGCTGCCATAGAAGCCCGGGAGCCGGTCCTCCAAGAAAACACATGGAAGGCCCCGATTGTCAAGTACCTAACTCGGGGGAATCTCCCGGAGGACAAAGGACGAGCCCGAATCATACAAAGACAGGCAGCCAGGTTTGCCATCTTAGGAGCAAGCCTGTATAGGCGTTCCTACCAGGGCCCTTTGCTCAAATGTTTGGGGGAAGAAAAAACCGAATATGTCTTGCGGGAAGTGCACGAGGGATGTTGTGGAAACCATGGAGGGTCTATGAGTCTGGTTCGAAGGGTGTTGCTGTCAGGATACTGGTGGCCCACTTTGCAGGCAGACGCATCCAAGATTTCCCGGTCTTGTGAAGGATGCCAGAGGTTCGGCAATATACAGCATAGCCCGGCAAGCAACTTGAATCCGATATGGGCATCCTGCCCCTTTGATCAATGGGGTCTGGACATAGTGGGACCTTTTCCACTAGCCCGGGCACAGAAGAAGTTCTTGTTGGTAGCTGTTGATTATTTTTCCAAGTGGGTGGAAGCAGAGCCTTTGGCGAAAATAACAGAGGCCGAAGTGATGAAGTTTTTATGGAAAAGCATAGTATGTCGATTTGGGCTACCGAGAAAGCTGGTCTCGGATAATGGCAGGCAATTTCAGGGGCAAAAATTGGCAGACTGGTGTGCCGAGATGGGCATTAAGCAGGTTTTCACCTCGGTCTCCTATCCTCAAAGTAACGGCCAAACAGAGGTAACTAATCGTACTATTGTTCGATTTTTACAGGCGCGATTGCATGGAATGGGGAAAGATTGGGTTGAAGAGATCCCGAGTGTGTTATGGGCCTATCGCACCACTCCACATACTGCAACACAAGAATCACCTTTTAGCCTGGTATATGGTTCGGAGGCTATTTTGCCAGTAGAGATAGGACAGCCTTCAGCTCGGATTAAAGCATATGAGGACACAGACAAAGGAGCCCGGGCACAAGAATTGGATCTCATTGAAGAGCGAAGGGAGAAGGCGGCTCGTAGAATGGAGGCCTACAGAGCTCGGGTGATGAGAGCCCATAATCAGAAGGTCAGGCCTCGGGAATTCCAGGAAGGAGAATTTGTGTTGAAAAGAGTTAATCCAGCAGGGGAAGTAGGGAAGCTAGATGCCCGATGGGAGGGACCATATAAGCTTATCAGAAAAGTCGGTGCTAATACTTGGTACCTACAAGACGGCCAGGGACGCCCCCTCAAGCGACCATGGAATGCTTTACATTTGAAGAAGTATTTTGTGTAAAGTTTTGTATTCAATGTTTTATTAATGAAGAAGTTTTATCATGAAAGAAGTATTTCCATTATATAAGCCCGGGAGGTTCCAGGCCCCGGCACCCATCTTAAGCCCAAGGCATAATATAAGCCCTTGGCATTATATAAGCCCGGGAGGTTCCAGGCCCCGGCACCCATCTTAAGCCCAAGGCATATATAAGCCCTTGGCATTATATAAGCCCGGGAGGTTCCAGGCCCCGGCACCCATCATAAGCCCAAGGCATATATAAGCCCTTGGCATTATATAAGCCCGGGAGGTTCCAGGCCCCGGCACCCATCTTAAGCCCAAGGCATATATAAGCCCTTGGCATTATATAAGCCCGGGAGGTTCCAGGCCCCGGCACCCATCATAAGCCCAAGGCATATATAAGCCATTGGCATTATATAAGCCCGGAAGGTTCCAGGCCCCGGCACCCATCATAAGCCCAAGGCATATATAAGTCATTGGCATTATATAAGCCCGGGAGGTTTCAGGCCCCGACACCCATCTTAAGTCCAAGGCATATATAAGCCCTTGGCATTATATAAGCCCGAGAGGTTCCAGGCCCCGGCACCCATCATAAGCCCAAGGCATATATAAGCCCTTGGCATTATATAAGCCCGGGAGGTTTCAGGCCCCGGCACCCATCTTAAGTCCAAGGCATATATAAGCCCTTGACATTATATAAGCCCGGGAGGTACCAGGCCCCGGTACCCATCTTAAGCCCAAGGCATATATAAGCCCTTGGCATTATCTAAACCCGGGAGGTTCCAGGCCCCGGCACCCATCTTAAGCCCAAGGCATATATAAGCCCTTGGCATTACCTACTCTTTTATTTATATATAAGGAATTAAATAATGGATAACAAGAACAGGTGAGTTACATTGACAAAGGATTGCGAGAGGATGGGCTCCTACGGCCCAATTACAAATAATAATTCAAAGTGCGGGGTTATTAGAGGGACCGGCATCTGCGGTTGTCTGAGTCGGGGCAGCCTTCGCATTTTCAGCTCCTTGGGTGGCGGGGAGGGAGTCGATGGCCTTATCCAAGTCGGGAAAATCTCTCTTGTCAGAAGACCATAGGCCAGCTTCCTCGAATTGATCTCGGCATTTGTAAAATCCGACCTGGAAAAAGGTGTACGATCTGTCCACCACTGCCTCTTGAAACTCAGCAGAAGATAGGAAAGCTGCTTTGAGCTTTTCTTCTGCCTTCAGGCGAGTTTTCAGAGCTGACACTGCTTTCTCCGCTTTATCCCTCGCACTGGCCGCTTCATCTTGAGCCTCTGCAGCTCGGTTCTTAGCCGCCCTTAACTCAGCCGTAGTGGTGGCTAGAGCATCTCGAGCCTGCCTTAGATCAGCTTCAGAGCGGGCACGGTCTAGCTGAGCAGAGTGAAGACCTTGCTCGGCTGCCTCCAGGGCTGAACGGAGACTAGACGCCGCTTGATCATGACTTTGTTGTGCCATCATCAAGTCCTGTTCCAGTTTTTTGATCAACTCCGCGGCAGCCCGAGACTTCTCAGCCTCTACGTCCAACCAAATTTGGTCGCGTCTTCATAGCTGTCCACCAGTATATGCAGTCCCTGAAAGCAAAGGTATTAGAAATAGAAAACAGAACACGTTTGAGACTAGGAGAAGTAAACTTACGGATATAACCCGGTTGGTGCCCTCGAAATACTTCACATTCGGATTTTGGTTGTAGAGGTGGAGCTGCTCTGCAGAAGTCAAGAGGTCCTTCAGCATTCGTACTCCCCGGCCAGAGGCCCCGGCTTGGAATATATTTTCCCTCACACCAAAGGGACTAGATCCCTGGGCAGCCTGGTAGAAGGGGGCCAACGGGGGGAAAGAGGGAGAGGAAGGAGCCACCTCTTCTGGGTCAGTAAGTATGACCATTTCTGGATCCTCTATGGCTTTCCTCTTCCGCGTCAAAGGAGAGGAGGGACCGGCAGCAGAAGGAGCCTGATCATTCGTCAACCCTGCCTCCACAGATGGAACTGGCAAGGGAACAACAGAAGGTGAAGGAGCGGAGACCTCGGAGGTGACAAGGGCAGTGGCAGCCTCCTGACCTAGGGCTTGTTGAGCCCTGCGTTCCTCCGCTAGTTGAAAGACTCGGGTCTTTCTAGCTGCCTCTGCAGCCCTGGCTTCTTTTTTTTCCCGGGCAGCTGCCTTCTCGGCTGCTCGTTTCTGAGCAAAGGCCTGCTTCATCAGTCGAGATTTTTTCTTCTTAGGCGGGGATGGGGATGCTGCGCAAAAATGATAGAAATTGGTACATTAGAAACAGCATGTAAGCGAAGCAAATACATGGTAACAGTAAAGCATACCAGAGACTGGGGCCGACTCATCATATTCATCAATAATCCGGTCAACCGGATCCGTTACCCGGGCACCCAGCCCGTAGTCATTCAAACTTTTTTCCTCCAGGAGAGGGGCTGAAGGAAACTTTTGGTTTTCCACTAGCTCTTGGGATCGGAGGTAGGGTTCCTCCAATTTATAATTTTTAGGAAGCTCGGGTTGAAGAGGAAGGGCTGTCAAGAATTGGGTAGGTCTGGTTCGGTCACCAGGGAGTTGAATATAAAAGAATCTTTCTTTCCATCCCTTCCACGAGGAAGGGGTATCATCTAGAAACCGGGCATTCTGTCGGGCATTCAAAGAGAAAGCCATCTCCGTGAAACGGCAAGCATAATAGTAGTGAAAGATGAGAGGGGTGATGGCTAAGTTGTTCGCTTTGAAAAGAACGTAAGTGGAAGCCATCATACGGAAGGCATTGGGATGAAATTGGTTCAAGGGAACCTTGTAAAAAAAAGCAATTTTGTAATAAAAGGGATGAATAGGGAAACGAAGCCCATTCCTGAGCTGTTCCCTGAAGAAGGTATAGAACCCCTCGGGCGGCCGGTCAGCCCGGCCTAGGGGCCCCGGAATGAGAATAGAGTACGCAGGAGGAATGTTACCCATAAGCCTAAGTTCCTCTATGGATTCCGGGCGTAGGGTAATGGTAAAGTGGGAGAACCAGGGACCTTTGGGGTTTGGTTTGGGCAAAGGAAGGAGAGGCCCAGAGTCGGAGATTTTAGCCTTACCCTTGTCCTTAGAAGGCCCGATTTTAGCCTTCTTCGGATGAGATGAGGAGGGGGCTACTGTGGATTGGACATGGGAGGTAACAGGAGGGGGAGAATCGTGGCGTAAGGCCTTGGATTCTATATCAGAGGAGCCACGAGCGTGGGCACCGGAGGTTGAAGATGTGGAATTTGACATGTTCAAGGGACAAGGAAACTTTAAGGTAAGATAGACAGAAAACTTACAGAAGAAAGCAAGCTTGCTACGCAGAGTCGCCGGAGCCGGAGAAGCTTAGAATCAGGGAAGGAATACGTGAACAGGGAAAGTAAAGAAAAAGTGAAGAAAGGGGTTTAGTGTAACACCCGGTATTTTTAATTACATAAATCCGCCTGCATAATTAGGATAATTAATTATTTAAATTTTATGATTTATGGGTTAAATAATTATGTGAATTATTTATGCATAATTTAATTCATTTTTAAGCATTTAACCCATAATTAGTAATTTTTATGATTTTTAGTATTTTTATTATTTGATCGCGTAGACGGGACCGTGGACGGACGAGATGACGACTTTCCACCCAAATTATTTTATGAGCCTTTTTAGAGCCTTAAAATATTATTTTGAGTTTTATTATCTCAGAATTTTAAGTATTTAATTTTATTTAATTTTAGGGGTCATTTTTATCCAAAATTATTCAAAATACTGACTTTTTAGTATTTTTAAAATTCCCCTAAATTAATATTTCGAGATTTATTTTATGTTATCTTATTTTTTTTAGTTTAATTAGGGGTTTAAGTTGTATATTAATTATTTAAAACCTTTTTATATTTAATTATTTAACCTATATTTTAATTAACACCAAAAATAAAACCTATTCTACCTAAAACCCTATTCTAGCCGATCACTCCAAGCTCCCAGCCGTCACCCCACTGTTTATCATCTTCTCCAATCGGTCTTCAGCCCTAAAACTCCATAGGAGGTCGGTTTTCGAAGGTTCCAAGCAAGCCAAGGCATCCCGTCGTCGTCCCGTCGTCCCGAAGCCCGTCGTACACGCTTTTAGCTCTATAAATCGGTATTAAGGCATGTTTCTATTCACTTTTTAATCCTATATCAGTGTATGTATGTGTGTGGGTGTGTAGTACCGAGACTCATCTTTTTGACAGCACGTTTCTTTCAAAATTTGTTCTCTCAAGCACTCGGTTTTGGTTTGTGATTGCATGCTCACGTTTTTCATGTCCATGGCTAGGTGGGCTGCTGGTCCATGGTTAGAAAGGTTCTTTGGGGTCCCTAGGGTCGAGTGGCAGGGTCAGACACGGGTTGGAACGGGCTAGGACCGGTCTGGTTCGAGATGAACCATGACTGCCCGTTTTCTACTGCGCAGGCTAGGGTTCGCGGAAGAGGTTTCGGTGTAGTCTAAGGGGACAGCATGGTGTTCGGGCCAGGGTATGGTTCGAACCGGCAGGACCCTGGGGAGGTCCTGCCGGCGGGGCTCCGGCCACGGTGGCCGGAGCTGGGCTGCAGCAGGCCGTGAAGGCCTGCTGCTCGTGCGGCCGAGACAAGGAGGGAAAGGTAAGGTAGGGTTTCGGGTTCTAGGGTTTGACTTGGATCCGGGTCGGGTCAGGTGGTCCGGGTCGGGTCTAAAATAAGATGGGTTAAGTTAAGTGGGTCCGGGTCCGGGTTATTTTAATTGGGCTCGGGTATTTTTATTTTTAAGTCTTTAAGTTAATTAGGAATTAAATGGACTAATTAAATTCCCAAAAATTTAATTAGTACCATTTAATTTATTTGGGTTCCATTAAATTATTTTGGGTTATTTTAGTTATTTTTGGGCTTTTAATAATTTTTATTTAAGTTTTTAAGTTGGCCAGAAATTTTTATGGGCTTGGGAGCCCATGAAAGTTATTGGGCCTATTATTGGGCTTTTGGGCCCATTGGGCCAGGGACAGTGTTATTGGGCCTAATTTAGTCTTAATGGGCTTTGGTTGATTTATGGGCCAAGTCTTAAGTTAATGGGCTTGCATGTCTAGGGCCAGCAGCTGTATCAAACCATGAGAAATTTGCGTGTGTCCCGAGTTTATATTTAATTATTTTTATGCATGAAAAGTTATTTGAATATTTATATGATATTAAAAAAAAATAAATTAAATATAAATGAAGGACACACAATTTATTTAAGTACATGCATTCATGAAATCAATTTTTATGCTATGATTGAATTTCTATGGTTGAGCAAATAAAATATTTCAGGTGGAAATTGAAGTAGTGTGGCCATTTATGTATGGGCAGTTTCTGCCATTTATGTATGGGCAGTTTTCTGCCATTTATGTATGGGTGGTTCGCCACCAGCCTCGTACGATGGTTTCTTAGACTGATCAGTCGCACTATGGGTCACACTTACGGATAGGACCATTCGATGTTAAGAAAATAAATGCTCAACAACTCTAGTATGTATGATATTATGTATGTTATGTATGTTTATTTATGTAAGTTATGTTATGTAATTTTTAAGCATGCTCATTCATGTATATGTATGTATTAGTATTAAATTGATTTAAATTATTTTTAAACCCTTGTTAGTATGCATGTTGGGCCTCTAGGCTCACTACACTGTTATGGTGCAGGTGAGTACGTAGAGGAGCAGGTTACTCCTACCGGTGGTGAGGATGTATGAGCAGCGCTGCAGTAGCCCCGTGACCGTGACAGCTTCTGAGTCACCGTGCATGTTGTCATGATACATTTTAATATTTTTAGTGGTTGAGGTTTATTGGAATATTTTATTAAATATTTTTAGTGCATGCACACATTTTAATTATTTTATTTATGCAGTATATTTTTAATTATTGTTTTGACTCAGATGGTTATTTAAAAGAATGCATTTTTCTTAAGTATTTAATTATTTATTTATTTAGTCGTGTATTTATTTTAATTATT
Source organism: Henckelia pumila (assembly GCF_033568475.1). NCBI lineage: Eukaryota > Viridiplantae > Streptophyta > Magnoliopsida > Lamiales > Gesneriaceae > Henckelia > Henckelia pumila. Next base: position 16,032,924 of record NC_133121.1, read on the forward strand.
TTATTCTGTGCATATATGTATGAGCATATATGTACATATATTTATTTAGTAGTATAAAAAAAAAAAAAAAAATTCCGCATATTTATTTATTAGAGAGTTAGGGTCGTTTCATTTAGTATTTATAGGCGAAGAGCTTTAATTCTGGCCGGAGATGAAAAGATGATCGAAGGGTAAGGGTGACCTTGGGAAGTTGAACCGGGCAGCGTAATGATTAAGCGGGTAGTCGAAAGGACAGGTAACGTCCTCTGACACCTGCCCGTCTTTTCAAATTCTAGGGTTCACATCAGCCCTATAACTTTTGGACATTAATGGGGGATACCCCAGGAAGGCCGTGGTAGCAAGGCCTTGAATAGCCAGGGGCAGGGCTGTAAGTCAGGACAGCGAGTAAGACTCTAGCCCGACTATTTTTGGGATGAGTAGTGATGCCCCGGAGGGCAGGGACATAAAGAGTCAGGGATTACAGGGTTGTATTAAGCAAGGATGGCGGGACTGTAAGTCAGGACAGCGAGTAAGACTCTAGCCGGACTATTTTTGGGATGAGTAGTGATGCCCCGATAAGCCAGGGGGGCAGGGCCACGAATGCCCCGGAGTGGCAGGGCCGTATTAAGGCAGGCCAGGAGCCTCAGGAGCCCGGGAAATCAGGTCTGCAGGACTTGGATAAGGCCCGTGTTTTAGGGGCATGATCCCCACGATTATCATAAACCCAAGCTTTCCGGGTTCATCGTACGTGACAGGCAAACGTGGGCAACTATCGCATCCACGATCCAGATCGTGGCCACTACCCTGGAATTGCGGAGTGACACTCTCACTCCAAGGCCTATAAATATCTGGTCACAGATATTTGTAGAGGTATGCTCATCTAAACTTCCAAAGCACTATACTCATTTCTCTAAAAAAGCCCACTCTATTTCTGAGTCTAACTTAAGCATCGGAGTGGCCCCGCCGAAAACTTCTCCGGCGCCCCACTAACGTGCTTTTTATTCCCTTCCTTGGTGTGCAGATCATCTTGGTTAAGGAAGGACAGCTCATATATTACCACCATTAGTCCGGTCACCACGTCAGGCCCACATCACTACCCTGATAGCCCGGGCCCTGGTTTTACAAACCATCATCAATATACATGCCAAAAATTTTCTCACTCACATTATTTTTTCATTCGACATATATATCCTGGATTATTCTACACTACATCTGAAGTATTTCTCTCCTGATGATGATGTAGTCAAATAATGTTAGTCCTTACGAAGCCAATCTCGAATACGATGTTGATCTCGAATACGCAAAGCTACAACGAATTGGTTGCCCCTAAGTTGTGAATCTGCACGCAAATACAAATAATTAGAAAAACAAACACAATTTGTTAAAAATTTTAAAGACGTAAGATGATAAACCGGTGAAAATATTTTTTTCAATCGGATAAAGAAGAATAAACTTTTACTCATAGAAACGTAACAATCAGAATGAGGATTGAAGTGTGAGAATGACGATTTAAATGCAAAATGCTAACATTTGCATGAAATAAATAACCGGTAGTGGGGATTTGAAATCAAATAAAAATCCCCACTATTTTGCTTGTAAATCCCCTAAAAACGTTGTTATTTAAATTTTAAATTAAATTCCCTAATCACGTTTATAAATCTCTACTATTCGACGATTTTGCATTTAAAATCTCACTATCTATTTTAAAATTTTAAATTAAATCACGAAATTTTCAAGTTTGTCCTCAATAATAGTTGATTGAGTTTAATGATGGCAAAAATGTTTTTAGAATTTCATATTGCTACACCATGACACCAAAAATTGGTTTTTAAAATACACTCTAATACATCCCACAAATAACGGGATGCATTTAAACACCAATTTGAAATGCTTCCATCTAAATCAATAATTCATGGTTTAATCTATGTATCATATTGGAAAAGAAATACTCTCTATAATGCTGATGCATACCATAGAATATATATATATATATTTTTATTTAAAACCCAAAGATATTTCCCTATTCCAGATCCTATCGACTCTATTCTTCGGTACTCCGTACATTCAAGAAGTGTTTAGCAATACAATTTGGATCGAATCGAATGTTAATAGGCAAAGTCAGGAAACTCATCACCAAGTAAGCAAAGATCTTCCTACGCATAACGCACTCTTGAGTTTTATTTCACACCAAATCTTCAATTCAACTATTGTATGTTTTACACATGCAAAACACGCGACTATTACATTTTTAGTATTTTTAAAATTTTGTCTAAAAAATATGAGGCCTAAATCTACATATACGAAATGAAGGTTTAAAAACATCATTCGAAACAAAGACGAACTTTAATTTTCAGATACTACAGCTTATCACAGGAATCATGTAATCAAGATTCCAACTTTACACGGACGTCTCAGTATATGCTTGCACAATTTATTCTACCCAGATAAATTCCCAATTCACATGGTAACACGACTATACATAATACATGTATCTTCACCTTATCAAACAAAATATACTAGGTCAAAAACGACATGAGCAAGATCAGACTTCAGAGTGTCGTTTCTAGCATTTGGAGTGTGCTCAGAATCTGCATTGCAACATAATATATATGCATCAGAATAAATCACAAGATATCAAGTGTCGGTGGTTAGAAACTGTCGTTAGGATTAAGACATGGTATTCACGGATGCATTATCGAGGACATCATACGATTACAAAGTAGGACGAATGCCTCCACCAATAGAAAAAGAATTCAACACTTCGATAATAAAACTAAATATGGAGTTTCAAAATTTCGGAATAATATAAAATCTAACTGAGAAGCCAAGGACAGGAAATCATAGTTCAATTGTAGACAATGATGTGGATTGATACCAAGCAAAAGGAGCAGGAAAGAAGTCGCTTACCAGGTACAATTTGGTACAGACTACAAACAGTGAAGTCTCTGAATAACGTTGAAGTCCAGACAGCAGCAGAAAGATCAACTTTGGTTTGCTCGTGGCAATTTAAAAAAATATCAGATAACTCGTATTTTAGGAGTGAGTTTGTAAAGGATCAGCTGGAAAATTATATCATCAGTTTTTTTTTTTTTTTTGGACGCATATGTTTAGTGGATGTTCTACTGGTTCCATCAGATACCTAAAAAACAGTAGTCCTATTTATACATAATTCAGCAAGAGATCCGCTGAAGAATGTTTTAGCCTACAGCTCTGGCCTAGATGCACGTCTCCAAAAACATATCTGCAGTCATTCGAATTCGAAAATCAGCAACCAACACACAAAAGAAAAACTTTTGCACCTTTTCATTTTTGGAAGAAATATGGCTTTGGAGAGGAAGAAGACCAAACCTGTATTCACAATGCTCAGGCCATGCACACCGAGCTTTGCCATAATCCCAATAGCAATCCTCATTCCTCAAAGGTCCACGCTTAGCTGTGTGAGGAAAAATGTAGAGGAACAAAGTGAAATTCGACGAATCAGAAAATGAAGAGAGGATTAAAAAAATTAAACCTTTCGTGACAAACTGATTTCTTTTATCTGGATGACTATCATGCCACGTTTCGAGCCACAGCTCACGCATTAAAACTGCTGATCGGACAATATTTCTGTGATTTGCTGCACAAGAGATATTATCATATTGATACCAACATGCAGTAAATGATTAGGATGGAATATATCGATTTAATTGAGGTAACTACGGCCAAAAGACTATTAGACTGAGCATTACTTCAGAGATGGCTTACATTAGAACAAGAATGTGTGCAAAAAATTCTAAACATAATTAAAACTATGATAAATAGAACATAAGTTGAAGAAAACTACCAGTTCAAAATTGTAAATCAGAGAAGTGGATACCTTTATCAAGCTCCCAAACTGCAGTTCTCTTTCCATGATGACTTTCAGAGTCTTCGTAATAAGTGATGTATTTTACCCGGGGTAACCTTGTCATATTGGGGATGATATCCATGTCAGGCTGATGTTCTACATTTAATTGTACTTGAACGTCCGACCCTTCGTGTTCTGACTGCAATTTCACGATGAATTTATTAACTATAAGATAGTAACCATATCTATTAAATTAAAACTTTGGGATAATTGCCTTCATCACCCATGTGAAAAAATAACAAACCCCCCCCCCCCCCCTCCTCCTTATGTTAAACTAAAGGTTAATCACAACCTTATGTTTTAAAAATTACACACATTTGTCCTATTTGCAGAGGGTTTTACGCTTGGTTTTTAAAATCACAGGGCTTTAAAAGATCATTAATTTCATACAAGGGGTTATGTTCTCTTTTGGACTTTCAAGGGGTGCCAAATGCTCTTTACCCTTAAAACTTCATATGGATGTAACATCAGCAAGCAGGCTCAACCCCCCAACAAAAAAGAAGGGGAAAATACAGCCAATTGACCAAGAGGGTGTTTTGTTTAAAAAATAGCCCTCCACTATGTATCGGAAATACAAAGGAGTATTATTATTATTATTTTAAAAAAACACACACACATGCAATAGGCCTATTAGAAAACTGCCCCCAGTGAAAAACAAGATCAATTAGAAGTTTGGAAAAAGACATATATTCAAGACCTAACAGCTAATATTTGTATGCATAAATTAAAGAAGAAGGAACTAGTGAAACCATAAACAATAACTTCTTTTTTTCATTAAAATTTTCTCTTCTCGCAGAATTGGAAATAAAATAGGATGAAAAGTTATCATCCAATTCCCACCAGTTTTTCTATTTGCAGAGATCTCGACCTTGAAATCAAACAAAAATTCTAGTAAGGAATTTGAGATAGCAAGACATACACATGGATCTTAAAGTCTTTTCACAATCCAATAACCAATCTTAAATAGGTAACACAAAGTCTGAACATTAGATATTCTTTAAGTAAGACAAAATAAGATTTATGCAACCATAAACAGTGGTTCTAAACATGTACTATTTGAGAAGCTTTATTCGGCTTGCAGAAAGGTAAATCGTTTATCCAAATTAGGAAAATGAGATTAAATCCACAAATTACAGAGAAAGAAGACTCATTTCTTGCTTTACCAGAAAAAAAAATATATGAACTAGTTTCACACGAGATAAGAAGTTCTGCGATTGTATTTATCTGTGTTATAGATGGTCATCGAGCTGAAGTAGCTAACAAAAAAAAACCGCAAAATGGTCATCATTTTTGGTCATGATATGAGATCACTTCTGAGATCCAGTTTAAAAAGTGAATTTCTAGAATCCAATGGGGAGGGCTTATAGCAACCAAAAGGATACTAAAATCAACTGAAAGACAGACAAGTATCAGAAAATAAGAGAGAATAATAGACATAGAGAGAAATTTTTAATGAAAAAGTTTAACACCTGAGGTGCCCTTGTTATATTCACTTTTTGTCCCAGCCAGCTCTTGCACCATGAGAGGGAATGGTAGGGTACCTGTTAACCAGATTTGCTTAAGTCATTGAAACTGAAGCACACAAAATAATCAGCTAAAGCATATCTCGTGATGCTAAAGTACACAGCTCGCATATCTGCATTGTACGCATACCGTTTCATCCCCACTTGCAGCACCAGGATTTCCTTCAACCAAATTCCCTGACCTAAATACATGCTAAAATATTAAATTAATAAACGAGGTTTTTGTAACAACTCAGAGTCAATGTACCATTTGTTTCATTTATTGACATTCACAAAATGCTTATTTCATACATATTAGCACCAAGAATGTGCTTCAGATTCGGATGTTTACACACCTAGTATATAGAGATCCCTCTATCTCATATATAACATCAGTTATTATCCAATTATCAGGATAAGGCTTTCCACTTGGTGCAAAATAGTAACCTACCTGTTTTGGCAAATGATAAGATAACAACAAAATTCAAAATTCAGCCCCAAAACAAAGCACATGAAAATAATACATATGGCAAAAATCAATTGCAAAATATGACAGAAATCATCATGAAGAACTGTAAGTACCTCAGTTTTTGAATCTATTCCATAAATACAAAAAATGTTCTTCAGAGGAGGTCTATCCCAAGGAGTGAAAGGATTGAGAACTGGATCACCATGATATGACCTTATAAATAAATGGCATCAGCTAAAATACCCCAGGTTCACATTATTGAATCAGTTACAATTTTATAAAATAAGAATTATGAAAGGCAAATAAAATATAATATGTTACTCTTGCAATTGAGCAACAAAATCATTTCCTTGTTTGCTTAACATTAGGAAAAGGAGTGCCAAGGACCATGTGGCTTGATCCTAAACTTGAGAGAAACCAACTTCTTCAATAATCATAACCAGTTTAAATAGAGAACAACCGGCTCTAGTCCATAAATCAACTTCTTATAGAATCAAATGTGAAATTTCTCAAGGAAAATTACAGTAGATAACAGTAAGAGAATATCAGCAATATAAACAACAGTAATTTCACAACAATTTTTTGAGCCTACATTTCCAGGACAAAGATAGTTCTATTTATTTATGGGAAAACCAACAGTAATTAAAGAATTGTTCTAAAGTGGACGTGCAGAGGCAGCACATTTACAGTAACAGAGAACTCACTCTTCCAGTTGAAACAAGATTCTTTGACTGTCAGGGTCATAATCTGCTATAGTTTTGAAAAAGGTTCCATCAGAAATTTCACGTGCAGAAAAGGATAATTGAGTTGGAAATCCACATTCCATATCAGACATATTGGCTTGTGCAACACCTATAGATGAGGGATAAGCTTCATCCCCTGGCAAGTAAAGTTTTCTGTCAAAATAATTCATCACACAGTTTGGTGCATAACATAGTGAAAAGATCACGATGAAAGCGATGCATGTAGTACCTCGTACTGTAGGAATTTCAATATTAATTATGTTAGTTGGCCATCCAGAGTAGTTTGAATTAAACTCATGTTCATCACAACGGTATGCAAAGTGCCCCTTTTTGCTCCCAGAGGAAAAATGCTTCAAATATATGTTATCTGTTCTACAATTTTTGGAAAACGGCATCATCCATAGTGAAGAGCCAAACGAATTGAACATCAATCGAGCTGTCCCCTGATAGTTTGCCAAATTACATAGTAACTGAGTTAATGCAGGCACCAAAAGAAAAAAGAGAAGAAATCGCAGACTTCTTCATCTAAATATTGGCGATTTCCTACCTAACCTGTGGAAGTACAATAGTCTGAATCATGCAATTTTATCAATATTCCAGCATAAAATAGATGCCATCTTACAATATTCACTACCGTTAACATCTCACATGATAAGAAACATAAAGACATCGTAGGGATGTAACTTTGCAAGTGTGAACCTTAAAAACGAAAGGAGCGAGCTGCCTTAACTAAAAATTGTACGCAAATACACATCAGCTAAGTAATGCCCATTAGGCAAAAACTTTTCTGATGGCTTACGAACAGGTAGAAGCCAACATAAAATATATCAAATATCAAAACAACGCAATCAGCAAAAAACTTTCACCGGATGTTGAGGAACAATACACAATACCTCGGAAACAGGGAGGCCAAATGTGACTCCTGATAATGTCCCTTTTATAGTCTCAGTGGCGCCAAGAAGAGGGGCTCCTGAAGTCAAATGAAAGTAAAAATTCCAAAAGGAATTCTTAAAGTTCTTGGTAATGTTTATATATAAGGCAAATGAAGTTCGGATACATACCAACCGCAAAGTATGCATGAATATGTTTATCTAGCCACGCAATATACTTTTTAGGAGCAACCTCTAACTTCAACCACTCCAAGAAGTATCTGAAGACATTGTTGCCCAATGAGTGTGCAAAAACTAATGACGGCCCACCATGAAGCTTAAGAGCAGTTTCAAAAGTCAGCCTGCATAAATTAAAGCAAATGTTAGAAAAACAATGGAAACTAATCCAAATGGTAAACCAAAAAAAGACAAAAGATTCCCAAGCAGGAAAGTTACCCTAAACATTCAATTCCAATAACAAAATAGTGTAAATTTTCAGAGCAAATCACAGTATTATGAGAAGTTTGCAGTTACCCATGTGAGAATATTGAAAATTCAAGACTCTTCTACTCAGAGAAAAGAAGAGGATGATGCTGTAACAGCAGCAGTAGCTAAAAGTATCACACAACCGGACAAAAACTCAAGAGATGGTAAGGATGATCACTTTAGTTTATGAAAGTAAAGGTCCCTGTCTTCAAGCTTTGCTGGTGACAGTCTCCAGTCATAGGGAACCGCTATTATAGCATTAGCCTCAACACCAAATTCAATGCACCACTTAACCCATTCTTTCCACACTGAAGAAAGAGGACCTGCAGATGAATGTGCTTTGATCAACTGAATGGCACTCACTGATCATGTCAATTATCACACACAAACTGTTTAAGATGGCACCATTAATAAGAAGATTCATAATTGAGCTGCAGACACTAGCCTCATAATATTTTTAAAGAAAAAGAAAAGGAAAAAATCATGAATTTTTGTTATGCTGCTTCTTAACGATGACGTAGGATACACAAAGTTCTCGCACTACATTTTCCAAACACGAACCTGTGATGTATCCTGGATCAAGCTCGGTGATAGCAGAAAGACCGCTATCAGGGCGGGACTTACATTCAGGATGATCTGTTTGGTTGTAAGGATCTAACATCATACACTTAAGCCAGCAATTCACAGTAGACAGGAGCTGAAAAACGTATGTTTAATTATAAACAAGATAATTAACAAAGGACAAAATGCAAATCATGCAAGGAACCCTACAGACCCAACACCAATCCATTTGCTAAATACCTCATTGCATTACATCAATACGCATAAAGATAATATTATTAAGAGTTGAAATCATAACTTCGCTAGACAAAAAACACATGGAGTTTTCTTAGAAATACATTAATCTATATCACATTTCCCGTGCATACAACATAATCAACTCGGAACATTCAAATGGAAAGTACAAAAAGGCATACGATCAGCGAATGAAACGAGCTCAAATATTGCAGAAACAAAAACTTAAACTACCAAAAAAAACATTGATGTAGTAGTACTGTAGTAGGCATACTTTGGTGGTATCGAGCCAGACTAAATCCAGGGGATTAAAATCGAGAGGAGAGTAGGGACAGTCCAAGATAGACCACGCCCTCAGTTGAGTGGACGCGAAGCCCGGGATAATGATCCCGGAAAGTTTCGCGAAGTCTCCGGTGAACTCGTTGCCGCCATCGCTTCCAGCGCCGCCATTCGCCGCCGGTATCAAGAGGACGAGAAGCGAGGCAGCGAGAAATATGACGTGGCCTCCTCTCATTCGTTGAAGACGCTGCGGGGAAGACAGGTGCGGAGAACCTACCGTTCTGTTGAAACTTCAAATCATAAATTCCTCTCATCACTTAAATTACTAAATTGCCTCTGCTTCAAGTTTATTGTACAAAATGGTACAACACAGTTGGTGACGTGTCGTTAGGTGATTGGATTCCAGTTGGCGGCTCCAGAATTTGAGGAACATGAGAAATGAAACTTTGGATTATTTGCGTTGCACCCTTCCTTTTAAACTTTCTTTTAATTAAGCATGCAGTTGCAGTTTCCTGCAATACAAATATCACATTACTCTTATCTAGTACATGTATCCATCGTCACGGTACATAAATACGATTCGTTCTTAAACATTATTTTAGACAAAATAGTTCTTTTAAGATATTATCATGTTATAATTTGTAATTTGTATAATATTTGTAATGTTTTGCAATTTTCTCTCCCAACCATTTCCATTGCATTCTCTACAAAGCTAAAGCTTATCTCGTTTTTTTTTAAATGAAAATGACTTCATTAAAATGGTAAATAATAATACAAATACACTGGACATCCCCAGGAGAAAGGTCATGCAACATAAAGAAACAATACAATCATCCTATCGCCATTTCATAAGGAATACAACGGTATGCCAACACTTGAACTTTAGCCAGTATCTTCTCAACACATGGTTCTTCATCTTCAAATACCGCCCTATTGCGAGCAATCCACACCTGATACACACAAGCCGCTGGAGCCACAACTCGTAGCTTTGCAAGCTTGGAGTTGCCGCTATACGTGCCACGAAATGCCTTCAAGATAGTTAAAGCTTATCTTGATTAGCAAAATGCAAAAGATTGAGTTGGTTGAGCTCGATTTGGAAAGCAAGCTCAGGAGCGCAGGTAAAGTTGCTTTACATAGAGGTGAGGAGATCATCGGCTACATTTTGTGCTCTACATAAACATTTATGACATAATAGTTTTCATTGCGTAAGAATTTACTTACCAAATAATGAAGATTATGTGACAATAACATCATATATATCTACAAAATCTTAAAAGTAATAGAGGTGCCACCAACATTTGATTGAAGTCGTCTCTTCTTTTCGAAGACAAAAGAGAAAAAAACATCTCTACCTAAAGTTGTGACTCGTAAGAGGGGAAAAATCAGAGACAGTTAAAAAGCAAATCATATATATATATGATGATGATGTCGGAATTTTACCTCACGTTCGGTCTGGTAGAATGGATCCTCCAAATCTTCTATGAAACAGGTCGGGTCGGGTATCAATGAAATCTGCGCAAGCAACAGCTAGGTCAAGGGGCGCCGAAGGTATTTTCGGCGTGACTCCTCTGATGCCTAAGTCAGTGTCTTGAAGGCAGATGGTATGATTAATGCAAAAACTGAGAGATATGAGTGCGTGAATATAAAAGTGAGAGTGAATGTGTGATGAATAATGAGTAGTGAATAATGAATAATGAATAATCACAACCATAACAATACCTGTATTTATAGGGGAAAATAGTAAGTTACCTAGTCGAATTATAACATGTCCTGGACTAGGACCCTTCATCCATTGGTCCCTTTGTAAGCTTATCTCTATCTCGTAAATATTTAAAAAGATCCAGGCTTATCTCATATATACCAAAGTCCTACTTGAACTCGAAAAGAATACTTGCGGCCCATTAGAAACAGCCTAAATCGGCCCATAATGACCAGCCCTGGTCAAAGTCCAACATAGTCCAAACTGGGCTGGACTTTGACATGTTGGGCCATATCGGGTAGACCAATCATAAACGGGCTCGGGTTGAAATATTTTCTCGGGGTAACAATAGTATCTCCCTAACTGGTATAAAAGAAGAATGAATTTAGACCAATAATGTAAACCTGACCCCGAACTACATGTGCTTTCTTTGGACGAACGGTCTAGATGAAGGTCTGATTAGAACCGAGATCGAACAAAGAGCAATAGACGACAATCTGATGAAACTGAGTGTCAAACCTGCCTGGGCTTTGAATACCACTGACGTGGGCCACTGAAGTAGACTTTGAGTGACAGACCTGCCTGGACTTTGAATACCACTGACGTGGGCCACTGAGTCGGACTTTGAGTGCCCGACCTGTCTGGGCTTTGAATTCCACTGATGTGGGTCACTGAGGTGGACTTTGTGTGCCAGACCTGCCTGGGCTTTTGAGTTCCACTTATGTGGTCCTTGAGTGCCAGACCTGCCTGGCTTTTGAGTTCCACTTATGTGGTCCTTGAGTGTCAGACCTGCCAGGGCTTTTGAGTTTCACTGATGTGGTCCTTGAGTGCCAGACCTGCCTGAGATTTTGAGTTCCACTGATGTGGTCCTTGAGTGCCAGACCTGCCTGGGCTTTTGAGTTCCACTGATGTGGTCCTTGAGTGCCAGACCTGTCTGGGCTTTTGTATACCACTGATGTTGGTTTTTGATGCCACTGATATGGGCTTTTGATGCCACTGATGTGGGCTTTTGATGCCGGACCTGCCCGGAATTTTAAAAGTGTTAAACCATAAATTGGGCCTTATTGCTAGATTGCATGCCCGATGTGATAGACTTGGCCTTATTGCAAGATTGCATGTCCAATGACGTAAAATAACCCAAACAAAAATACATGGGAAGAGAAGTCCAACAAATTTGATCACAAAAAAACAAACATGTAATTTTGATTGTAGAAGATGCCTCAGAATATTATTAAAAATGATAATAAATAATATTTAATAATTTAATTCAAACATAAAGATGATTAAAATACTTATCTCGTTCGTGCGTTGTCGATGACATGACTTTGGATGTATAATAAGATAACATCTTCTATTCTTTGATCAAAAAACCGACTTTATGTAGGGATCAAAAATTGATCTTCACCGTTCATAATGTGTGCCAAGATGTTTTGAACTCATGATAAAAATTTCAAATAATTTCAACGGTTAGATTTTACATAATGACTTTTTCAAGAACACTGCTCAGAAACTATGCAAGCAGATTGTGTTGCAGCTCGGCGGTCTGAGCCACCTTTCTCCAAGTCCCAAAATTCTGATCATGATCTCACCGTTCAGATCCTAGAAAATATATTAATAAATATTTCTGCAAAATTTGAACTCGATCCGACGGTTCAATTAATTCTAATGATTTTCGCAAGGTTCTGATGCGTAAGCCATGCGAAAATATACAGAAACTGTGCGAGTGAGCAGCTGTTGTTAGGATGTCAAAATCCCATTTTACAAGACTCCATTCACGATCTTTACCGTTCAGATCCTATAAAACATATTAATATGTCTGCAAACTTTGAACCCGTCCGACGGTTTAATTAATTCTTATGATTTTTGCAAGTTTATGATTTGCAAGCCATGCGAAAAACACATAGAAGCTGTGCGAGCGAGCAGCGTCTGTTTGGCGGTCCCGATATGATTCTACAAAATACCAATCAAGATCTTCACCGTTCAGATTCTAGAAAACATATTAATGAATATGCATACAAAATTTGAACCCGATCCGACGGTTCAATTAATTTTAATGATTTTCGCAAGTTTGTGATGTGTAAGCCATGTGAGAATCCGAAATTTGTTTCTTCTCTTGTACTCATCATCTTAACCCTTTGTTTTCAAATTCCCACAGACGGCGCCAATTGATGATGTCGGAATTTTATCTCGAGTTCGGTCTAGTAGAATGGATCCTCCAAATCTTTTATGAAACAGGTCGGGTCGGGTATCAATGAAATCTGCGCAAGCAACAGCTAGGTCAAGGGGCGCCGAAGGTGTTTTCGGCGTGATCACTCCGATGCCTAAATCAGTGTCTTGAAGGCAAAGGATATGATTAATGTGAAAACTGAGAGATATGAGTGCGTGAATGTAAAAGTGAGAGTGAATGTGTGATGAATAATAAGTAGTGAATAATGAATAATGAATAATCACAACCATAACAATACCTGTATTTATAGAGGAAAAATAGTAAGTTATCTAGTCGAATTATAACATGTCCTGGACTAGGACTCTTCATCCATTGATCCCTTTGTAAGCTTATCTCTATCTCGTGAATATTTAAAAAGATCCAGACTTATCTCATATATATCAGAGTCCTACTTGAACTCGAAAAGAATACTTGCGGTCTATTAAAAATAGCCTAGATCGGCCCATAATGACCAGCCCTAGTCAAAGTCCAACATAGTCCAAACTGGACTGGACCTTGACATGTTGAGCCATATCAGGTAGACCAATTATAAACGGGTTCGGGTTGAAATATTTTTTCGGGCTAACAATATATATAAAAAGACACCAAGACAAAACGGCATTCATTTTTAAAACTTTCATCGCCGGCAAATTATTTCTTTGCTGCAATCCAACGGGCAAACCGAAGCTTCCCAAACAACAATGGGCGCAAGAAAAGACAAGCCAACACTCGAAAACCAACTTTATATTCATCCATCCCCAAGAATATTCAACTCCCAACAACAACAAAGATCGATATTTGATCAGATCTTCATTACCACATGGAATCATCCTCCTATTCAAGATCGAGGTTTCGATTCAGAGACCACGATCAAGAAATGGTTGACCATGAATCATGGGATAAGAGCCACACAACTGCCGATTCTTCGTATGTTTCGAGTCATGAAGATGAGGAAACAACGCTCCAATCCATGACTGCCAAGGTTACTTTACTAGCAAATAATTTGTTTTTTTTGCATGAAAAATTTTAATAAGTTTTGAGTTCTTATATTTAACAACTTTTCCTTAGCATAACGTAAATTTGACAAAAGGATTGAGGGGCTATCTTTGACGAATACAGGTGAAAATTACAATTTTGAAAACAAAATTATGACTAAAATTGGAACTTTTTGGGGGACACTGGTTTGAGCACTCTGTATCAAGAATTCATGGGATTGTTTTTGGTTGGTTTATGTAGGGTGTCCAGCACTTATGTTCGGAACTTCTTGAACTGAAGCAAGAATCTGATGAGGATTTTCAAAAGAACATCTTTTCAAATTACACAGCCTTTCTTGCGTAAGTTCTTGATTTATGAAAACACCCCACTTGTAATTGTTTGGAGTAACTAGTATTGGATATCATAGTTCTGAGTGAAGAAATTCGAAATATTCAAGAATGTATCTGCAAGGTTGTAACATTGTACTTTGAGGGATTGAAACATATATACATCCTTTTGTTTTCAGAATATTGAAAGAGGTAGAAATCTTGCGTGGCGAATTGGTGGGACTGAAACACCAGGCTTCTTCGCAGGGGAAACTCGTGAAGAACCTCATAAATGGAACTTCTTTACAAGTTCTCTCCGTGGAGACCATAGAAATGATGCTCGAAGAACCTCCGAATCTCGAACCATCTCCTGCAAGCATATTGGAAACTCACACGGAAAAGGTTTCAGAAATGTTGGATACTCTTCTTTCAGAGCACAGGCTACAAGATGCACTTGTTCTGCTGAAGATGGAAGGCAAGTTTTTCCAAAATTTAAGCTCGGGCGAAGATATTTCATCGAATGATATAACTTTCTACCACTCGGGGATTTCTGAGAAAAGAACAGTTCTTTCTGATCAGTTCTCATCAATGGCTAAGCATCCTCGGGTTTCTGCACCAGAGCTGCAGAAGGCGCTTCTTGGACTGTCCCAACTTGGCGAAAATCGTCTTGCTACGAAGCTATTGCTTCAGTATTATCATTCTCGCATTGCATCTGGAGTACATGACATGCAGTCTTCGAAAGAGGTACTTGATGTGTCATACGTTCAAGAAACAGCGAGGTTGGTTTGTTCCATGATATCTCAATGTGCAAGATGTTTTGTGGCCTTAAATGGAGAGAATCATGCTCAAGATTCTGTACTAGTTCAATGGGCAGAGGAAGAAATAAAATTCTTTGCATCTTGCTTCGAAAAGTTTATATCATCCATTCCCCAAATAAGCGGTAGACTCGTGCTAGCCGCTGATACTGTGCAGATTGCTATGTCATATTGCTCTTTGCTAGAGCCTCAAATGCTATTCCTTCAGCCATCTTTGATCGAGCAAGTCCGCCCTTGCGTACAAGAGGTTCTGAGAACCCATATCAGCCACTTGAGTAAAGTTGTTAGTATTTTCACGTCGGCTGATACTTGGGATCTTGATAGATATCTCGTATCAGGGATCTTGACAGGAAGGAATGATGGTGTCGTCGATCAACTTCCGGATTATATCTATCTCACCAACAGCGGTAGGAAATTCATTATGGTTTTTCAGGTTCGTTAATCCCCACTTGTGTCATGTTTTTGAGTTAAGTGAGCTAACAACTGATGATTTTTACTTCGCGTTTAGTCGCTTGCAGACGACGTTTTGTCCTTGATCTCTCTACAAATGGAAAGTTCGATTCTCAAAGGGATCCTGGATCTGTTCGTGGCATACATTGTTGTTCTTGAAAGTGCACTCACAGGTGACACGGATGTCCTACAGAAAGAAGGTTTGAGTATCAACTTACCAGAGTCTCCAGCTCAAGAAATTTGCATTCTGGCCAATATTTCTACATTAATGCAATTCTCGTCGATGGTGATCAGAAATATATTTGAGGGAATCCATGGTTCGGAATTTGAGATCCAGAACTTTCTGTTGTTCGTTAAAGACGTAAACGGTCGACTGAGAGCCGGTTTTCTCAAGCAGTTTGTGAAAAATATTTTCTCTACGGATGATGATCATCAAGCATGTAGTTCCGAGTGTCGTATCAACTGGGATGAGTCCACAATTTGTGATCTGGTTCCGTCTGTTCCTTATCTGGTATGCTCAAATCTTGATATTTCAAGTGTTTAGACGTGTGTGTGTTTGTCTTTGTGTTTACTTTGACCTTGTTGATGTCTAGAATTGACACAAATCAATTGTAATTTAGACTAACATAACTTGTCATGCCATTAATAAGGAAACCAAATGGAATTTCCCGATACCTTATCTAAAATGCACAGAAAAATTTCAAGATACCCTTTGAGTAGTATCCTAATGATGCATTTAAAGATATATATATATTTAATAATATGTCGACGATGTATAGTTCATTTGACACTAAGGTTTCAAGTATGAGAAGAGATCTCGAGTTAAAGACCCAATTACAACAATCTTTTTTCCAATCCAAGGCCTTGATGATACATCGAAAGATGTATATAATTAATATTAGATAGATACGAGGTCCACTGAAAAATCAATAGTCACCGCATATATTGATAAACGTCTATCGTTAGATGAACCTGTAACATGTTATGGTAATGCCATATTATGGTCAAGAAAGTCTTACCCACACACTAATTGAGATCATCTACCAATTTGACTCGTAAATGTTGCAAAATCACCAACTTTTTTCGTTGTCTGAAGTTTTACGAATTCAAATTTCGTGCAACTTCATAATGTTTTGCACCTTTTCTTGTGCCATGATATCGACCAGGAACTATATTTAGAGTTAAAGAAGCTAGAAAAGCTTGCTAATGAAGATTGCATGGAAAAAAATTGGTTGATGGATCTTCTGAGGGAGCTAACGCATGCTGTATTTGAATGGATATCAAGTGCATCCAAAAACTGGCAGATCGACAAGCAAGATTTGGCCAACAATCGCAATGAATTAATTCAGGTATTCATGTTTTCTGGTAAAATTCCCTATGTTTAATATAGGAATACTTCGAGTCTGTAAATCTTCTTTTCTCCATAAACAGTTGATCTTGGATTCACATTTTCTGGTTGAAATTGCGAGACATGGGGGATACTTGTCGGATAACATAACACAGGTGCCAATGGATTTTGTATCCCATTTGGAGGCATCCTTTATTACCGCTGGATTGGAATCTCTAAGGTAACAATGTCATTTTTTTTAATTTTTGTTTCTAATTTGTGTGCTTTTGGAGTATTTATTTTGAAATCTCCTCGGGTAAATACTAAGGATGTGCATAGATCAATGCAGAAAAGTTTCCAGACTTACCAAAGCTCCTATTTTGTTAAATTACAGAGGCTTGAATGACAAGTGGCCAGCAAATGCGGCCACCAAAGCTCTACTCAAGTTGCAAGAACTCGAAGGACAAGAAACCGTAGAAAATGAAAACAACTTTAGTACTATTCAAAAAGAAGAATCATACGAATACGAGGCAGGAAAGGATCCTGCAGTAGCGGTTCTTGATCCATTGATTTTAGATGCCTCAGAATCGGAAGATAGGAAGGAAGATGGCAAAACTGATGCAGAAGTTTCAGGAACTAATGGTATCCCATTTGAAGAAGGGCAGCTTGAAGAGAAGGATATCCGAACACAAAATTTAAGCCAAGAAACCACAAAGATAGAATGAAATGTTACATGAATAAATACATTTTGCTGCATAATTCCTTTGTTTTAATAATAAAGCTAGCTAATATTTAAGCCGAACTGGAACACAAGGACAAAATGAAAAATGATGAGCGATGCCAGTTCATACAGCATACATAACAATCTACGACCTTAAACCATGTTGTGCTAGTTCTAGAGGCATGAAAGTCACTCGTCCATATATCTGATACAATAGGAGGAAACATGTTTATTAGCCCATACCGTTTCAGTGAAAGACTAACATCCACAATCTACATGAGCTGTTGATACAAAGCCACCATCTGATTATCAAACAGTCGAACCTCAAAATGAACAATGACCACCATTCATCGCATATTATCGCGGCGCCTGACATATCGGGTTCGATCATTGTATCTTGGCCTGTCTTGAGCTCTCTGAGGCACAGGCTCAACTCTCCTTTGTCTCTCTGGAGATCGCTGAACTATCTCTCCATTTACATATAGCTCAGCTGTCCAGACCACAAAATTTAGCAAACAAGATCAGAGAGCTCATACGAACTCAGGAAGAGGTTATTCTGAACCCCTAATAATGCATTGTGACCATTTAATTAAAAATCACTTCAAATGGACACTGAAGATAATGCAGTTTCATCAAACCAACAAAAAAGATTGTCAATCAGTTTTTCTCTTTATCCATATTTCCAAAACTGGAGGAAGTGATCTTATTCTCTTTATCCATATTTTCATGTATTATTTCAAATGAAAGATAATCCAGTTTCCGTTCGTCAATAAACACAATGAAAATGGTAAAAATCCAGTGTAAAATAAAGAACCATCCGAGAATGCATAAAATTAGACATAAAAATTCCAACCCGAAACTTGAAACAGAAAAATAGAACAAGATTGTCAATCAGTGGTAATAGATTATAAACAAAACGAACATTTAATATCATAATTAATATAGGAAGAAATACCTCCATAGTCCTTGTTCTCAGCATCAACATAAGAATCTGGAAGAACGAAAAGAACGCCGGGCAAACCTGTATACAGAAAGACACAAACACATGACAAAGGATAATCAAAACCCGAAACCACGCAAAATCAATACCAAAAAAATCAAACCCCTGTTTCATAAAGCCATTTTCATGCACGAACCTTCAAGCTTGTTGGATGTTTCCTCATCTATCTCGCATCCAAACCCAAAGTACCTCTCACAAGAAACATTGTATATTTTCTTCTTGGCCTCCTCCTCACTATAGTCAACACACGAAACAGACGACAAATTACCCGTATCAATCGAAAAATACCATCTCAAGTATGTTGCCAAGATTTGAACGAAAGATGGCATCAATGACAACATGAGCGATAAAAAAATTAAAAAAAAATCAACCTTCCGAGCACTTTGGCTAGGGTTTCAACATAGCAATCAATCATCTGCTGCTTGGTGGCCCCTTCACCACCAGGCTTATCCATCACAATAAGCCAGTGCTCATAATCGCATCCGGGGAAGAGTGGGGCCATCTCGGTGGGCGGCCGGTCGCTGAAGTTGGAGCCGGAATTCAGCGGCGAATAACCCGAACCGGATCTATTAACCCGACAGCGTATTGTGTTAAACCTGGTGAAATTAGGAGAGCTTACCGCCAAGGAATGGGATAAGGCGGGCACGGCGGAGCGAGAGGCGGACATGGGTGGAACGAACCTTATGAGCGGCGGGTTTCTGGAGACAGAAGAGGAGAAGCGTCGTGTGGGGATGATAGCTCCGGTTGATCGGAGGGTCAGGATTAATCGGGCCATAGTGGCGGCCATTGCAATCTGCCTGTGCGAGTGTGGAGATTGTGTGAGGGTTTTGGGGAGAGGAATTGCTTGCCGGGGAGGGGGGTTTAGATAATAATAATAATAATATCCAATACAAAACTTTAGTAAAAATAAAAATTCAATTTATTTCTTTTATTCATTTTTTTACAAAAATAAGAAAGGCAATTAAATCAAATAATGTCATTTATCAAGTTCAATGTTTTATAGCATACAAAAATTCAAAAAAACATTGTTTTTTTTAAAACAAGTTATACTGATTATTTTTATTTATGGTAAGTAAATTCTTGTTGGTAAATCATACAATCGTGCATTTGGGATAGTATTACAAGAAAAATGTTATATGTACAAAATGATGGGAAATGATATATATAAATACACCGATATACGGTTATACACATGGTTGTACGTTATTTTTGAAAATTATAAAATTATTTTAATAAAAAGTTCTTTTAATACCAGATACTTTTGCAATTTGAAAGATAACTTAGTAATCATATGTGCATGTACATTTAGCAATACATATATGTACAATAATATAGTTACACATTCTTCCGAAATCAATGGATATTTTTTGTAATCTCAACAACATATGTAATCCTTACTTGCACATGATAACAAAACTCGTTTTGTAATCTCGAAAGCCACTTGTAAATATATGTATACATCATCGTAAATACAACATAACCTTTTTGTTAATTAATTATCTAATAATAAATCATAGGATCTTGTAACGCGTGATATATATTTCAAGTTTCCTCCTCCTTGTTCATAATCATAATCATGGGCATGGGCATCCTCTCCAATAATTCTGTGCCGCCACTTGTTTCTGTGTTGTAAACGAACAGCTTGGCCACAACAAGGAAGAAGACGAGGTTTGGGAAGCTCAAAACAGCATAAAATCCATAAAAACAATCCAAACGTCTTTGAGGCATTAAGGTTGTCCAAAATCCATAAAAACAAGCCCCGACCCCATGCGTTGCAACAGAGTGATCCCTCTCGGGTTTTTCGTGTATTTTCAGGCGATGGGGACGAAGAGCCTGTCGTAGATCACCAGACTGATGAGCATGAAGATGGTTATAAAGGCCGTGAGGCAGGCCGGGGGATCTTGAAGTGGGGGCCGATGCCGCGTTCTAGAGTCGCGCCTTGCTTTATGAAGAGTGTCTGCGTTTGTGCCAACATGGTGCTTGGTATGAATGTTGCAAGCAGTATAGGGATCATTTTGGATAGAAGTATTTAATTTCATATTTTCTCTTCAATTATTATGGCTCTGTTCTTGTATAAGGCGTGCCGGACGGGGGCTTATGCCTATAATAAGGCGTGCCCACAATGAAGACCATTATCGACACCGCGAGCCCAAGTGTCGGGAGGCCGTAGCCGATGGACCATCCAACGTTGTCCTGAATGTATATAAGGAAAGTGTTGGAGAAAAGCGTGCCTAGGAAGATGCTAAACATCCACCAGTTGAAGAAGGAGAGCTTTTGGAACCGCTCTTTCGGCTCAGAATCGTCGAATTGGTCCGCCCCCATGGTCGAGATGTTGGGCTTGGTTCCACCCGTTCCTAGTGCTATGACATACAACGCACTGTACAATACGGCTATTTGTAACGTCTACGCCCTCTCGGGACAATCCTCTCCTTTAACGCCGCTTCCACAGGACGGAGGCCTCAAGGAAGGCAGAGAAACCGCCAGTGACAATAGGATCATTCCCTGTTACGTACAAAGGGGAAGGAAATGCTTAAATTATAATATAAAAAAAAAAAATTGATTATGAACTTTTCTTTTACAAAATTTTGACAGTTTACCGCGAGATAAATGGTGGAGGCAAAGATGAACGTCCAATATCGTCCAAGGTAAGTGTCTGCAATATATGCACCTAAGAATGGTGTCATCCAAACAGTACCAACCAAATTGGTAACATTGTCTGTAAGATAAATCACTAGATTTGATGCAATCCCATAATATGCCATCCTCTCGAACATTTCATACCCTGATCAGAACCAAAAAAAAAAAAAATGATTTAAGTACACCAATTAATTAGTCCAGTTGTTTTTCCAGATATGATCGTGGATCGGGTACATGAAACGTGCGAAAAAAGCGAATAATATTTACCAACAATGAAGTAACAAGCCTTCCATTTTCCAGTGTTTGATCTAAGAACAGGTCTACCTTTAAGGTCCAAGCTTCCATCTCGTGTGTAATCCCCTCTTCCACCAGCAGACCCTTCCTCTTCCATAAAAGGCAAAGGCAAGCAATATTCTATATATCAATGCTGGACAATGGAAAATCAATATACTGCAGGCTGAGGCATCTTAAATAATTTGTTTCACTCGCAATCCTTTTTTTTTTTTTTTATTTATATATTTTTGTCTGTTTTTTGGTTATGGGCCGAAATCCAAAAGTTTATTCGATTGCATGGTAAGAAATTTCACAATCACTTTATTTTTGTGGAAGTTTCGTGGGGCATTTAATTTCTTGAAAGTGTCGCGCCCTCTGTTGGCTTTGCTTAAAGACGACAGTCGTTTTTTTTTTTTTGGAAAATTATTATACGTTGAAAAAAGTTATTTCGTGCTTATTTTGTGTTTCAAGTGAGTTAGGTTGTCTCATGTCTCTAGCGCCAACATTGGAAAGGAAAATGCCCTACGTTTCACCCATTGTTTAATTTTTCAGCATCCGCACCCGGTACTATATATATATATATATATATATATGACATATGGTGGACCTCGTTTTTTTTATAAAAAAAATTCAAACGTTATTTTTTCATGTCAATAAATAATAATGTATGTAGTCGGGATGAGATGATTAACGATTTTATTTTTAATAGACAAAAACATCGCAAGCTTCTCCTCTCGATCGGGTTGTATCTAGATTTTTTAGATACATTTATTTATTGATCAGCAAATTAGTTTTGCAAATGTGTTTTAGCTATATCCTATAATTATAAAGTGTTGCTGAAACAAATAAAATCACAAACGAAATGAACCCCACCAATTGCACTTGGAACAATTGGATGTGTCGATATGATTTTTGTCCACCCATTATTATTTGCTATTAATTTAAATTTGGTGATGGAAACAATAGAACCAGCAACCAATTGAAAATGCTACTAACTTATAATGTTTAAATTAATGAAACTGTCTATTTACTAGATATATAAAAATGTCATGAAATACTTTTTTTAAAAAAAAAAAGCTCATGATATTAAACTGTCTATTATTACCCATTCGCTAATATTTTCCCCAACATCTAGAGAATTTATTTAGAGTAATGCTAGATGTACACTTTAGGTAGTATTTGAGAGAGCATTTAGGAAGCATTTATCAGTTTTTCTTTAACAAAATTTTCAAAATGTTCAAAATTTTGTTAAGAAAAAGTTGAGAAGTGATTCCTAGAAGCTCTCTCAAACGCTACCTTAATATACATCTTGATTTACACTCTTACTTATTAATTACAAATTTTTTTTTGATCAATTATATATTTATTTTTTATCGTGGATAGTTTTGTATTTAATGAGAGAAATACGATAAATTTTAAGTAAAAGTGTAAACTAAGATGTACGTCTTGTAGATGTACATCTAGCATTTTTCGTTTATTTATAGTACATGATGTTATAGTTTTTAATGAAAAATAGTATGCCATTAAAATGTTCAAAGTTCCACATAACTAACAAAATTAAAATCATCGAAAACAAAATTTTAAAATCTTACGTCCAAGCAGAGAGAGAATCGCATAGCTGTTCGTTGGGACAAAATTCTTCATAAAAGTCACTTGAAGAAAAAAAATGGAAGCATATCAAAATAAAATATCATTTATCTTAGTACATAATGTCGTTTCGTTTAAAAAAAAAGAGAGAGAACATAATGAATTTTACATTAAACCCCTATCTTTATGATTTTTTTTTAAAAAAAATTGAATATTTCTAATTTCTACAACATGAAAATTTTCACTTTCGACTACATATATTTTTTCTCGTGATGATTTTGGTCTCTATCATGCCAAATTTAAATCTTTGTCAATTATCTCCTCTCTGGCTCTCTCCCTTCCCTTCCCTTCCATTTTTTAAATAATAAATTTAGCCTACCATATAGTTTTGTCGCAAATAAAGTTAGTGTCTGTAATATCACATCAACATTAATAATAAAAATTTAAATTATCAAAAATCGAAAGATAGATATAAAATTGAAATTAAAGTATAGACGACTAATATCATTAAAAAAACCAACATGTTAGACTAACATATATAGATTTTTTCCCCGAATATCAAAACATTTTATTTTAATGTTCCTCTCTTAAACATTCAGAATCAACTAGCTAAATATATTTCAATAAAGAATCAAACAGAATTCACTAAAAAAAATATTTGATGTAAAGTTGGTTTTACCTAATCAAATATTTTTTTAACAATATTTTTTTAACGTTGCAATAATCAATTGTTAATGTAATTACGCTATATATTTTTGACGTTGAAAGTTGGTGAATAAATGAACGAATTCAAACAACAATTTCATTTAAGGAAGTAAACCGAGCATTATTTGATGATTATATCCACTTCACAGATATTAAGATTCTGTATAATTAACGAAAGAAATCACAGGGGAAAAAAATTCAAGAAATCCAACCTGTGTTCCAACGGTCAGTTCCCCACAGAGCCCCACAAAACTCGACCGTTTAGCCTTCTTTCCCCCCCTCTTCACGCTCCCATCTCCTCTTTGCCTAAGAAACATGGAGTACCTTTAACCTAATAAACGCCTCCTTTCTCTACGGTTTCTCCGAAATCAATAAAAGAAAAAGGGGGGATTTTTCAGAGGGAAAAGGGTTGTTGCATTTATTGTCCGAATCGAATGGGTTGTTTTCTTGGATGCTTTGGGGATGCAAAAGATCAAAAGAACAAGAAACAAAGGACTCGTCGAGACAGCCCGAAAGGACAGGTGAAGACCCGTTTTTTAGTTCGATTAGAAAATTTGTGGAGAAGAGCTGTGAAGTTCTCAGTTGTGTTTGTGTTTTATTGGTTTTCTGCTTGTTGATTGTATGCATTGAGGTGTTGGTTATTTGAGATATGAACGTTATTGCTTGAACCATGGAAACGAGCTCGAGAGATATTTTGTGGTACTTTTGAAAAATCAAGTGTTCTTGATTTTTGTACTTTGGTTAATCTAAATAATTGGCCTTCGTTGATGAATGGGAATTTGCTTTAGTCTTTTATTTGGTTGTTTGTGTTTCAATTATCTTATCTTCTTTGATTTTGAATTTTGCTTCAAAATTTGAGTTTTGCTGACTTCTTGCAGAAGAGAAACCAAGTTGAGGATGCTCGACAGCAAAGTACATTGGTGGATCAGAGCATCTTAGAAACACCGTCTACCGGCTTGGTTTCAGAATTACAGTGAGTCTTTTATTGTTGCTTCAATTGTCAAATTATAATGCTATCTTACCCCTTGATTCGTAGGACGGATAAAGTTTGGTTTTCTTTTGCTGTTGAGATCAGTATGCTGTTGCCTTTCTCTGTTTCTTGTTATGTGGATCAGAGAACCCTAGAGACACCGCCTACCAACTTGGTTTCAGAATTTCTGCGAGTTTTCGATTGTTGTTTCAATTGTTGAATTGTACTGCCATCCTACCCATTGATTCGTAGGACGAATAAAGTTCGTGTTTTTTTTGCTGTTGAGATCGATATGTTGTTGCCTTTCTTTCTTCCTTGTTATGCTCTAATCCTCTTCAGTTAATTTTCTTTTATTATGTTGGATCATTTGAGAGGTGGATGCATGGAATTGAGCTAAAGCTAGTTAGTGAGTTGGGGGAAAGATCATATTTTTGATAAATTTTACACTCATGTTCAGCTTTTGTTGATTACTGGATTTTGAGTGTAGAATAAAACCGAAGGAAGAGGAGAAATTGAGCCCGAGTCCAAAGAAAAGAGTTACATTTAACTCAAACATCACTACACATGATCATGTTTCAGTCTTCGAGAGCACAGATTCTCTGCCCGAGTGCGATATTAGCATGCAGAGAGAAAAGGAAAAGGATCTTAAAGCTTCGAGTCCAGGATCTGAAGATGGTAATTCAGTCACCTCGAGTGTTGGATCGTACCCTTCAAATCATAGATACCATAACACCAGAGACAGTGATGATGAAGCAGAAGACTATGGTGATAGTGAGGACTTAGATGATTTGGATGACTTTGAAGATGAAGAAGGTTTCAATGATTGTGATGAAGATGATGTCGATAGCGTGATGAACTGTCAGGACGTATGGTCTGAGTCGATTGTGATCTCATCTGCGGAGTCGAGAGTAGAGAATCATTCCGCTAATTCGATTGATGATGAAGTAGAGAGTCATATGTTGGAGACTTCGCAACCTAGTGAGGCAACCGAAGCGTTTGGACCAAGATTTAATGCGAGAGACAGAAGGGATTATGTCAATTCTGTGCTGAACCCTGTAGAGAATATTACTCAGTGGAAAGCTATAAAATCAAAAGGAACGTCATGTTTCTTGAAGCCGCAGAAGGAGAATTTGATATCATACTCAGAACATACATGTAAGCATACATCTCTAGGTGTCAGGACAAGATCTGATGAATTGAAGAAATCAAATCAAGAAGTGGCAGTAGATGCAAGTCTATCAAATTGGTTGGCTTCTCCTGAAATCACACCTTCCAAGAATAATCTTTCCAGTCAACTTGAATCAGTTGCATCAGGAAATACCATTTCAAAAGGGTCTCGTTCTGTGAGGAGCTTCGAAGATAGGCCTATTTTAGGTGCGTTGACAGTAGAAGAACTGAAACAGATTTCGGTGTCTTCTTCACCAAAGAAAACGTCACCTATTCGAAACCCTGACGAGATGCCGATTATTGGCACTGTCGGGACTTACTGGAACCACTCCGGTTCGACCTCGTCATATAAAGGCATACCCAACACAACTAGCAAATACAGAGAGGTATTCAAGTTCATTAACATAGTCTCTCATTTATGCCGTTTAAATAATTTTATTTTGGTACTAAGAATTTGTGTGCAAAATGCAGGACAAGATAGTTCATTGGCAATCGACTCCATTCGAGACAAGATTGGAGAGAGCTCTGAATCAAGGTTCTACTGGAGCTTAATTGAATTTTATGATAAGATCCTTGGAGAAGCTTATATAAGATGTTTGAGTTATTTATTTATTTATTTTTTGCATGCGTTGTGAATTCTTGATTGATTTGTGTGTGGATGTTTTTCCATTTGTTCATTGTGTGTATTGTACTTGTATTTATACGTGCTGTTGAATACAGAATTGAGGTGGTCATTTTTATTGATTTTACATTTTTTAGCGAGAAAATGGTCTTTATTATTCAAATGACATCAAAAAAATTTCAAAATCAGGATTTAGAAAAATCTAAATAGTACAACCCACAAAATTAATGGCATATAATTTTATTATGAAAATAACTAATGTAAATTGCAAAACATGATTAAAATGAAAGCAGCTCCTAACTAGCTAAGCTTGGCTTATATGTAAAAACTAAAAACTACTCCTAATCACTATATATTGACTCAAAAATGACAATGGAGTTTGTGGAAGATTTTGTGAATCAACCACGCAGTTGTAATCGTTTCCGCCGATCCCTCCAACCATGAAGAGGGCATTACGAAGCTTCTCCACACAATCTATACATCAATTTGTAAGATAGTATTATTATTATAGAATTGAAAATTTTACTTAAAGATCTAAAAATATATATGGAAATTAATTAAGCTGGTTGCTAACCTCTATGATCAACGCAAATTGAGTCGAAATGAGAAGTCATCCAATCTAATTGTACATCACGAGAAGAATTTGTGACTGGATTCAAAATCTTTTTATCTTCCAAAACTTGGGTGGGTAACGCAGTGGATCCTGCAACCGCGAAGTTGGGTCCATGTTGGAAGTTTGCTGTTGTGTTTTTATATGGCGGAAGCAATGGAAGACCAGCATCCATAGCTATATATCAAAAAGAACAAGAACAAGATTATAGTTAATTTGTCCCAGTTTAATTAATTTGTGTTATAGCTTTAAGATCACGTTATATTAATCAAGAAAACAAAATGTCTTTTAATATATATATATATATATATATATATATAGCTTTAAGATCACGTAAGTACGTAATATTAATTATATTACCATTAAAATATTGTACTTTCTTGATTCGCTTATCTTTTATATATATGCATATACATGAGTGAATCTAATGCAGATTAATTCTAAAAATAGAACATGCATGGAACAAAATATGTATCGATCGACGAGCAATTAATATTGGAGCATATATGTATTAACAAAATTCGATCTTACCTATATAATCGATCATGATAAAATCATTTGAACATCGAACGGTGGCATTATTGAAAAAAATTTCTCCATAAGAAAGTCTTGTGAAAGAAGTATTGATTCCGATTTGATACGAGATCCTATCAAACTTACAGATTTTCAAAGGATGGTCATGAATGAGTATGATGCAAGTAAAACAAACAAGAAACAAGAAGATGGTGATTGCCAATTTAAGAGTCATTCGTAAATAATGTTCACTACTTAAAACGAGAGAAGAATATTATAGCTATGTGTGCAATGCATACTAATGAATAGGCGGAGCTTGTGTTTATTTATAGAGGAAGATGTTCATTAATTCTAACAATCACGAGTTTGAATCCTTTTTTAAGTCAATTAACTTGAATTATATATGGAAATTTTTGTTTTAAAATGGATTTTTTTAGGGTCCAAACTTAATAATCGTTCGAAAATACGTGTCATGATTTGGACTCTCGATTATTTATTTAAAATTCTTAACTTCAAAATTAATATTCCATCATTTTTTGTATTTTCGTCAAATACAAATTTTTTTAAAAAAAAACGCGTCGAGAAATAATTGCAAAGCCTTTTAAATAAAATAGATAAAGATGAAATCAAATTATGCGATCAATCAAATGATGTGAGAAGTTGTATCCTATTATTCAGTTAAAAAATTGATCTTTAAAATTAGTTTTTTTATTATTACTAGCAACAATGCACACATAATGTGTGTGCCTCAAATATTTTATTTTTAAAATTAGTTTTTTTAAATGAATTTTTATGCAATTTTATATCGAAATTAGATTCGAATATAATTAAATTTTTAATATTTTCATTATTGAGATAAAATTTTATTTAATTTGAAATTTCACTAATTTAGTGATTGACCAATCAAAATTATATGTTATATTTGTAAATTGAGGTTGTGAGAAAAAAAAACATGTGGATTAACTTGATTGAATGAGTTTTTTTAAATAAATAAAATGTGGATAATTGGTAGTGGGAAGTTGAAGGGTATTATTGGAATAGAAAAAGGCTTCACCAAATGGAGGTTTTTATTATGCCCTCTCCCTTTATATATAGTAATAGATTATTATTATTATTATTATTATTATTATTATTATTATTGAAAAATGATAATTTTCAATCCATTTATTGATCAATCATCAAATTTAAAAGGCGTCGATAACTCAATAACAAATTTTTTTTCTCCCAACACACTTATCGATTTATATATCTATACTTGATTAATAAATAGATATAGAAATATATTACATTAAATTTATATCTTTTACTTATATATTTTAATACTTTTTCTTTATTTTTATCTTTATTTTAAAATTTAAATGATAATATTTTTATTACATAAATTAATCATTTTTAAACTTTTTAATTTTAAAATAATCTCTAAATTGATTTATATATGCAACGCATGGCAATTGGCATTTTATCGTTTATCAAATAAATACCCTTTCTACAGTCTTGATACCAAATAATTCAAAATATTGAAACATATATCTGTGATCTAGAAATACTCCAAACTATTATATGCACACACAATCAAAGGGATTCAAAAAGAAAAATGAAAAGGATTACCTCACAAGTCTGAAAACATTTATAGGTATCATTTGAGCTTTTAGAAGATGCAGAAATACGATACAACTATTAGAGTATGCAGAAATATTATATGCACACACAATCAAAGGGATTCAAAAAGAATCTTAAATTAAACGAAGAGCAATCCAATTGAAATATTCTCTTAAAACTTAGCATGTTTTGAGTTTGAAGCTCAAATGCAAACTAAAAAGTAGTCGCATCCATGAAACGCTATTAATCCATACAGTAAATATGTACAGTTTAAGTATCGTTATTTTTTTGCGGGAAAAGTTGCTTTATTTCTCTACCAAAATTCCCCATTGCCCATTAAAAACAACGTCAGAAGATCACATTTAGAAGGAATCCAAGATTCAGACCTACATTTGTCAAAGCCCGCATGAATAGATATAATTAAGGGCCAGAAACTTCAGGGCTCCTCATTCCTTACTCTAGTTATGCTCAAGGATTGCTTGTCCTTTCATATCTGTCCACTTTGACTCGCTTTGATGATGGTGATCCAGCTGCATCAGCATCGTCTTCCTCAAGATTTTCAAGAACTGTAGTTTCTGATGCGATTTGTTTCTCTTTTGCTGACTGAGAAGTTTCTCCTGATGCTGCAGCAACATTACTTGGCTTGCTTTTGCTACTACCAGATTCAACTTCTAAATTATTATTTGCAAGAGAGTTTCCTGCTGCTTCAGCCGATTCTTTCGAGGGGTTCTCACTGCCCCCCTTCATCAAGTCTATGCCTGACTTGCACTGCTTCTCAAACATCATCTGAAGATATCGTCCTTGCTCTTCTATTCGAAGTTGTAGATTTCTTTGAATCTGCAGAAAGAATAATTAGGCATCAGTATATGTTAATGAATGGGTACACCTGCCCTTAGATTAACTTAGAGCTGACTTCGAAACTTATTTCCTAGTGAAATTTTTCAATAAACAACAAATTCATACCTCAAGTTGTTCATGAAGCCGCTTTTGTACTTCCATTTGCAATCGTAATGCTTCTGTGAGCTCAATACCTCTATTCCAATCAAGAAAAAAATGCAATAGTAAGCAGCATACTATGATAGAAATAAATGCCAGGTGCCAGGCAGGTACACAATTTTTCCTGATGTTAGATTTTTTTATAGTTCATATTTTTTGTCATTCTATCTTAAGCAAGAGAACCGTTGGTTGATAGAAACGATCTCAGAACACTTCAGACTCTTGAAAATATTAAAATTCGCCAAATTCAATTCTAACCAAAAATTCCATTCTTTTCAGAGTTCTCATCATGATGTGGATTCTAATGAGATTCCTGATTTTCAAGGACGACCTAACAATCGCCACAATTCTGCCTTTGACAAATTCCTAGAGTGATTAACATGTTTCCCACCATCCAAAGGAATAATTATACTGCAAATAAATCTATGAATAAAGTTGAAAATATCAAAAGAAAGTCACAGAAATGGTGGTCATGGCCTCATGGGTACTAAAGAAACAAACAAAGGGATACAAAGTTATTCAGAAACTCTGTCACAGATACATCTAAGCTCTCCATTTTGCACCATGCCAGCAGAATAGGCCATTGCCAACCCTCCGTAAATAAAAAAATTTCATGGAAGTGAGAGTCAGAAAAACATTCGAAACACGGTGAATTTATCATTCACCAGAAGAATTCAACAAAAATCCATCAAACTTACGTTTTTAGGTCCAGTGATGAGAGTTCGTCAATGGAACTTAGTTTTTTTTCTGCTTCTGCATACAGAAAAAAAAAATGCAATATCAAGTAGGCCAAAAAAAATACACCATATGGTGACTTCATTGCATGCATAGTTAAGAAGAGCATAACAACGAAAGACAGAATTGAACACAAGTAATTCTTGTCATTGCAAACTAGATAAAGGTGATGATAAAGAATACACAACAAAGATGGACCAATCGGTAAAATCTTATCAAGAATCATTATGCCTAAAATAAACTTTAGAATTTGCATAGTACTATGGCGGGTAAGAAGAATTGTATATATAGGGCTGGGTAATACTGTGAATGAAACAAAAAAGTATATAAAGTATAAACCACCTCAAGAACTATTGGAGTTTGGAACCTAACAATAAAAGGCTGAACTTAAGAAAATTCAACAACAAAAGGAATACCAGTGAACGAACAATATATACTACAGAAACTCACATGTGGAAATAAGGGGGAAGACAAAATTTTAACTTGAAACCAAAACTCTGCTAAAACAAAGAGGGGGAAAAAGTTCTACTCCCAAGTCATGGATGTCATTTTACCCAAATTATCAACGCTTCATGTTTCTTCTATTTATTTTACTATCAGAACAACAAAATTGATGAAATGGCATAATTCACAGGATGAACATACAAATTGGACCAAAAAATTGGACAGAAACAATGGCACACCTTCTGTTGTCTCCGGTTTGTATCTTGCAGTTCGATATTTCTGCAATCAAGGGATCATATTCCATTTCAAAGATTTCCAATCAATTTAGTTTTGAGAATGAGCATGCTTACTGATATACATACCTGTAGGTGGCTTTTAACATGGTAGATGGTCAAACCTTCCACTTTCATCAGCTTCAGGACACCTTTGGGAGTAGCTCCTGTGATAAAAACTCAGAATTCATTGGCATGAGCAATAGAATGGGCATATTATGCAAGATTGCCTTCATGAGGGAAGAAGTGTAAACCTACTTTCACTTCCACCCAGCTTGTTGACTGCCTCCACAAAGGCCTCGTGAAGTTCTGGTGTCCAGCGCATCCGCTGCTTTGCACAAGCAGAATTCGCAGAGGATGATTGACCGGCAGCATTGCAAGTTTCTCCTGAAGTTGCTGGAAGCTGTTGAGATATATGGGGTTGCTGCACTGGGAAATTGGTTTCCAAAATCTGTTGTGATAACTGCAGCAGCAGACAAAAAACAAAGAAGAAAGAATGTCACAATTATCCACTGTCTCTGTAGAATAAAAAGTAATTGATGCATAGAGGAATAACACCAACCATAGGCTCTGGATCTGCAACACTTGCATCAGAAAGAAGTTGACTCCAATCAGATGTCAAAGCATCATTGTCAGTGATAAGCTGATCAGCCCAATCAGGCCAATCATTTGGTTTGTCAAGGTCCTCAGATGGAATCACAATGCCATTGTTGTTACTGCTATTAAGATGGTTATTCGGGATAGTCGAACTTAATGGAAAGTCAAGAAAATCAGGCAGTGAATCTGTACACCAAGAGTCATTGCTTTCTCTGCGGTGATTCGACGAAGCAGATTGAAAAACTCCAGAGTCAATCGATCGTGTCAATGAAACTGATGTCCCACTATCCATTGATTGAGAAACAAAAGGAGACTGGGGATGTTGTTCTTGTAATTGGACTGATGAAAAATGAAGATCAGTAGAAAATTCAGAAGATGAAGAAAACATATGTCCAGCAACCCCACTGTTGGAATACAGCGAGGAAATAACCCCTGGAGGTTGTTGTGCGAGAGGAGATGGAAGAACAGGTGAAGACGAAGATAAAGCCCCAGATGCCCCACAAATATTCATTTGTCTAGCACCTGGTCTTTGAATAGATAAAGCTGGTCTGGTTTCCATTGTCGGCTTGCTTTGAAAACAACAGCAATCACAATATAACCAACAGAACCAGCTTAGTTTTTTTTATCTGCCACCAATTTAACCTATAAGCAAGAATACCCCATCAGACATATATCTCGGAATAAAAATTTAATTTACATAACATTCGAGTAAAAGTAAATGTAAAAGAAAAAATTATCAGAATGCCAGTTTGATCATATCAAAAGTAGCAGGAACAAGATATTTGCTCTCTTCAAGATACAACCGATTTGTGCTTTAAATTTTAAGTGGCTGCTCGTCATATATACCTTAGTTGAGATGATAAGCCAATGAAAACCTAAAATTGAACTAGTGTGGTCAAGGCATGGCAATAACAAAATGAGAGCTTTAGTTGCTTGCGTTTTGTATATGACGGGGACCGGGGTCATTAAATACCCAATGCAACTCTAACTGATCTCTTACTTACCTATATATGCCTTGGCTTGTAATGGTCAGTTGGATAAAATCTACATGCATGTTTTTGTGTGTGTGTGTGTGTGTGTGTGTGTGTGTGTGTGTTTTCACCACAGTTTTATGGGCATGAAGGTTACCCTGAGTCCTAGAACACAACAACATTCTATTAGAAACTAACTATAAGATATTCGAATGTGGATTTATGCTTCTATTATGCATAGGTCACCCTCACAGTTAATAGTTTCAATTGAAAGCACAAAATATGCTTCAAAAAAAAAGGGAAGCACAAAATATCAGCTTCATGAGACATTCTCCTGAAGTTCAAAAGGTTCACATTTTTGTTCCCGAAGGTATTGCTGGTTTTTTGCCCAGGACATCCAGCCCTGAAAATCTCGGAAAGGAAAAGATGAAGAAATACATGTCTATAGGTACGGCAGAGTTTGAAAAATGACCTTGGTCAACCAAATTTTTTGATTTATAACCTTCTTTCAAAAAAAATTTGCAAAAGGATCTTCAAATACAAAGGAAATGCAAAAACAAAATAAAGGAAAAAAATTGAGAAGGTTATATTTTCAAATCATGGTCAAACGGAGGTTATTTAGTTAAATAAATAACTATAGGTACACTATGTCCAGAAGCCCTGCTTGCAAACAAACCAACAAAAACAATATTCCACCTCTGTTGATGACATTCAAGCAACTGGTAAAAGACGGTTATTTCACGCTCGTCTAAAAGAAATCAAATACATAACTGAAGCAAGAACCAAAACAAAGTAAGCGTGAGAATTTAAGAAATTAACGGTTACATGTCATGGGTTTTGGAAGGAGTCGCAGGACAGTGCTCGGGTTAAAAAACTTCAAAGTTTGTAGATTGGCTTTATCACATAACTCTTAGCTTATACAATGTTGTCGCACTAGTATGCAACAAATTTTACTGCGTTTGATGACATGTGAGGCATTAAACACAACTATAGCAAGTGTGACAGTTGAAAAAAACAATTCTTTAATGCGATTAAAAGTTCTGCCCTGAACTTTCAAAAATTTCTTTGTATCCAGCATATCAATTTTATCCGTCAGCTCAATTCAGTCCACCATTTGAGCTGTGTCCTCAGATTACATCACGTGATATCAGTTTCACAATCAAGAGAAATTAAAACCGAAAGCAGCAAACCAAAACATACTACAGATGAAAAAGAAAAATCCCACCAACAGGACATGCACAAAAGCACGCACGACTATGGATCCCATCATGAATATCCAAATTCAAACTCGAGCTCAATGAACACAAGACCTTAAAAATGAATGAAGCCCGCAAAATCTTTATAACTATGGACAAAAAAATATTGGAAATTTCCCAGAATGATAAAAACAAGTCATGGCAAAAGGAAAACCAACCAAAAACTTTTGTTTACCTAAATTCCCCAAATCAACAGCAATCGAGAATCGAATCGCCCCATATCGAATCAAATCATCGAGCAACTAACGTCTCAGCCAAAATCACACGATATCAACCGGGGAGGAAGAACGTAAACGATATCTACGGCCCGACGTGGTTGCGCGTGCTTCCGCCTGTATGTTCGACGGCGCGTGCAAATCTTCGGCGGCCAAAAAGAATCGAATGGCGACGAGTGATGAGCTTTGTGTATTCGATTGGGATTTGGCCTCTACGCTTTTTAACTTTTTCCCTCTTCAGGTGCTTGTGTTGTGTACGCTACGCGCCTTTCTTGGAGCGTGACAATTTTTGACTTTTTCTTCTAGAGAAGACACAAGCACCACATTGACTTCTTTTTTATTCCCACCATATTACTAAATTGTAATTTACAAACATGTGTAAATTCTCTAAGATTGCTCGGATTGGTCGACCTAATATATATTTATAAGACAAAAATTCTTATAAGAAAGATCTTATTGATTAATTTTGTGAGATGCAACTATACAATCATAACTCTTGATTCAAACATAAGGTGACAGTAACTTGACATCTATACCGGATCATTATTCTAATCTCTCAAGTCTCTATTCGTCAAGCTCGTCTTTGTCCTGTTCCTGAACCACCTGTTGTCATGCACGCATACAAACACGAAAACAGTCAGACGGAGGTAACCAACCGTACTATTGTTTGATCTTTGCAGGCTCGACTGTATGGAGGAATTTTTATTTTTTATGTAAGAAATATTAATTTTTATTGTAAATATGGATACTCGTCTTACGGATAAAGACCGTCTCATAAGAGTGGTACTCTATTTACAATAACACAAAACCTTTTATGAAATTGTTTCATGGATCAATTTTTTAAGACAGCTCTTCAATCTTTGGTCGTCCATAAAAAATATTAGTTTTGTAAGAGTATTACTTTTTTTATTGTAAATATGAGCAGGTTGACATGTTTCACAGATAAATATTTGTGAGACTGTCTAACGGATCTACTCAATAATAAAAGGTAATATTTTAACATATATTTCACCAAATTGAGTCCGTAAGATCTCTTGGTTTTTCCATTAAAATATAATATAAAAATTAAGATTCTTGTATTAAAATATATTTACTTCTTATATCATTGTTTTTAAAAGAAAATTAAGTATAAAAGTAAAAATTCAAACATTAGCGTTGAACTAAGGAAAATTAATAATCTAGTGTCATTGTGTTTCACAAATTTATTTATTTTATATTATATTAGAATTCAATATTCGTTCACGCATCGGTTGTGATGTATTTCAATCTGACTACATTAAATGCACGTAAGATTTCAAACTCTTCAATCAAATATGCCCTTAAATTGTTAGCTCTCATCATGATTTTACTTCATAAAAATTTAATTTTAATTGAAGTGAGTACTAATTATCTTTGTTAGGAAGGCGTTCGAAATATGGCGTTTAGATTACTGTACAATTAAAAATAATAGAGTTTTATTGTTACTGTCATCTATAAATTTTTAGTAAAAAGGCTTGATTCCTTAATTTTTGTGTAAATGATGACCAGAGTTTAAATTCAAACATACCTAAGCATAAAAGTTATCTAGCATAGAATAGCATAAAATATTTTAATTTGATGTTAGAAAAGGGGATGAAATATATTATATATCATTTGCAATGTTTTTAAATTGAGGCAATGTAAAAATAATATTATCTAACAAAAATCTCACTTGAAAATATTTTTTAATATTATGATTTTTAATTAGGTGTTTACAAAAAAAAAAGAAAAAAAAAAGCAGAAGTGGAATTAACTTTATTATTTTTATTTTTATTTTTGAATAAAGTGGTGATGAAATTATTAAAGTGGGGATGCACTACAAACAAATTTTATGCGCAGTTTCAAAAAAGAATGAGGGTGTACCCAACTTTTGTGGGTCCCATTGGATACTGGTTTACGAGTTATGATTGGGAAATTGGTATTGATTATTTTTTAAATAAAATATAATATTGGTTATTTATTTATATTTTTTTTTCAAAAAAAATTAATGAACAATAATAAAGTATTATTATTGTTCTTTCCGTTGGCTTAAAGGGTGGGCTTGGTGACCCATGAGCGAAGCAGCTGGGCCAACTTGTTATTTTGTTTGGTTTCTTTTTTAAAATAAAAAATAAAATTTATTTGTTTTTGTTGTGAAAAAGTAAAAATTTACGGTAAAAAGTAAAAACTCAAAAACTCAAAATTTATCAAATTCTACACTTTATAAAATTTTTCTCTCTTCACAATTGTGTTTTTCTACACAAATGGAGAGACTTATTTATAGATCTCAATTGAAGATTAGTCAAAAATTAATACATCATTAATTACATCATCACACACTAATTTTCAATATTTTACAACTCAATTTTCAATTTTCAACCTTCAACATTCAACAATAAATAATAATATATATTTATATATATTTTCAACACTCCCCCTTGTGATGATGATCATGATAGAATGACTATCTCCATTACGTGTTGTATACTGCCTCGTTAAAAACCTTACTAGGAAAAACCCATTGGGACAAAAACCATAGTAAGGAAAAAAGAGTGCAGCCACGTAAACTCCCCCTGATGTCAACATGAATGATTCTTCACATATTTCGTAGATTGCACATCCCAATATTATAAATGTGTTTTCTGAATATCGCCGTGGGAAGTGCCTTTGTGAAGAGATCGGATGAGTTCTCACTTGATTGAATGTAACAGATATCAATATCTTTATTCTTCTCCAGCTCTTGAGTGTATGCAAAGAATTTAGGAGGAATATGTTTAGTTCTGTCACTTTTGATGTATCCTTCTTTCATTTGGGCAACACATGCGGCATTATCTTCATACAGTGTGATTGGATTCTTGTCCACTGATAATCCGCAAGAAGTTTGGATATGCCGAGTCATTGATTTAAGCCAGACACATTCACGGCTTGCTTCATGTAGTGCAATAATCTCGGCATGATTTGATGAAGTTGTAACAAGTGTTTGTTTCTGTGATCGCCAAAAGATTGCAGTGCCTCCACGAGTAAATACATATCCGGTTTGGAAACGTGCCTTATGTGGATCAGATAAGTATCCAGCATCAGCATAACCAATTATTCTCTGATTTGTATCTTTTGGATACAAAAGTCTCAAATCCGTCGTTCCTCGTAAATAACGGAATATATGTTTAATTCCGTTCCAGTGCCTCTTCGTTGGACATAAACTGAATCTTGCCAATAAATTTACTGCAAAAGATATGTCTGGTCTAGTGCAATTTGCAAGATACATAAGGGCACCAATGACACTTAGATATGGTACTTCAGGACCAAGAACAACTTCATCATCTTCACATGGATGAAATGGATCCTTTTCTATATTCAATGATCTGACAACCATTGGAGTACTTAAAGGATTTGATTGATCCATATTGAAACGTTTAAGGACCTTCTCTGTATAATTAGACTGGTGAACAAAAATTCCACATTCTTTTTGTTCAATTTGTAAACCAAGACAATACTTGGTTTTTCCAAGGTCTTTCATTTCAAATTCTTCCTTCAAGTATAACATCACTTCTTGAATTTCTTTATTCGTTCCAATGATGTTTAAATCATCAATATATACAGCAATAATCACGCATCCCGATGTTGTTTTCTTGATGAAAACACAAGGGCATATTGGATCATTTACATATCCCTTTTTCATCAAGTGTTCACTTAGCCGATTATACCACATTCGGCCGGATTGCTTTAACCCATACAATGATCTTTGTAATTTCACATAATAAAATTCTCTGGGTTCTGAACTTTGTGCTTCTAGCATCTTAAATCCTTCAGGGATTTTCATGTATATATCACTATCAAGTGATCCGTATAAATAAGCTGTAACAACATCCATTAGACGCATGTCCAAGTTTTCAGACACTGCTAAACTGATCAAATACCGAAACGTAATTGCATCCATAACAGGAGAATATGTTTCTTCATAATCAATTCCAGGTCTTTGAGAAAAACCTTGTGCAACAAGTCGAGCTTTATATCTCACTATTTCATTTTTCTCATTTCTCTTTCGAATAAAAACCCATTTGTACCCAACAGGTTTAACACCTTTAGGTGTAAGGACTATAGGTCCAAAAACACTACGTTTATTTAGCGAATTTAATTCAACCTGGATGGCATCTTTCCATTTTGACCAATCCTTTCGAGTTTTGCATTCACCAAAAGATTTTGGTTCATTATCTTCATTTACGATGTCACATGCCACATTGTACGAAAATATCTCATCAATATCTTGTACATTCTTTCGGTTCCATATTTTTCCAGTATTAATATAATTGATAGAGATTTCATGATTCTCGTCAGTTTGTGGTTCTGACAGAATATTTTCATCATCGTGTGTTTCTTCTGGAACACCATTTTCTATTTTCTGATCATCATTTTTCTCTATGTATTTTCTTTTCCGAGGATTTTTATCCTTTGAACCGATTGGCCTTCCACGCTTCAGGCGTTTTATGACATCATGAATGTCTTCATTTTGTTTCTTTGGAATTTCAACTCGAGCAGGGGCATTTACAGCAGGTATATATGATTTTGTTACCCCTTTTGTGTCTACAAATGCATCTGGCATTTGATTTGCTATTCTTTGCAAATGCACAATTTGCTGTACATCTTTATCACATTGTTTAGTTCTAGGATCCAAATGTAATAATGATGGTACATACCATATGATTTTTTTTTTTTCGATGTGTTTCTTTTCTCCCCCTAACATTGGGAAGTTATTTTCATCAAAATGACAATCAGCAAACCGTGCTGTAAACACATCGCCTGTCTGAGCCTCAAGATATCTAATGATTGATGGACTATCATAGCCGATATAAATACCATTCTTTCTTTGAGGTCCCATTTTTGTTCTTTGAGGTGGTGCAATAGGCACATACACCATACATCCAAAAATTCTCAAATGAGAAATATCTGGTTCTTTGCCAAATACAAGCTGCAATGGGGAGTGTTTATGATATGCACTTGGCCTGATGCGAATCAATGCAGCAGCATGTAAAATTGCATGTCCCCATATAGAAATAGTGAGTTTCGTTCTCATAATCATTGGTCTAGCAATCAACTGCAGACGTTTAATCAATGATTCAGCTAATCCATTTTGTGTATGAACATGAGCTACATGATGTTCAACAGTAATTCCCATCGACATACAATAGTCGTTTAAAAGTCTGGGAAGTAAATTCTCCAGCATTATCAAGTCTTATTTTCTTGATCGTATATTCGGGAAATTGATTCCGCAATTTTATTATTTGAGCCATCAATTTTGCAAATGCCACATTCCGAGTGGACAATAAACATACATGTGACCATCTGCTAGAGGCATCGATCAATACCATAAAGTATCGAAATGGTCCACATGGTGGATGAATTGGCCCACAAATATCACCTTGAATACGTTCAAGAAATATGGGTGATTCCTTTTGGATTTTAGCTGGTGATGGTCTTATAATAAGTTTCCCCAGAGAACATGCTTTACACTGAAACTTATTATTCTGAAAGATCTTCTGGTCTTTCAGTGGATGACCACTTGTATTTTCTATAATCCTTCGCATCATTATTGAACCAGGATGTCCCAATCGATCATGCCAATTTGTTAGTATTGAAGAATTTCCAATAACCATATTTGATTCGATTGGACTTATATGTGTATAATGCAACCCAGTAGGGAGCATTGATAATTTCTCAACTACATATTTCTTTCCTGATTTATATGTAGTAAGACACATATATTTCTCATTTCCTTCGGTTATTGTTTCCGTATCATAACCATGAGAATATATATCATTAAAACTCAACAAATTTCTTTGTGATCGTGGTGAATATAAAGCACTATTTATCAAAAATTTTGTACCATTAGGTAACAAAAATTGTGCTTTGCCACATCCTTCAATCAAGTCTACAGGACCTGATATTGTATTCATCATTGTTTTTGTTGGTTTTAATTCCAAGAAATATTTTTCATTTCTGAGGATAGTGTGCGTTGTACCACTATCTGGTATGCAAACTTCCAGTGCATTATTTCCATCTTTGATCATAGCATTTTCCATAATGATCTTCAAAAATAATATGCAATAAAATGAATTAAGAAAGATACATGCAAACAATACATGCAAAATATAATATGTTTTATAAAATAAAAATTACATTGTTACATTCTTTTCCCACCAGTATATTTAATCAATATCTTCGAAATCATTCAAAAAGTAGGCAGCATCTAAATTCATTGAACCACTTGCATGGTCAATGTTTTCAGTAAAATTGGTCTCTTTTTCTTTCCCCTTTATTGAATCTTTATAGAGCTTACACAGATGCTCAGGGGCTCGACAAGTTCTTGACCAATGTCCTGGAGTGCCACATCTATAACAAACACTCTCAGTTCTTTTTGGATGATTTTCATTTTCACCCGTATTATCATGCTGCCTCTTTTGTGGGTGGTTCGTGACGTTCCTTTGAGATGAGTTATTGAAATAACTATCTCTTTTATTTTCAAATCCACGGCCTCGACCACGACCGCGATCATTTCTACGCCCACGTCCACGCCCACGTCCTCGTCCACGACCTCGACCAAAATCTTGTCTATATATTTGATTTTGGTTTTCATTTTTACTTACGACATTTGCTTCAGGAAATGCCGTTGAACCAGTAGGTCTGGACTGATGATTTCTCATGAGCAATTCATTATTCTTTTCCGCCACGAGTAAACATGCGATGAGTTCTGAGTATCTTGAAAATCCACGCACTCTATATTGCTGTTGTAGAGTTATATTTGATGCGTGGAATGTGGAAAATGTCTTTTCAAGCATTTCCATCTCAGTAATATT
The DNA here is from genome assembly GCF_033568475.1 of Henckelia pumila. Lineage (NCBI taxonomy): Eukaryota > Viridiplantae > Streptophyta > Magnoliopsida > Lamiales > Gesneriaceae > Henckelia > Henckelia pumila. Next base: position 16,074,468 of record NC_133121.1, read on the forward strand.
ATGCCCACAAAATTTCAGCTGTGAGACAATTCGATACATCGCAGAATTATAATCACTCACCTTTTTAAAATCTTGGAATCTTAAAGTATTCCATTCATCTCGTGCGGTCGGAAGTATAACTTCCCGTATATGCTCAAAACGTTCTTTTAACCCTTTCCACAAAATCATTGGGTCTTTTTCGGTCAAATATTCACATTTCAACCCCTCATCAAGATGTCTGCGTAAAAATATCATCGCTTTTGCTTTATCTTGTGAGGATGATATGTTATTTTCTTTGATAGTTTCGTTAAGACCCAATGACTCGAGATGCATTTCTACATCGAGGGTCCATGGCATATAATTCTTTCCGTTATATCAAGTGCAATGAATTCGAGTTTCGCCAAGTTCGACATGGTGGTACTAGAAAATAACAATGCATTTTATTAGTTAATTTCCATAAATATGACAATACAAAATAATGGAAGAACGTAAATTACAAGTGCGTATACAAATAGAGAAAAAATATGTGTTGGAAAATCGCTGGTGAGTAAAAGACTCGTGAGCATGATGATCATAGTCGTTATGAAAAATATCCTTATAAATGTCATCATCTCCATCTTCGAAAAAACCGAGGATAAAATATTTTGAGAGAAAGAATGAATTTGGTGTGATTGAAAATGAGTTTGAGTGAACATATTTATAGGGCAAAAACTAGCCGTTTTGTTACCGTTTGTGACCGTTGGGGGTAAAGAAAAAATTGAGTATGTGTTGAATAAAAATTCGTGATAATCATGTAATGCATATAATGATAATCATAATTAAATAATTATGTATATCATATCACATTATTATAAGGTCAGTGTCGTAGACAGCTTTTTATATAATGTTGTGAAATTATACCAATATAGTTAGTATAAAGTCAGGTATAGTATATCATATCATATTATTATAAGATCGGTGTCGTAGACAACCTTTTATATAATAACATGAGATTATACAAATATGGTTAGTATATAAATACACAATAATATATATCATATCACGTTATTATAAGGTCAGTGTCATAGACAACCTTTTATATAATAACATGAAATTATATATTAATATAGTTAATATATATATACATAATAAATATATATCACGTTATTGTTTAAAAACCTTAGAGGCTTTTATACTTGTCGTATCCCTTACCGGGAGTGTGGGATGTCGTCTTAACATCCTCCCAGGATTTATAACAAGTTTTGAAAAAAACTTATTTTTTCATAACATGATATTATATATTAATATATACACAATAAAAATATATAAACAGTAAAATAAAAATTCTTACTTGTTGAATATTTTTGACTTCTTCTTGTATTTTGGAGCGTCGGAAAATATAGAGAACCTTCGAGCGATCGTGCTGATAACGTGTTGTGAAAAAGTAAAAATTTACGGTAAAAAGTAAAAACTCAAAAACTCAAAATTTATCAAATTCTACACTTTATAAAATTTTTCTCTCTTCACAATTGTGTTTTTCTACACAAATGGAGAGACCTATTTATAGATCTCAATTGGAGATTAGTCAAAAATTAATACATCATTAATTACATCATCACACACTAATTTTCAATATTTTACAACTCAATTTTCAATTTTCAACCTTCAACATTCAACAATAAATAATAATATATATTTATATATATTTTCAACAGTTTTTTTTTATTTTTTGAAGATAATTATATTTGTTTGGTTTTATGTGCCTTTTGGCATGGCATATCGTCAATGCATTTATTATTCTACGGAATATTTTTTCGAAAAAAAAAATTATACAAAATTATTAATTCTATGTTCCTATTTATGGTTTTTTGTCACTGCTTTAAAAAACAAAGGATTTTAATACTTAAAAAATTATCAATTTAATAGAAGGGCCATATGTTTTTTTTTTTTTTTTTTGAGTTTCATGTCGGTGCTTAATTTGTTTGTCTGAATATGGTGTGTATTTTTTTTTTGCTCTATTTTATATAAGTGTATACATGTATATGTGGAATATACATAAGATGGAAATAAATCATATTAGTGTTTCAGTGACAATAAATATTGTATCTAAAATACTTATAATTCTATTCTAAAAAAAAAGATGTTTCTTTCAAGAAACATGTGTTGCCGGTTTGCAGTTTTAGATCACATGGTAAATAACAGTCTTACTCATTAAGATTTAATGTCTCGATATGACATCGACTACAAGAAAATCATTGGAATAGCCATGGTTTTTCAAAAACCAACTAGATCATTCAATGTAATGTACACAGAATAGATTTTCTTTCTTTCTTTTATTTCTTTTTTTTTTTGGGGCTCAAAGGAAAATGAGGAAAAACCCCCATGCACCAAGAAGAATTGGATTTTCGTCCAATAATTAGCCACTAAATCACGCACAACAACATGGGAAAATTTAGAGGAAAGGGAGAAGAGTTGAACTAACACAGCTCAATCAAACTCTAAATCAAGCATACGCTTTGCAATATTTTAGCTTTCATTTTTTAGCGTATCGTTTATATTTTTCCCAGTTCATTGTCAATTTCTGGATTTTCATCATATATACGCGTTTGTAAATATGTTTATTTCAATTCTTAGTAGCATAATCATGTGTTTATGCCACTTAGATAAGGATTTTATTCATTTGTTTTAGTCGCGTTAAAACCGAAGAGATCAGAATTATATCAAGATCCATTTTCACATAATATTTTAGAAGTTAGATTTTCATCTTTTACATTCAAATATGTATTTTGCATATGTGGCATACACCTGCAAAATTTAGTGGAAACTACTATATTCAATATATTGTTTACACAAAGTTATTGTTCATACATATGTGTTCATTGCGCATATATATATATATATATATATATAAATGTCGATGACTCATAGTTTATTTGACACGAAAATCTCAAATTGATGGAAGTGTAAATTACGAAACCCAAATCTAACCATCTCCGATTAAAGGGGAAAAAATACATAATATAAGTGGGTTTAATGATTGACAACTTTTTAAGGAAAAGGGAATGTTAATTAACTATACGTGGATTCACAAGTGTGATTGTTGTATTTTGTTAAAAAAAATGTATATATATATTCTAAAGTCTACATTCCATTTACATGGCTATAGTTATAATTATAAAGCACTATAAATAGAATTAATGTATCATCATCACCCACAAGTCAAATACTATTATTAAAAGATTTGATTAAAATATTTCAATTTTGCCCACACGATATATCTTGTTAGAAACATAAGAACATCGATGATAAATAACAAGATCTGCACACAAAATTGGACAAAGTGCCCCAAGGTTTTCTCCTTCATTTATAAACATGACCTAAACTTTGACAAAAAAATTAAAATAAAATGTGACACTCAAATAAAATATTCCGAGTATCAATTCGATCATCGATTCTAACATCCTCATATTTGGATGAACTAATTATGTAACGAAAAAACAAGGAAAACAAAACTTTCTATAAGTTATTATGTTCCCAAGCTCTTTAAACATTCGACAAACACATATAATGATTGCATTTGAATGTGATATCCATTATAGAGAAGGGTTATTTTTCAAAAACAAATCGTGAGGAATACAAATTAAAGGGTTTAGAACTATAAAAAATGGGATCAACCGGGAGCAAAACGCGAAGGGCGGTCGTCTCTACAACCATCGTCGAAGTTCTGATAATAGCTATGTGCATCATAACTATACCGTATGGTGTTCCTTTGCCGGCTCACGAGCCGTTTCCATTGCGACTTGCACCTCTGCAGCACTATTCTTGCTGCATACCATCCACGAAAACCGTCGCGGGGCGTTTTTATATGAAGAAAACCAGCAGATGTAACTGCAGCACTGGTGCCTTCGTTCCCCATTCCGGATATATGAACCTTTTCTTCCCGTTCAAAGTATATATTTCGAGTGGTTCGAGCTATGTACAGGTTGACATATAAGTATGAATGATAGATGAATAGACAAGAAAAAAGTGGTGATATGCAAAACTAAATATTCGATGTGTGTGTAATTGAAGTGATATTGGTGGGGGTGACAAGTGGTGTGATCGAAGCAGTCTATGCTACCCCACTAAGGCACTGCTCGGATGGGAATCCAACGGCCCAGATCACCAGGGAGATTAAATTTGATCTCTCGGGTGATCCAGGACGTTGATGCTGGCAGATCGGGGAGTGCCCGACTGCCAGCATAGATTGAGCTGGTGTGATCCGGATAAAACAGTCGACTAACTGTGATGGCTGTATTTACGGGATAGTGAGCGTCCACTTTTAAAAGTATTCTAAGGGTAGCATGAAATTTCTGTATTTACGATCTTTGGAAGATGAGGGACGGGTACGTGTGATCCAAGGACTCAAAAGAGTGATCTGCCTAAAAAGTATTCCTGAATGAATAAAGGGGTTCCATCGAAGAGTTCGAATCATCATCAAAAAGTAAGAAAGAAGAACAAGTGTGCCATTTCATCTTCTCCTTCTGTCCCTTTTCTTCTTTTCTATCGGACATACAAGAATGATAATGATTCGGAATGGTAAGTGTTATTTATGTTGATGAGATGCCCATTTTGTTTGTAGCCGATAAACTCGACATACCATTTTTATATATATAATATGTGAAATTTTAACAAATCAATCAACCATGTAGTTCGAAACAAATCACCGACAGCGAGTTGCCTCCTCCTATAAAGCATTCCCAATATACCTTTACCTAGTTTTTTTTTTACATAAAATTTATTTATTGACCAAAACAAGATCAAAGTATTCTGATAAAAGGGATGTGAAACTTTCACTCCCATCACGTAAGCATTTGCGAACACAGGTCAAATTCTTGCTCTTGGACATGCATCATAACGTAATGATTCTTGGCCCAAGCCTTCGTTATTTAAGTAGACTTCAGCCCTCTTTATCAGCCCTTTAGCAGCCATTTCAATATGTTTTGATGTAACATATTCCGACGGTGTGCAAGTACAATTCAAATTTCTTCCGACATCAAATTGGTTATAGCTCTGATCAAGGTATGCCAACTGTTGTAAGTACAATCCAAAATTCAATTGATATACTATCAACAAATTGGTACTGCAACAATTCAAGGTTCAAAGAGATCATCGCACACAGGTGCATCTCCTGTCATTTCGTACGATTTCAAAAGAATCATATTACTTCTACAAGTGTAAGTTCTTTTCGGGAAGCAGTGAGTATGAGTTCAATGCATCGAGCCCTCGAGGCAAGTGGCTCATATGATCTAGCACGGGTATTCAAAAAGAAAAGGCACTACTTTACCAAAAACAAAAGTAGATTAGCACCTCCTCATATATTAAATTAGTTCGGCTACAAAATCCAATAAACATGACAATTCTCATCACTTGGGCTTGATTGTATCGAATGAAGAAAGAAACACAAGCACAAAATTTCAAGAACCCGAAACTTAGACTTCTAGACGATAGCATTGGCAGCACTCGCAATCCTAGGCCAAAGATCAGCACACTCCTTTCCAATTGGGCCGGTGATGGCAGAACCTATCACAGAATGATAAGATTAATATATCAAAGTTAATGCAAAATGGGGAAGACTGGATTTTTAGTTTTATTAACACCACCAAAGATCGATCAATACCTTTCATTTCACCTTTGGGATTCACTATGACCCCAGCATTATCTGTGAAGCAAAAGACACAATGTTAAGTATACATGTTCATCATCATGTTTAACACATCAAGATCAGCATCTCATGATGTTTTCTAACATATATGCACCAGAAAATAATGCTACTGGATACACACAAGCACACCCCCCCAAGCTGATGAACATTAGCCAACTTCTAAAGCAGCAAATATATCAACAAATTCTTGGCAAGGAAAATTATACACAGACAAAATACTATGAAACATGAAATGATATTAGTACTTGCACAAGGTCAAATCTTTGAGCATGCTATTTGTTTTTAGCTTTTGAGTATGCTGATTTTTATTTTCACTATTAGATCATTTTTCTCGACCTGAATTCTTTAATCGAGTACCAATAAACAATTTCTCTGCAGTTTTGACACCTTCACAAAACTAACCGATCACAGGCAATTTCCCAACTAATTCAGTGAACGGTACCACATCGGCTAACAGCAATAGAAGAAAATAGAGAGTAAACATCTATGCACAACACAGGCATGCACTCATTTGTAAGCAACAAATTAGCTCATTAGCAAAAAAGTAGAGAACGAAAAAGAACAAAGTGGGCGACAAAAAAAAAAGTGCATTGGCTAGTGCAAAATACCTTCAAAGTACATGAATACACCGTCCTTTCGGCGCCAGGGCTTGCGTTGGCGAACAATAACAGCGGGCATGACCTTCTTACGGAGATCTGGCTTTCCCTTCTTGACGGTAGCCATCACCATGTCTCCGACGCAAGCGGAGGGAAGCCTGTTAAGTCTCCCCTTGATTCCCTTCACCGATATGATGTAAAGATTCTTCGCTCCCGTATTGTCCGCGCAGTTCACCGTCGCCGCCACCGGCAAACCAAGCGACATCCGGAACTTGTTCCCCGCCGATCCTCCACGTCCTGGTCAGTGGCCATGCACAAATTTTAGTTGAAACCAATAAAGATTACATTTTTCATGGGATTAGGGTTTGAAGATCTCACCTCGCTTCGACATTTTGCCTTTTTTTTTCCCAGCTACCCTTCTAGCGGTTAGGGGGTTTATATAATTGTGGGCTAGGGTTTTATCAGCAATAAAAGTTAAATGGGCTTCTAATTTTTGCCAGGCCCAGTTTGATTGTTCAATCGGTCAATTGAACTTCGCATTCAAATTTTAAACACCAGATTCTCAACAAAAAAAAAAAAAAAATAATAATAATAATAATAATAATAATAATAATAATAAATCAATTAATTAAACACCGAGAGACCTTTTATTATGCAGTGTAGGGGTTGCCCACCGTCTCACTATTTAGACAATTGAATTATTATATTAAGTGATCGTCTAGACCGTCTAATCGCCGCATAGACGCCTCAAAATTAACATATAATATTTTATTTTTTTCAATTTTAATTTTTTTTAAAAATATTATTTAACATATTTGTCCATCAATTTGTATGAGATGAAAACGAAAAATATGTAATGTATTTCGAGTTGAATTCGATAACGAGAAATTATTGGATAAATATTAAGATGAACAAGAATAATTAGATATTTAAACTTGAAAAAACATTACTTAGACATGTGAATTAGATAAAGAGAAATTATTGGATAATATTAAGATAAATCGAACTAGAATAACTAGATATTTGGACTAAAAATAAAAAACTGCATAAGCCCCGCCTAAGCATCTAAGCGCTAGGGGGTGGGTGACTGATCGTCTACCATTTTTTAAAACATTGGTATTATGATATTATTATCACTTACGGTGGGCGTCAAGCCGGGTTCTGGGTTCGGATATGTCAGGTCAGGTACCCCGATCTATCGGGTAGCAAATTTCGTTGGATCCAATATGAAAATTTAGGGAATTCAAAATTGTCCGGTAGTTTAGGGTATCGAAAACTGAAACTAACTTTAATCATGTGGAATTTAATTCATAAGTTGGATGAAATAAATATGTATTGTACAATTAAATAATTAAAAAAACTAGTTTTAAAAATATTAAAACATATACTCTATACAAAAAAAATTATAATTATAATTTTAATTCTGTTAAAACATGTTCAATCATGAAATTAAATTAGAAACCAAATTTATTTTTCTAATCATGCTATAAACTTACGATAGTATTAAATAAAGCTACATTTTATTAATTTAATAATTTGCAACATTTCGAAAATATTACTGTTAATTTGGAAATCACACGTTTAGCATCTTATTTTATCTTACAATTTTCCTTTATTTGGTCTAGTAATTAGTAAATGCGTTATTTTGAATAAGATATGTAATATCACAAGCGTTTTGGGATGAAATTAGGAAAATAAACTCGGTCAAACTTTTTAAAAAGAAAATAACCTACACAAATGTATTTAAAATTTATTGTTGGAGGTTATTTTTTAAAAAATAATAGTTGATCGAGATTAGACTAAAACAAACCTTGAATTTTGTTGATAATAAATAAATAAAATATCCAGCTTACTATAATACTGATAAATAATATCGATTAATACTTCTATCGCATTTATTATATTTCGTATCACGTCTGGAATGTATATACAAAAATCAAAATCCATCAAAAGCATAACCTGACTAAATGGTAAGTGAAAACAAAATACGGCTAATGTTCCATTCAACATAATAAGTCACAAAAAGAAGAATGGATAGATATTTCAAAAAACCTAATAAAAGGGAGAGGGAAAATTGCAGCCAGACTTTTGTGTCATTAATATTAAGCCCAAAAGTGACTGAAATAAACAGCCCACGGTGTCCACTTCTTGAGCTATATCCTAAGGTGCAGAACCTGCTGGTTAGAAGCACAAAATGGCAAGTAAGAAAATAAATAAGCTATTCTCAGCTGCAGAAAATGTGTCAAGAAATAGATTGATCAGTCGATAATGCGGGTTGAACCTATTACGTGTGCGTGGGTGTGGGGGTGGTGGGGAAGGGGGCCTCCAATTTGAACGTAGATCGTCATTTGTTAATTTTTTTTTTAAAACACATTACAAGATAGTAACATGTAGAAACTTGGGACAGCCAAGAGGTTAGGCCACCCTACAGAAAAGGTTCAAACTGAAGATGGGACAACGAGAAATAAATGTTGAGCCTTTTTTCTCCTACTTACCAGTCAAAGGCTTGACATTGCGGCAGAACTTGCTGCCGCAAAGACATTGGAAGGCTTCGAATGGATGGTCAACATCATCGAAATCAATGCCATAGTCCTGCATTCAAAACATGTGAAAACTTCTCAGCAAAGAGCAAGCATTAAAACCATGGTTAGGTTGGTAAGACTCCATATACCCTTGAGCATTTGACAAAATTTAAATAGAAAATTGGATGACTATAAATTACTGATAATATATTGGGTGACAAATGGTTGTAGCTGAAAACTTAAACTTAATTACTCTCGATTGTTTTCCTTCTTTTCTCTGAATGTCAAGAACTTTGTGCTAGGATACTCGATCTTATGTTTCCTCTTCAATTCTGAGTACTTTATGGTGCCAGAAAAAAACCAAGTTTTTTGATTGGTTGAGCTACAGGATTGAGTTATCATAAGATACTTGGACTTGATTCTGAAGTTTGTCAACCAGAACAATCTGGCCATCATCAAAACAAGAAAACTTTCCTATAAAATGCTAGTCCATAGTCCGTGCAAATGTTCATATACCACCAATCCAATATTGAATCGTCAAAACAAGACAACTTTTTTACCTCACACAATTCCACATATAACTTTTCTTACATTTGAACTTTAGCATTCTATGACTCTGAAAACCAAATTTGCAGCAGATAAGCATAACCTACTTACCCAAGTGAGTTCTTCCATAGCTTTCACGTTTCTTGTAGTGAATAAAGCAAGCTGTGTTTGGTCACCAAAAAAAAAAATTTTATTGGCACTTGACTCCAAAAAATTTGGAACAGGGTATGCTTAAAAGACACCACAAAAGTATGAGATCTCATACGTGGTAATAGTGGCGATCTGGAGTCTCGACCTCAACTGGTACTGACACCAAGTTTGAGTCATAGCATCTAACGTGATCAGAAAAAAGGATGAAGATGTCAGGAAAAACTACCATCAAAATCAAAACAGGTTAAGACTCTTCAAAAAGAAAATCTTCCCAGTTTGTTGAGAAGTGTGAAAGAAAAATAACACCGTTTGAGGAGTAAAAGAAATTTAAGCAAATAATAAAGTGCCATAACCATATAAAAGTGTGTGCTAGCCCCAGCATTTGCAGCATAATAGAAAGGAGCACCAAACTTAACTATTTACACCGTAGTGTAATAAGAAATAAGTTTTGAAAGGCGTACTTGGCCTTTCATGAACCAAGTCTAAAGGACTGCTTACATAAATCCAAACATAAATCCAAACATAGTTACCTAAATCTATCTCCCACAGATAACAAAGATGGGAGACCCATTACCATTCTCCATAACCAAAGAGAAACAAAAATGGAATACATCAAATGCAGTATATCAAACGAAATTACCTGTGATTAATAAACCTTGCCACATTCCCATAACATGTAGCGTCTAAATAAAGAGCTTCTTCATCTTTCAGCACTTCTTTGGAACCCCAATCGGCATCAAGAAGAACAGGATACGAATGTTTCACTCCTTGAGAACTCCGTGAAACACGATCAAAGAGCTCAGAGTTGGTTAAAACCTCTCCCACATATTCACAAACAAACGCACCTGTTGGAATGTCTTCCAGAGTGCGTAGACCCCACCCTTTTCCTTCAGCAGTCATAAACACCTAAAATGAACCATAAGAAAAACAGGTGGAAATTTCAGTCAACTTCTATAAAAAAATACTAACTATGGTAGGTGGGCTGGGTTGGGGGGGGGGGGGGGGGGGGGGGGAGAACTCAAGACCCAGCCACAGTCATACCTGTATGTGGTAACTTATTCCTCTCTGTACCACTCGATTGCCACATTGTTTATTACAGCCACATTTCCACCAGCATTCTTTGATGAATTTCCTCATGAGATGACCTTTGCAAGGTTCAGTAACATCTTTATTTTTTGATTTCTGAAGAGGACATAGCTTACAGAAAAATTGACAGTGTTTCTTCGGATCTCGACTCGTGGAGATACTCTCTTTAAGAAATTCTTCCCTAATGAGGCCATCCAAAGTGTAAACAAACTCACCTCCAGTTTCAAGCCCACAAGCACAAGGTATAGACAAGGATAAGCAATCACCAGAACAAGTCGAGCAACACTTGTTTTCTCCTATACGAGCTAAAGCAAAATTTACACGCGCATTTTGGAAAACAGCATTTTGTGTTATGTAGCAGAAAGATGGTCTGCACTCATTATTGAATTCATTTACCATCATAATTGACACTTTTTCTTGTCCCTTGGATATGTCATTAGCATCATGGAGAGACATGATCTTTTCACGAGTCAACAAGCACTCCTTACCGACTATCAAATTAGAGTCGCCTTCAATATCATTGTCTTGAAGTTTTCCATTTGTTACATGATCCTCGCCACCACCCATCTCGTTAGATTGTAAACCTTCACCAAGGCCATCACAAGATGGAAGAAGTAGTAACATTTTGTGCAGCATAGTTTCAGCATCAAACTGAGAATCAACAATTCCAGAAGAGTTCTGCAATAAGTTGCCAGCCGGTGTCACATCAGTGGCTTCTGATGACTCATGAGTGGATTCAGTTCCTAATCTCAGAACACATTCACACATTTCTTGCATAAGGTTCCTCACTGAAAATTTTGGGTCCACAGTTTTGTATAATCTCAGACAATTATCCTCCACAGATTTTAGAACAGCTTCAAGACCAGGCATATGGAAGTCAGGCATTCCAAGAGCCAAGTCGCAGTTCAACAAAATTTTTACCTCTCCACAAGGTGAGGAAGCAATTTCGAGGTTAGAAGAGCATACATCCGAGATCACTGCATGATTGCCATTGTTTGCTCGTTCGTCTGGTGGAAACGGTACATGAGTTGAATCACTTTCACCTGTCAATTGAAATTCTGAGATATCAAAACCACCATTTTCACGGACTGCAACCATCCTAACTTGACAATTACGCAAACAATTGATCTGTAATCCACAGAATGGCAATTATAGGCGAAAACTCTACAACAATTCCTTTATTTAAAGTAAACTTGCAGAATATAAACTTAAACAGAGGCGCCAAGCAGGAGCTACAAAATAAATGCAACAAATAAATAAAGTAGAGAAACCAGCATATCACAATCAACAGATTTTCTACATTGATAGAGACGTAAAAATATATTGAATATTAGGCCGTTACCCATGCAACGCTTAAAGTATAAACCAATACAACTAACAATAAACAGAAGCTCTGTAAATAAGGAAAAAAATATCACTGATCAAAAATTTTCTACAGAAAACCATTGTACATACAAGATGAATCTTAGAAGCTCAGCTCCAAACAACCGAATCAAATTAATCAAATAAATAATGTGCCAACTGCCAACAACAAAAGAAAAAGACATACTTGAATGGTAGGTAATTAAAGCACGACTTTCGATGTTCTTCCTTTTGAGCGAATGAAAAGTATCAGGTTCAACATTTGACTCCTTGAGATGTACAGCAACCATTGAATTATCAGAAACTGAACCGTCTTCGGGAATTGGAGAGAGAGAGCCCTTTCCTTTGTCTAGTGGCTGCATTGAACCAGAAGGAGATTTGGATTCAATTCTCAATGAGGTAATCTTATGACGTCCATGGGAGTCACTGGGCCGGCAGGGATCACACCTCTCATGGGCGATCGACAAATTGGGAGAAACTGGTTGCTTTCCTTTATTTTTACCAAGTGACTGGACCGTCCCACCTTGTGATTTAACTATTGGGTTCCCATCAGTAACTGGCTGAGATGGCTCGACTGTGCTTTGTGACTGATTCAGATTCAGATGCTGGTTCTCTGGTAGTACATCTGGTTCTTCTTTAGGTATGATTAGTGGAGTTCTTGGCACACTTGAATTATTGATTGGGGATGTTTGGCCTTCTTGATATCTTGGTCGCAATCTTTTCAGAGGTCGCTCAGGCTCTTCAATAGCATCTTCCTCCAAATAGTTCTCATTCTGTGTGGGTTAATTAAGCAAGTACAGCATCATAATGCTTAAGCAAAATAGAAGTAATAGAAGTTAACAGTATGAGTACAACTGGTATTGTGAGTTTCAAGATGATACACATTTTCTTTCGCAAATAAATTCCATACTTCATTCACATTCTTCTTTGAATGCTCTGCAGCCTGAAGATGACACGAATCATTATATTAGTACATTAATCACCCTATCCACGTAAAATGAGTTGAACAAGGATTTTTATTTACAATACAACTAGTTATCGTTCAATTAAGTAAAGCAACTGGCAAAAGAATCATACTTCATTGTTTGCAAGCTTTACTGCATGCCTTGATGTCTGAAATAATCAAAATTGTCATGAAAAATCAAAGACATGGGAAAACTAGAAACGAAAAAGGCAGAAATGGATTATTTGGAGTGAACCAAAATACATACTTCTGCTTCTTCACTCTCAAATATAGCATCGGCAAGGGCTCTAAAGTTTTCCGCTTCAATAAGCATCCAGTTCTTATCATACAGTTTCAGCAAATTCTTTAATACAGGCTTCACCTTATCTATAGGGATCCCAAGGTTCTTCATGGCATCAAAGGCACATGCAACTTTCTTTTTCGTCTCCTTACTCATTTGAAGATATTTGGCGTCGTCGAGTTTTAGATTTCCTAATTAAGGAACCTTTAAAACCAACCAGAAAAAAACAAAAGAACATTACATCAACAATTCATTCATGCAATGTGATAAAAATTGTCCTTTGTTTCACTTATATTTACAATCGCAAACCAAAACCTGGATCTCTGCACGATTTTTTCCAATAAAAAATGCTTGCATGGTTGGCAGAGAAGCGTGGGGAAATTTTCATTATCAGGCCCAGAATAACGAATGCGGATGGTAATTCTCTATAATAGAACACTAATTCTTCACCATAAATGAGAAAGTGAGTAAAATAATTTCAACAAGTAAAATAATTTCAACACACTAAAAAAATCCGGATCTCATTATGGCTACCAGGATTCACATTTGAAATAAACTTTATAAACAAGTATCAGGCATCTAACATTTAAGAAATAAAGGTGTGGAGGAGAAAAAAGTTTGGAACTGCAATAACTTTTCATCACTCGATGAAACATCCAAAACGTAAATACTACACATGGAAAAAAAATTATAACTAGGAAAAGCAATCCCAGGACCAACATATTGAAAAAATATCGATCTCAATCACTTATCTATTATACATATAGATAAGTGAAGCTCAAATAGACAACAAGATTCAAAGGTTGACACCGTGGAAACACCACTTCAGAACAAATTACAAGCAGAAAACTACATACAAAAAAAAAAACCACTAAAGCATGTATTATCTATCACCTGCAGAGACGGAGATGGTGGCTTAATACAAATGGATGCCAGAGACAAAACTTGAATCCTTCATTTCTATTATTGCAAGCGAAATGATGGTTTTCTATCTGGATTAGAGAAGGTTGCTGCCGATGGGGACATTGATTTACATATCAAGAGGCAAAAGATCTCTACTTAGCACCTACCATAATCACTGAAATGATCCTCAGACCACAGCACCAGACACCAGTTAAGAGGTTTCGATTAATTGACTGAAGCATGAAATGTTGTTGAAGATGATATGTTATCCATACCAGAATAATAGGTGAATGACTGTTATGACGGCTTACCAGTATGTTCTGTTATGGATTCACGGGATTTGAGGCTCAGTTAATGACAGACTCGTAATTCAATATGTTTACGAAAGAAAAAACGGAAGAGGTTCACGTGAAGGGAAGGAATGAAATGAGTAGAGAGAGATTAGTTAGTTATGATATTTTATTGCTTGAGAGGTTTTGCTAGCAGAGGCTAGGGAGAGTGTTACTTGTTGAGGGAGAAACTTCATATTTGTATTTCAATTTATACAACAAGATATTCATTGTTCATTCATTTCCATTTTCACTCTGTATTTCAGCCACATTACAGTTTGATTAATCTAGGAATATAACAGATTCCATAAATTGCAACAACTGATATGATGGCACCTAAGATAAGCCAAGATATGCTCCTCATTATGCTAATAATGTAGCAGAAACTGATCAAAAGAATTCAGACTCATGAATAGGCTAAGAATGATTTATTACACAATTATTGAATTCCAGAAAACAGCCAATTAAGATGACTAAACAAATTGAACCTTACTTTAGCTATCCAACCTTATAAAAAAATTGAAAATTTTCATCTCTAACACTTACTTGAGTGAACAGTGGCTACTATTTCACCTTGTAATCTTCAAATATGCAATACAACTGTATCTAGTATAAAAGAAAAAAAATTATTATGAATATACTGTTTTAAAAAATATTGAAATATGAAAATTGACTCTGTGCTAGACCAAGATTTATTCCTCAGAATGATCAGCACCAGAAACTGATAAAAGGTTTCAACGTGCTTGAATCGGCTGAGAATGATTTCCTACAAATTGTTGTTTCTACTTTCAATTCGATAGATATAAAGATAAGATTAGAAGAAACAGTTGAACATTAATTTAGTCACTGGACCTCATAAAGAAACTTTTCAAATCTAACACCTTAGTAATATGAAAATAAACAGTTCCCAAAATTTACTGTGTAATCTTCAATGCTGCAATTAGATGGCATCTGATTTAATAGAACAAAGGACCATCATGAATACACTTAAAACAAAAAACAAAAAACAAAAAAACACTATCAAAATGTGGCATTGGGTTCAACAGATAAATCACAATAGTTTGAAGAAAAAAATTAGATAAACAGGTGACATGCTCACAACAAAGAGTAAGTTAAGAGTTCTCGTTTATACTAAAAAATTAGGAAATAAATAAATAATTTCAATCTCATTACTGCACAGCATAGGTACTCATAAAGCTAAGAATTTGTAAAACTTTTGCATCACAAAATGATGGAAAACATCAGAATCAATAACAATGTGGTCACACCATCACAACCAAGTAATCAACCCTGAAAATTTGAAAAATATTAAAAATTTGTGCGAGAATTAGGAGAACAATGATCCAATAGCCAATACGGAAGATGACAAACAGCATACAAAAAAGGCCAGAAAGCATGCGAATTGAGAAGAACTCGGTGGCCTGAACCCTTAAACCCCCAAATATTTGAGCGGGAAAAAAATGAAGCTTTGTCAAGAGTTGGTCAGATAATAAGATCCCAATCATAGATAGATCTCAAATTCGTACACAGATGGGTGGAAAACTTGTAGACACTAACCACGATAAAAGTAGCAATAGATCCTGAAAAACTTAACGCCTGAAAAACAGGGGGAAAATTTCAAAAAAAACAAAAACAAAAACAAAACTAGAACATTCTCATGGAAAGTAACGGCCGATCGGCGAGACACGTGCGTTTAAAAACAATGTAGTCGCCGTAACCCTCAAAACCCCTAAAAAAATGAAGAACAAAATTAAGAAATACTGAAAGCCTATAGCTACTTAAATTTTTAAAACACAAGAACAGGATTCCAGTCAATCCATACCGGGAATGACAACATTTCATGCATATAATCGAAACAATAATCATCGTGCATGAACTGGGGGAAATAAAATTGAATTTAAGAATCAAACGTAACAGATATTGAATTCGTAACACAAGTATGTGCTGAAACAGTGGAAAACGTATGATAATTTTACCAGCATTCGCAAAATCTTCCGAGGGTTTACGCTGCGAGACAAGAGGGATTTTTGGGAGCTCTCTACAGTCTACAGCGTAGTGGAGGAGGATTTGCTGAGAGGGGAGCTGAAAGTGCGTTTTATTATTACATCACCACGCCACGTATACATCGTTAAATACGAGACTCGCATTACCGTCCCCCATTTTATTTTATTTTATAATAATAATAAGCATTATGTATTCTTCTTCAAATTTTGAAATATAAAATACAAAAATTTCAAATAAAAAAATTTACATTTTCTGGTCCTCAATAAGTTTTCAGGTTTTTTTAAAACAAATTTAATTTTTCATGAAAAAAATTAGGGAGCCAAAAATAAAGAAAGAGTGGTGTTTTGAAATTTCAAAATTTATTTTTTAAAAAAACACTATTTTGTCATTTTGTGTTTGTTGTGGCTCTCGAGTATTATATTTTAGTTTAAATTAGAGCACAACACTTAAGGGCACATATTAGCTTCCATTTTCCTCAAACTAATTGGTCGTCATATACGCGATATGTGTGGATAAAAAAATATTTTTAAAAACAAAAATAATGATAAATGAAACGCATTACTGTTTTAAATTTAAAAAAAAAAAACACAAGAGATAAATTATGATGAAAATATATGTGTGAACATGAAGTTTGGTAAAAAAAAAATTTTGGAATGATTAAAAATTTAACTTGAATATCGAATTCTAGATATTGTCACAAATTTCGGACTTTGATGTCAAGTGGATTTTAAATCAATTAAATACAATTTATCACAATCCATTTTACTTTTTTTTATTTTACAAGTTGACAATATTATCATTTTATAATCTTTAGTAATGTGGTAAAACGTCCCGGATCACCTATTTATCATAAATTTAAGCATGCAACTAAAATTAAACAGTAAATCATAATCAGAGTTAGGCATGCTTATCGGTTCCTGGTTCCGGTTACGGATCGATCGGGTCAGGAACCAGATAGAATCGATACGGTTCCGGTTCCAAGGTAATTAACTTGGAATCGATCCGAAACGCGGACCGGTGCTACAGGTTATTGACCGGTTTCGATTCGGGCCGAATCGGTTCTATACACGTTAAATTTTAAAAAATTAATCTGAAATTATTATTATTATTATTAAATATATGACTATGTTCCGATTCCGAAGTTATAAAATGCCTCAAAATTACCGGTCCCGTTCCGGTGAAGGTTCGGATCCGGTCCCATAACCGGAATCGGTTCTCAAAACAGAGAACCGGTTCAATCCATTCCTTAATGGATTGAAATCGGTTTCGGGTTTGGTTCTTCCGTACTGATCCCGATTCCAGGTTTATCAGACCGATTTTGGTCTGAACCGGTATGTTAAACATGCCTAATCAAGCAAACGTGGAAACTTAACCAAGTGCTGACCCGACAGAATACAACCAGAACAAATAACTGGAAACCCAAAAAAATCAATATACAACCCAATAGAAAGTCAAATAATACGAAAATCAAACTTAAACTAAAACGCTGGCAACACCTGCATCCAAGCCATGATCACCGACTATGCACAAGTTCAACTCCTGACAACCTGAAACTGGCTCGTCAAATGGGAGTCCAAGAAATACAACCGAGGACGTGAGCGATAATGGCGCTCAATACAAAAGCAAAAGTATACACAAGATGTGAGTGCGTGAATACAAATGTACAAGATATCCGAAACCTATCACGACCAAACTCTGCTCGGTCAGGAAGATGTCATGGTGTGTAGTACATTGAGTCGTCACATCAAGACATGGTTCACACACCAGAATAAACTTTGGATATATGTGATCTGATCCCGCACTAGCGGGTTCAACCATCCATTAAAGAAATAAGGGGCTGAGCGACCCCTGCTACATGTTATCCAAAGGAACAAACTCAACAAAAATGTATGCAACATAATGATCGTGACATAATATATATGCAAATAAAACATGTCAGATAAGCATTCAACACATAAAACGTGCATACTCAACCAAGATATCTCGAATAGTACATTCATATCTCAACAATTGGCCTAGTTGTACAAGCATCTACAGGCCATCACTGCGTCCAAACAATAATGTATCACTTACACTAATTCAAAAGTCTTAACTAAGCTAATAGTTATTCTCTAATACTACTGGAGATCTCGGACTACACATGTGTTCGTCGTCAGTTGAAGTCGAAAGTCCTGACCTAATCATAGCTCTGTTACAAGCCCCGTATCACCTCGCTATTGCCCGACCCCCGAGTATAAAGCTAAAACAATGAGAATATACAATGATACACACTCAACACCTCCAAACACACAATGATTGTGAGAAATCTGCGGTCTATTTATAGACGAAATTCGAAAGGTCTGAACTCGCATGCTTGTCACGTCTCGAAATGCCTCTGATCAAAAGCTCCAATCTGCACTTCGGAAGTTCCGAACTTCCACTTCGAAAGCTTTGATATGCATGTATTTCCATGTGTTTACACACACTTGACACTTCAATTGTGCATGGTCTAACACACTTTTGAAGGTCCGATCTTGAGTTTGGATATTCTGATCTCATCCTATGCTTCCAAACCACATCCTGTCCATCCGAACGGTTTGGATCTTCTTATCTGTATTTGGCTCAGGTTTGATGCTTCCGAACTATCCAAGTCAATTTTGTGTCCTATAGACTATTTTCGGACATCCTGAAATCAATTTTCCACTTGATTTTATCATATTCAAACTCCTTGATCATGTACCATTTTAAAGTGTTTAGCTAATTTAATAACGCAAAAAGAAATTCGGGGTACTACAAGTAAGATTCCAAATCATTTTAAATTTAAAATATTTTCCCATTTATTTTCATATTTTGACTAAAATTATTCACGATATAAACTAAGTTCCATTTATAATAGTTGCTTAAAATGAATAAAAAGGTAACATATTTTTAGATAAAATCATAAAACTAATTTTTAAGAGTAAGAGAAAAAAAAAACGTACATTTATATTATAATTCATCTTCAAATATAAGTTGTCATCGTACTGTCTTAGCATAAAGAATTTTTAAATATTTACTCAATTGTAGAAATATCAAAATTTAAATGAACTGAATAAATATTGGCATAGTACAAAATTTTAATTATTATAATTACATAAGTTTATATAACTAGAAGTTTTATTTATGACCGTGATCGTATAATGTCTTAATAATAATATAGTATATTCAAACGTATGATCATGCTTATATCAGTAAATCATGATATTTTATAAATATATTTATCGTGAACTTATAATATGGCTTCGAGTATATATAAATCAAATAATAATTTATATATAATATTTTGTAATCTCGATCTGTTTGTCAATAAAATAAACTAGCCACGAGTCACACAAATTGCGTATGACGTAATGCAAAAGTATAAATATTTAATTTTTGTTGTGTTGGTGTATAAAATCAATTTCATACACGAATCAAATTATAATTTGATCCAAACGACAACAAATTCGTTTATTATGACAACATTAGAGATCTTAAATGAGAGAAAAGATTTGAATCTTTAGAAAACGAAATTGAAAAAAGGGGCTAGATGAAGAGAAGGCGAGAACGTGGGTAGTGGAGTAATCAGTAAAGCTTATGACTCAATTAACTGTTTTTCAATTTTTTTTGGATAAGAATAACTGTTAAAGTGATAGATGAGATCCTAGCATATGAGTAATACCCAAATCATGCATCCAACGGTTCGTATTTTTACACATAGGCGTAATTTATTATATATTGTTGACGTGAAAAACCATGAGACATTAGATCTATCATTGGGGTATTAGTCATATGCTAGATTGAAATCTACCCTGTTGATAGATGAGATCCTAGCATATGGGTAATACACATAGGCGTAATTTATTATATATTGTTGACATGACAAATCATGGGACATTAAATCTATCATTGGGATATTACCCTTATGCTAGATTGAAATCTATCTTGTTAAAGGTTTAAAAGAAGATTGAGGATTTCAAAAAAAAATTAAATAAGAATGAAAAGTAATAAATGAGAGCAAGAAGACACATAGTGTGATTATTTAATGAAGGCTAAATTAGTCCAAACATTATTTTGGATATTACAGTTATTCTAAGGGATTTAATAATTATTAAATAGTAAGATTAAATAGTAAGATTATTAAAAATATCACTGGTTTAATATATTTCTTTGGAGACCAAATATAATCATAATTCAACACTTGCGAGCGGAAAATAATTGAAAATCCATTAATGAATGACACACAACCCAATCGCACTATAAAATACCAAAACATATAAGCCATTAAATCAAACTAAAAAAACGGAGGCTTTGTTATGGTTTATAAAAAATGGTAGCAAAGTTTACGATGGTTTTTTAAAAACCATTGCAAACTTATTAGATTATTTAAATATTTAATTATTGCGATGGTTTAATATTTAATTATATCGACGGTTTATAAAAAAACTTCGCAAAAAGTTGCTACGGTTTTTATAAAACCGTAGCAAATGTAAAAATTTTATAAACTGTTACAAATTGCGACGGTTTATTAAAAATCGTTGCAAATATATTGTAACGATCATTTAAAAACCGTTCTAAAATAACATATAACATATATATACGCATACGACGGTTTTTATAAAAGCGTCGTAATTTTATATATATATACTCAATACGTATAATATTTAATTTGCGACAGTTTCAAAGAAAACCGTAAACCGTCGCAATAGTTCCCTTCCCTTTCTCTCGGCTGACACTTCTTCTTCCTCTCTTTCTTTTCTTTTGAA
Organism: Henckelia pumila; assembly: GCF_033568475.1. NCBI lineage: Eukaryota > Viridiplantae > Streptophyta > Magnoliopsida > Lamiales > Gesneriaceae > Henckelia > Henckelia pumila. The sequence goes on from NC_133121.1 coordinate 16,095,635, forward strand.
TTTATTTTCGATTCTTAAAGTCGCCATAACTCCTCCGTCCGTGGATAGATTTCGAAAAGCCACGACGTAAGCTTTCATGTGATACCTATTTTCCTAATTTTTGAGCTCTTTTCGTTGAACCCGTTTTCCCAGCCTCCGTCGATCACCGTCATAGCCGCCGCCGATCGCCGCCTAGAGTAGCAGAAATTCCCCTAATTTTCTGAAGCTCAAATTCCACCACGTTGGTAATTTTCTCTTCATTTGATCATTTTTCCACGTCTTCCGTTCGGCTTTAATCATCTTTATTTGATTTTGTACGATTTTTGTGATTATATTTTTGAATGTTATAACCTAGAGTTCTAGAAACTAACTTTATTGAGGCCATTCACAAGAAACAAGATTTTGAGAAAACTCCCAGATGTTCAAAAGCTTGAAGACCGCCTGAAAAGAATGACATAGAGTACTGGTAAATAGTTTACTTGAAACAAATTAAGTATCATTTGGTAGCTCTATGTATAATTTATATTATCTAATCTATTGTTTTTTTCGTCATATTATTTATTCATTTATTAATTATTTATTCTACATCAATCAAATCATTAATTATTTATCTTACATCTTGAATTTAAATTACTATATTACCCCTTATAAATAATATTATTTATAATTTTATTTATTATTAAAAGAACAAAATGGTAATTTATCATGTTTACCATAAAATTTAATCAATCAAATCAAATAAACTACAATATATCAATCAAATCAAATATTATATTAACTATCCTTTTTTTATTTATTTTTTATTACATTATAAATTACTTTTATATATATATATATATATATATATATATATATATATTATTTATCCCATCATACCAACCAAACGGTATCTTAGATGATTTAAAAATGGTTTTGACTGATATAGATTGCTAGTTAATAAATTATTTCATATTTAGCAATGCCTTCTTTGCTAGTTTGTAGTCGTAATGTTGTAGGTGAAAAAAAGTATATTGGACATTTTACTACTTGCAAAATGTTGCTACGGTTTTTATAAAATCGTAGCAAAATGTTTAACGGTTTTGTAAAAATCTTCGCAAATTTGTATGATAAATTTTTGCAACAGTTTTTAATAAACGTAGCAACTATTGAAAAACCGTTGCACAAGTTTCAACGAATAAACTGTTGCAATATTGCGACAGTTTTTTAAATCGTCGCAATACGTTACCGACAACGCTTTTTACCATCGCAAAAAAACGTTTTTTGTAGTGTCGGGTAACCTTCTTTGCGTACACTGTCACTGTTGGCTCACCCTGCTCTCATCGGGTCTGCCCATTCTAAAACTTGTCCCGGGGAATGAGGTGTTCGTGAAGTCGAGGATGCGGGTGAGATCGCTTCAATATAAGAGTATGAGTATATAGAGTTATATGATGCATGAATGTAAATATACGAGATATCGTGGATCAAGACATACTCATCACCATGCTCAATATAAATGTGTCGTGGTGTGTAGCATCATGCGTAATCGCACTCATGGGTGGGTTCACACCAACCAAGATTGTGGACAAATGATGTCCCTATCCACCTAGTTGACGAAATCGGCTCTTAGTGTCCGATAATCCAAGAAACAGAGGGATGGGCGACCCTCGCCAACATGTTATCTTAAAGAATAACATACTCAAAATGATATACAGATGTCACATATATAACATGCATCCTATGACATATGATAATTCAATACTCAGACATACATATTCAGATGGATATTTTAGTCAGCACTTACATACATTTAATTATTTTTATGGAAATCATGAGCTCAGATCCTTCATCTGTCGTCAACCCTTCGAGGAAGATTTCGGTTCCTTGCCAACTGTTCATGTGCCACTACCACTCCTAGAAGTAAAACCGTCAAAATGGGTCAGGTCCGTCAAGCTAGCCCTTTCCGCCATGAAAAATTGACGGGTTGGGTTATGGTTTTATTGGATCATCTGGAGGCGGGCCTAAACGGGCCACGAGTTAAGGCGGAACGGGCGGGCCAGCTCGCCAGTTTTTTTAATTAAATATTTTTTTGAATTATGGGTATAAAAAAACTTATTTTTTAAAAGTTTTAAAACTAGTTTTCATGTTCTTTTAATATCTCGCATTATTATTTTTTATGGTTAAATATCTATTTATATTATTCATATTATTTAGAAATGTGATATCAATATTTTGATAATCGAATCGGTGATCGAACCGGTCTACATTGAAAAAATGGTCCAATCGATCGGACCGTTTTAACCGGACGGTCGGATCGAAAAATCGTGTATATAATATAATATAATTAATAATATATTTTAAATTTTAAAAACCTACAAGATATATATAAATAGACAAAAAAATATATTTATCATAGTTTGAAAAATAAATAACGATATAAAAATATTCAAAATATTAATTATAGTTATATATTTTTAAAAATAAATGAAATAATTAAAAAAACTCTAATAATACTAAAATAATATTTTTAACTATGTACATATTCAAAATAATGATGTATATATAATAAAATATTAAATTAAGGTTTTAAAATTAAAAAAAAAAACTAATTTTTCAAAAAAAAAATCGAAATACAACCGGTTCAATCGGTTTTTACTGGTTCAACCTAGAGGTGCAATCGAGCCGAGCCCGAGTAGTATACTACTCGAGCTCGAGCTCTAAAATTATATATATATAAATACATAATATATGAATAAATAAATAAATAAAATATTATATACATTATATATATATATTTATATTATATATGTGTGTGTTATCGAGCTACTCGAACACATATATTTGAAGCTCGTTGTCCGAGCTATTCACGAGCTGCTCACGAGTAGCTTGACTCGTTTGCACCCCTAGTTCAACCGTTCAAATAGTTTTTTAGAGTGTTCCAGATCGGACCAGTGATCGGTTCCCGGTCGAACCGACCGGTCCGGTTTTGAAAACACTGTGTGATATAATAGTTAACATCAAAATTTTATATGATTTGTTTGATTGTGACATTTATTATTTGTTATTATGTAACATTTTTGATATATTTTTTTTAATCTCAAATACTAATGTTGTTTTTAATTTGTTTTTAATTTTTTAAAAATATTGGCGGGTTGGCCCGCCGAGCCCGCAACTTGATTTGGGGCGAGGTGGGTTGGGTTTTTTGGCCCGTTTGGAGGCGGGCCCAAACGGGTCGCGGGACGGGGAGGGGCGGGACGTCCCGTCTGAAAACTCTACCTAAAAGTAGGTGTGCAAACGAACCGAACATGTTCGTGAGCTTTACGAACCCGCTCGATAAATATTTGATTCGTATTCGAGCTTATCGAACTCGAGCCGAATTCGAACATGTTCGAACTTTTTTTTTGAGCCGAGCTCGAGCCGAAATTACTTTGTTCGATAGTTCGCGAATAGTTTGCGAACCTTAATATTTAATTAATATAATATAATTATATAATAAATATATATACATTTCGAACTTTTTCGAACTTTTCGAGCTTTTCGAACCATAATATCCGAATAGTTCACGAATAGGTTCGAATATTTCGAACCGAACCAAACTCGAACTCGAACTTCATTTCGAGCCGAGCTCGAGCCAAAATATTTGAAATTATCGAACTTCGAATCGAGCTCGAACTCGAATATACTCTTATCGAACCGAATTCGAGCCTTAAAATTTTATCATTATTCGGCTCGATTCGGTTCGTTTGCATCCCTACCTATAAGTGTATTGCCACTAGTCTAAATATAAGCCTTATAAAATACTAAAATATAGAATGAAACTGTAGTATCCCGGTTCTATTTTACAAGATTAATTGTATATGAATGGCTAAGCATGGATTAGGGACTTAATCACAAAAATTATGTAATTTTGGCGAAATGAAGTTTGGAGGATCCGAACTCAGGATCGAATGGTCCGAACCCTTCGAAGGCATGAATCAAGGATCAGAGGCTACGGAACGATAGGTCCGTCCGAACTAGGATCAGAGCATCCGATCTCAGTTAGGCATTGCAGCTGGTGAGGTGTCACGGCTGATCGGGCACACAGCAATTCGGAGCCTTCGAAATCTAGATCGGAGCGTCCGATCTTCGCCTATAAATAGGCCATCCGAGCTCTTCTTTTTTCACACCAAATCCTTAGCTTCTCTCTCGGTTTTTTAGGCATTCCAGGTGTTTCCAGCCTTCCTAAGCTTGGTCCGGGAGTTAGCGAGGTGCTCCGGAGTTGCAGCGGAGGGGTGCCCAAGTTCTGGAGCAGTCGTCAACAGCGGGCTGACGACGGACGAAGGTATAGCTCTGGCTCCTTATAGTAATTAGGGAGTATGATATAGCTTAGTTAAGACATTTAGAATAATATTTTGATGCATGAGTATTTTGCATTTTAGTGATGACTATAGGCTTGGACATAGAGCTGGTGTAGCTTGCCTAGTAGAATTAAGGTACGAAGGTACTGTTCGAGATACCCTGACTGAGTATGCATATATTATGTGTTGCATTGTTTATTTGATTATATGACATGATTGTATCTGCATATACCTGTCATCTTATTATGTTGCATGCATGATAATCTTGAGCTTGTATCCTTGTGATTTCCTGTATTAGGGTATTTACCTTATCATGTCAGTAGATGGTTGGACACATATATAGATTCGTGTCAGGTCACCAATATTAGTTGGACACATGAGCTCGTGTCAGGTCATCGATATTTGGTTGGACACGTAGACTTATGTCAGGTCATCATCTGGGTATGTAGGTCACCTCCTGTAGTGACGGCTCAGCGTGCTACATACCCAAGGCCCAAGTCAGTTCTTGATCAGATATTTTTTACCTCGTGTTTTGATACCTGTACACTTGCATACATGCACATATAACATTGTATACGCATACATCGTACTAAGCGTTTTATGTTCACGTCCCGTACTTTGTTTCTGGATACCATATTCCAGGGACGTAGCTAAAAATTTTATCGACCCTTGGTTGACTGTCTTTTAACTGGTTGTTCGTCGTCATTGTACTTCCATTAGAAAAATCAGCTTATTATGAAATAAATATACAATTAACTTTTTAGAAAACTAACTGGTTTTATATCTCCAACATGTAACAATAAAGTCCCCAAAAGCACAATGAAAAAGAAAAAAAAATGCAAGATGAAAAAAAAATTATGGAAACCATTTCCTAGCCTCGAACAATACAAGTAATGAGATAAAATTAATATACAAGCTATAAATCGATGACAACATAAATAAATAAAAAACACAAACATAATCTCAATAATAGTCTAAGAATTCAACAAAATGTATCACCTTAAATAAAATTGACTTATCCAAACAAATAAACTTAAGAATTAAAAAAATTTCAACAATAAACTTGGTCATTAAGTAGATATTTAACTTTGACTATCATAGCTATTAACCGATTTTGAGGTGAGGGAGAAATAGAGAAATTGATTAATGAGTCATGTATTCTCATGAATGTTATTTTTAATGGGATAATTAAATTTAATGGGATAAAGAAATTTAATGGGCCACGTAAATTCAACGGGCTAAAGATCCAAAAAAAAATTAACTAGAGCTGACCCAATAAAAAATAAAAAAAACGCATCAAATCCAATAAAAAAATAAAAAAAAACATTTTCTAATAACTTAAAAAAAAAACTAACCAGGGCAGGAGCCCACCCCAGCCCCTGCCCTATTTCATTGGGCAGGTTTGCGTTTGGATGAGGCGGGTAGTTCCAGGAGGACTTAGGCTATGAAAGGCCAGCGGTGATGTCTAAGTTTACTATTTTAATATATTTGGGATAATATATTTAAATTCGATATAGTTGTATAATAATTATGTTTCTCAAAAATTTATTTATGGTTTTCGTTGTTAATTTTTGATTATTTAATTTATTAAGTTAAATGCATGCTTAAACTTCTGTTTAGTAGATGATCACGATTCACGATGCAGGTCACTACAAAAACTGAGAGAAAACATATCAAATTCACAATTTTATGATTTTTGTATGACTTATTTATAGGCGGAGTCTCGAACAACCGAATTTTGCATGTGCTTCTTGTCATGTTCGTGTTTTTATCTTGATGTACACTCGGAATGTCCGAATTACTACCTGTTTGTGCACTTTTGACTCTCAAAGTTATCTAGCCAGCTAGCCATGCAACTTCGGACGGTCCAAGGTCTTTAAATAGTCCGAACTCACTTCGAAGGTTACGAATTAGTTGATGCTTAATTGCTCGATTTGCTTAATTAATTAATGACTTTTTAATAATATTTCAACATTTAATTAAATACATGAGCGGAACTTGAGACGCTACAATTTCTAAGTAAGAACAATAGGAAAATATTGGGATTTTCAAAAAATATATATATAATTAAATTAAATTGAATATTTTTTCTTTAAAAAAATATAACAAAAAAATGATTATGAATTTCTCTTTACTAAGTTTTTAAAATTTCGCAAAGAAAACTCCATTCAAAAGAAGAAGGGAAGGAAAACTAAATAATGATAATTTTTTTCAATGTGATGCGTATTTTATAAGACTTGAATCATGTAATTACCAACGTTCAAAACTGTAATTTTATAGCTTATATACATAGTTTGATTTCTTGAGCATATATTGTGTACACCAATCGATGTGATATCTTATATATACATGAACAACAACAGCGAATTGATGTGACATGTTGCATATATGACCAACATTTTAAAAATAAATGCAATACATCCGAATTTATATAAAGTAATTACGACTTATTGCCCTCCATAAAATCGATTGTAAAATCCAATTATTTTTTAATTATTATATTCTACATCATTATAATTATAAATTTGGAAGTTTCCCTCCAGGTTAGATATAATGTGAAATCAATTATTAAGTAGAAATTTTTTTCTTGATCTGGTTTTTTGAAGTACGTAGATCATATATATAATTACATATATTTGAATCCAATGGTTTAGAAAAAAAGTTTTTAAAACAATAAAACAAGTTTAAGTTCATCTAAAAATCCATACACAATTATTGCCTTCTAAGACTGTACAGTTTATTTATTTTATTTTTTTTGGTATAAATAGTTTAAAATTATATTTAAATATTAGCATTTTTTGCATAGTCACATAAATAAAAATATGTAACTGTGTGAGGATCTTATGGATCTCTATCCGTGAGACGGATCACCAATCTATATTTATATTTTACATTGAAAAGTTATAATTTTTACATAAATATAATATTTGTTTATGACGGGTGAATCATATAAAATTAACTCATGAGATCATGTCGAGTAACTGTCGTGATAAATTATTTGCACTTGATATAAACATTATTAATTAGGTACCCTGTTACTCGTTTATTTAGGCTCAATGCATTATTGATCGATCTATATACAAGGTATATATGGTAAAGGATTCATAAATGCCAGATGATGTTAACGAACAGTGCAGTACTTTCTTCTTACAAAAATAAAAACTATCATATACAATCTATAATCTATATCGTAATATACTGGTAATCGAAGTATACGTGTTAATATTATACGTTAATTTAGCAACAAATCCTTGAAAAAAAATGTGGCATTACAAAATCGATTATAGAAATTATAAATCTTAGAAGATTTGTGATCTTTAATTACTTGCAATACAATCATGGTTTTCTTTTTTCCTTTTGTTATAAAATCCACATAAAACAAGCATACACGTTGTTTTGCAATGATATTAAAAATACAAACATGTACCAATTGATGACAAAGTGAGTGAATTAGTGAAAGGAGTTTCAAAAAAGAAAAAAAGTGAAAACGTAAGATTCACCTTCACGGCTCTTGCGTAATTCTCTACCAAAAACATTAAGGACATTTTGTTTCTATATATTTTTTGGTTTTATCCACTTTCTTTCCTTGATGATTTATGGGTTTATTTTTACCCTTGAAAACAGAAACTAGTAATGGGTACGTAAAATGAGAGAAATTTTTCCGGTCACCTTGTCAAATCAGTTAGTCTAACATGCTCGTCTCAGCATAAGACAAATGATATATATAACCAAAAAAATCATTAAATTGTTAAAAGAAATTGTGCCGTGAGGCCATCTCCAACCCATTACGCCATTTTGGTGTCACAGTAACTTTAAAATAGTGTAATTCTTGCATTAAACTCAAAACTTATTTCCAACCCATTAACTCTAAATTTTACACTAAAAAAAATATTCTCGAAATATTATCTATTATTTTATTCTCAACAACTAATTATTTCACACAATATTTTTAAACACAATAATTAAAATATCAATTATATCTAAAATAATATTTTCTATGTAGAAATATTAATGAATTAAAAATTTTAATTACATATATTTTCAGAATAATTTTAAGCATTTTTAAAATTTTATTTTATTTATTTAAATATTTAAACTCATTATTTAATTTATGAATTTTATTTTTATTTATTTAAATAATTAAAGAATAAATTAGAAACAAAAAAAAAAACAAGACAAAAAAACCAAAAAAAAGAAAAGAAAAAGATAGTGCAAAGCTACAGTGTTGCACCAAACTGTAGCTTTGCTCCAATCTGGTGCTGAAAATAGCGCTGGGTTGAAGCAAAGAATGCAACACCATTGGAGATGCTCTGAGCCGAATGCTTAGTGCATTTAAACTTACGTAGAAAATAATTTTGGGATGAGTTATAATCGAAAGTTCGATCTAAACTAAATTCGTCCTAGACCGTTAAGGTGTTGTTTAGTTCATGCGATAGAATAAATAATACATGGATAACTAATAAAATGTAATAAAAAATAAATAAAAATGATAGTTAATAAATAATTTGATTTAATTGATAGATTATAGTTTATTTGATTTGATATTTATTTGATTGATTAAATTTTATATAAGAGTGATAAATTACCATTTTGTCCTTTTAAAAATAAATAAAATATGAATAATATTATTTATAGGAATAATATAATAATAAATAATTAATAATTTAATTAATATAAAATAAATAATTAATAAATAAACAAATGTGCGATTAAATATGATAAATTATATATGAACTATGAGTACTAGTACCAAACGGTAAATATTAAAATAAGTTGGGAAAAATAAGTATTTAGTTTCGTGCATTATAATAGTAACTAATGGTCAATGGATTTGTACCACTGTAAATGCTGCCAACTGTTAAGTTTGCAGAGCATGCAGGGGTGTGCCTGCTTAAAGTGGTGGGCAGCCACACATACTTTCACACACTCACACCCTCCACGCTCCCAGTCCCAGACTTTTTTTTAAATTATTATTATTATTTTTTTTTTTTGCTTTTTTCTTTGTTCCCTGCCTCAATAACAGTGTATTAATCCGAGAAAATTCGCAGGAAAAATTATTACAATATCTCTACTTTGGTCTCATATGGTAGATTGATTATTAACTGGAAATGGGTCCATGTCCATCTCTCCTCTGCTTCCTAATACTGCCTCTCTTCTTCATTTTCGTCTCTGCCACTGATAACACAAACCTCGTTTTCAAAGGCTGCGCGGACCAGAAATTCCAAGACTTCAATGGGGTTTACAGGCAAACGCTGGAGAATCTGTTCCAGTCTTTGAAATCCCAGTCCTCAGCTACCAAGTTCTACAAAACCACTTCCGGTGATGGACTATCGGCCATCAATGGCGCCTTTCAATGCAGAGGGGATCTCTCAAACGGGGACTGCAACGGCTGCGTCTCGAAAGCCCCTGATTTGGCTGAAAAGCTTTGCGGGCAAGCTATTGCCGCGAGAGTCCAGCTGAATGGGTGCTATTTGAGGTACGAGATTTCTGGGTTCAGACAGGTGAGTGGGACTGAGTTGTTGTACAAGATTTGCGGGTCGAACCGGGCCAGCGGGTCCGGGTTTGGGGATAGATTGGACTTGGCTTTAGGGGAGATAGTGAAGGGTTTGACGAATGGGAACAGTGGTTTTTACGCTGGTCAGTATCAGTCTGTGTATGTTCTGGGTCAGTGTGAAGGTGATTTGAGCGGTGGGGACTGTGTGAGTTGTGTGAAAAGTGCCGTGGACAGAGCTAAATCCGAGTGTGGCAGCTCGATTTCAGCTCAAATATATCTTCAAGAATGCTATATTAGCTATACTTATTACCCAAATGGGGTGAACAGTGGCCAATCATCGCTTTCATCATCAGGTAATATAAAATATGTTTGTGGAGTTTTCACCATACATCATCGCTGGTCTTCGCTATACATTTCTTGGTTGAGAATTCAAGTCAAGATTTAATCGTATGATAGTGTACTAGATGTGATAAGGGAGTGTTATATGTCTCTTTCTATGGTTTTCGAATATTGCACGCGCCGGTGGCGATTCGAGTTTTTCGACTAGTTGACCACGCCGGTCATTGGGGTTATAGATGCAAATCGGTGGCCAAAGCGAGAATCTTGGTTTTCTGAGATGTAAATTGGCAAATATACAAAAGTCAAGTGTTGAGAGAAAACGTGTTAGAAAAAAGTTCAATTGGGAAGAAGTTATTAGACATAGGAATGAGAGGCTAGAAGAGAAGATGAAAATATGGTATTTATGAATCTATTATAATATGTATATGTAAAGGAAAAGGATCTTCTTTAAAAAAAAAAATTCAAGATAGCCGGCTTAGCATTAATTTCTTAATGATGTAGGATTATAAATATATGTAGGGGTCCACCAAACCCCTCGGTTATTTTTTTATTAAAATTTTTTTTGTATATATTGTGTTGTATTCGACTTTATATTGGATAAAGAAATGGGTTGTGATGAAATACGGTCACTCTCGCTCGCGATATCGTGTATTTCTCTTTTAGTGATGACAACATAATTTGGTTGGAACTTGGATGTAGGGACGGGAAGGAATACACAGAAGACAGTTGCTATTGTGCTTGGAGGACTTGTGGGTGTGGGGCTGGTAATGGCTTGTTTGTTGTTTGCAAAATCTGCTTTCAAGAAAAAGACTCATACATACAAGTATGGTGGATAAAGGTTAGTGTTTTTGTTGCAACTTGAGCCTTATTTTCTTGGATTTCACACCTTTTTTAGTAGTCATCTTATGCAACTTGATCAAGTTTATAGTAGTAAGTCAACACTTTGACATTAGAGATTAGACACGAGAGAATCAATGAGAGATATCTTGAAAAATGTTGATAGAACACTATCGAACCCAATAGAGATTGTTGGAGAAACAGGGCTGATTTTTAACATATAATGTACTGAATTTTTGGCAGGAGACGTCGGTAAGGTTCTTGAGAAGAAGGCAGAAATTCGAGAAATTACGAGATGGGATTTTGGAAAGTTCGGGGTAAAATTGGATTACTATTTCATTGGGTGCTTGTAAAGAGGGAAGATTTGCCTTTCACTTTGTGATTTAGCTTTATAGTATATCTTCCTCTCCAAGTTTTGTTCCTGCTCCTTTTTTAACTTTATATATATCTCCTCAAAAGTTAATTAAGAGGTGCCTACTTGAAAGAAGGATAGTGAGATTATTGTTAAATTACTCATTTTGTGCTAGTGACGTTAGTGTATATCCACGATTTAACAATTGATAGATGAATGAATTAGTGTTCATTTGCTTTATATCAAAGTTGATGGGTTCACTTTTACACTATGAAAAGCAAGTAATGGCTGTCTCTTTATGTAGGTAGTTACAAAACCCAGAAAGTAAATCCTAGCTTTCCCAAGGTTATGGGGTCCAATAAGTTGATTGATCATATTGTGACCTTTTTTAGCTTTGTTATTTTTTCAGAGACGATGATCTATCTGTCATTATTATGCGAAAACTCATTCATAATCGACTACAATTTTAATTAGTCATAACTTCAATGTTAATTTTGAAACCTTTTGGTAAAATGAGAATGTATACGAAATGGTAGTTAGAGGAGTAAGGACCTCAAAAAGATTTCAATTGCGGGGGCAAAATTTAATTGTTGCTTTTCAAAGCATATTAAAAATAAATACTAGTTGTAAAAGAATTTTTTTGAATAATTATCTTTGAATCAGGTGAGTTGATAGTTTTATAAAAGAAAATTAAATCATTAAATTAAATAAACCCGTATTTCAAAATTAGGGGACCATTAGATGTTTTGACGAAGTCAAATGGGGTCAAGGGTGTAATGTTTCTGGTTGTAATATTATTATTATTATTTTAAAATTATGTACTCATGACAACAAACGGAACCAAACCAAATTTGGTTGGTTGGTTCATTTATACTAGCACATAACTCACACATTTTGCGTATGTAATATATAAATATAATGTGTTGTGTGTATATAATATAATATTTATTTTTTTTAAGTGTTTAATTTTAATATGATATTCATTTTTCATAATTTGACACTTTTATAAGATTTTTTTTGACAATTTGAGGTTGAGCATACTAAAAGATCAATTAAAGTGATATTTCTTGATATATAGTATAGATGTAGATATTTATCGCTTTCACAAAAATTTAAATCAAACCAAACATAAGTACATAACCATGAGTTTCGGTTCGGTATGGTTTAGATTATTAATGTGAAGCGATATAGCGAATTATTATTGCATAAAAGTAGCAATTGATAATTGATAGAAGTTGATGAACATTTTATTCGATAGGAGTTATTTGCACCAAATAACTCTGTGAAATATTGAAAATGCACACTTCTCTCCTGTGAAATTTTAATAAGCATCTTCAACCCGACCTTTTAAAAAATTAGCACGCTTACCCCTTCAGATGAGTGATTGTTGCGCACGCGCCCCTCATGCGACTGAGCAAATATTTTGATATTTTTTTGCACCAAATACCCCTGTGAAATATTAAAAATGCATATTTGACCCATGCGAAAATAATTTTTAAATCTATTCAATCCATAATACACAATTTTTATTAAAATCTAATTATAAAATATTTAGCAAACACTTTTAGTTTTATTAATTTTATTTTTAATTTTAAATGTAAATTTATTATGATTATATAATTATTTTTTAAAAAATATTATTATTTTATCTTGTTATCATTATTTTATTAAACTTTCTTCTTGTTTCCAACTTATCAATTAAAAATGCATTCATAAACGAGATTTAAATACCTAAAAGTACCAAAATATTAAATCAAAATGATAATTTCATGCATATTACATTTCAATTTAGGATTATAGATTTTTGAACCAAAATCTAAATTTTTTAAAATGCATTGCAGAATTTGCATTAAATAATAATACACAATATTTATTAATATCTAATTATAAAATATTTTTCACACATTTTTAATTTTATTTATTTTTAATTTTTAATTTTAATTTATAATTTATAATTAATTTATTTCTAAAAATTTTTTACTTTATCTCGTTATCATTATTTTATCAAATCACTTCGTGTTTTCTACTTTTCCATTAAACATGATTCATAAATAAGGATTTAAATATCTAAAAATACCAAAATATTGAACCAAATGTTAAGTTCATAAATGTTAATTTTTCGATTTAAAATTATATAAGCATGTTATTTTTATTTATTTATTAGAAATTGTGTAATGCATATTCTCGAAAAATTTACATTTTGGTTCAATAATATATAGTTCTAAATCGAAAAAGCAATATGTTTAAACTTATCGGTTTAGTTCAATATTTTGGTACTTGAAATTATTTAAATACTTCTTTATAGATGCATGTTTAATGGAAGAGTTGGAAACAAGAAGAAAGTTTAATAAAATAATGATAACAAGATAAAATAATAATATTTTTTAGAAAATAATTATATAATCATAATAAATTTAAAATTAAAAATAAAATTAATAAAACAAAAAGTGTTTACTAAATATTTTATAATTATATTTAATTTAACAAAAATTGTGTATTATGGGTTGAATATATTTAAAAATTATTTTTACAGGGGTCAAATATGAATTTTTAATATTTTATAGGGGTATTTGGTGCAAAATAAATATCAAAATCTTTGTCCAATCGCATGAGGGGCGCGTGCGCAACAGTTACTCATCTGAATGAGCGAGTGTGCTAATTTTTTAAAATGTTAGAGTTGAATGTGCTTATTAAAATTTCACAGGGGAGAAGTGTGCATTTTCAATATTTCACATGAATGTTTGGTGCAAATAACTCTATTCGATAGTGTATTATAATGACTGTAAGTAAAATGACACTAATTATAATACTTATGCAAATTACAAATTTCGAAACTTTTAAAAAAACAAATCTTTAGGGTTGCAATTATGTTTTTTCAGCTAAAATTAATGTAATTGATCGGTTTGCAGAGTTTAATATTAATATAACACAAACTAAAAATCAAATAAAACTTTTCTATATCGAAGAAAAATCATACTAAATTAACAAAATTTATTTCGAATTGATGTAATTGATTTGCTTTATTATTATCCAAAACTCAATCCGAACCAAATTTTCTCGGCTCAGTTGATTTTAAAGCTAATCCAAAATAATATTACTACAAATCAATCTAAATCATATACTCCGTTTGCTTTAGTTTTACATTTTGGTTCCATTTTGAACACCGGTGTGATCTAATCAGTATAAAAGCTAAGTTATTTTTGGCGCTGGGATGGTGTAATGAGCACTGTAGCTACACTATCCATTTTTTTTCTTTTATTTTTTTAGTGTTTTCTAATTATGTATTATAAAATATATCAAGATTATATATTAATAATTTAATAATATTATTATTTAAATTTTAACTATTTATTTTAAAAATTTTATTTATTCAATAATCAACTAAATATATGTTTTGAATTATATGATCATTTTAATAAAATAATAATAATAGTAAATATTTTAAAAGAATTCTTAAAACAGATTTAATTTAAAAAAATTATTCATTAATATTTGTAATGAATATCTATATTATATAAATTATTTTAGACATTATTGATAATTTAATTATTGTGTCTAAAAATATTTTGTGGAATAAATTATCAGTTGTTGTGATAAAATAATAGAGAATAACACGAGAATATTATTTTTAGTGTAGAATTTTGAGTTAATGAGTTGTAGATGATTTTTGTGTTTGATGTAAAAATTACATTATTTTGAAGTTAGTGTTACACCAATATAGTGTAATGACTCATAAATGACCAATACGGACGGAATTTAGGGAGCTACCTGTTGAGTATGCAAGGTGAGATAAGAATTCTAAAATTTTGGATAAGTTACACAAACATTTATATAGAAAAAATCTCCTACCTACAAGAAAGCATAGGCAAATCCATTAAATCAGTAAAGTTCGAAAATTTCAGATAATTATATTAACATAACCCATTTCAACTTGATAATTAATCAGTGATCTTAATTATCATTATTTCTAGGAGAGACTCCACCAGAAAATTTAACGAAAACTCCTCTAAAACCATAGGACACCCACAATGGTTAACACACCCAAATAACACCATTTGGGTGTTATTGCCATAATGGGTGGGTGTTCCACCCACAAGAAAGAAAAGATGGACGTTCACAATCTTCATTTTTTTTAGCACACGCCATAATGAGAGTGGGTAGGCGCAGACACGTGGGGCTCACGTCTACATCTGCGTTATTTTATTTTTTATTTTTAATTTTAAATAATAATAAACGGTAATATTTGTACAATTTGGCCAAATTGGGTCCAACGTTATAATTTTTCAACTGCAATTTTTTTTATAATTTTAATTTTATTGAATTTTTTTAAAAAAAGTATAACAACTAGTTAACGGCTAGTTTGAATTCTCATCTATAAATACTCACCAATATTAACACAAAAATTCATTTCACCTCCATACACTATCCAATTCTACTCTTCGTTTTCTCACATCTCTTTTTAAATAGTTTCTACAATCTTAATTTCTATCCGAAATGGATGAAAATATGAGGGCATATCTTACACATTTGTTGAGTTCTACACAAAACCCGCGATAAAATTCATCTTCCCAAAATCCACAAATTCCACCAAAAATCATCAATATCCACATCGATTTCTAAATATGCAGTTTCCTCCACAAAACGCTCAAAATTTCAAAGGTTTTGGAAATTTTATGAATCATCCGAATTATGCCTCCAGAGGTCCACATCATCCGCTTCCAGCCGAATATTGACAAAACATCATTCATCCACATTTCACGCCGCTGGTTGTTCAAGACCATGGTACCCCACACACAAATGGTATGTATTTTTCATCTCCGATACCGAATGAACCTGCAACTCCGACTTTTGTTCCGAAGACTCAACTTTTCGATAGTGAATCCCCAATTGAGGTGGTCAATTTAGAAAAAAAAAATTGGTTTCAAATGCTGAGGGTTTCGAGAAATCGTTCAATTTGGACAAAGGTTGAAGACGAGGTCTTGACGAGAAGTTTTGTCACAATCAGCGATGATCCAATAATCGACAATGATTAGAAGACGTATGCTTTTTGGAGATGCCAGCTACTACAATGAGAATCGTCCTGCAGCTTCAAACAACAGAAGGACAAATGTTATACGGTCACATTGGCACAACACAATCCAAAAAAAGGTAAATCGATTCAACGCAAGTTACAATATTATTTATAGTACATATCGCAGTGGTCACAGTGACAAAGATATATTGAGATTTGCATGTGAAAAATATCGCGACGAAAACAATGGCGTTGCATTCAATCTCGAGCATGTGTGGAGAATTGTCAAAGATCGTCCAATGTTTACTCCACAATCCGATGATCACTTTGTGGCCACAAAGAAGACGATGACTTTGGAGTCAGGAGCAAGCAATACATCCTCCAATCAAAATGTGAGTATAGACCTAGATAAAGAAGATACTCGTCCAATGGGTCAGAAGACAACAAAAAAAAAGAAGGAAAAAGACAAATTAAAATCGACCATGGAGGATATGACAGTAAACTACGACAGTCTTTTTGCAAAGTTCAATGAGTACGCAAGCGTAAAGAAGTCTGAAGTCGATCTGAAACAAAGACAACTCGAAGTTGAGGAGATTAAGGTAAAAACTTCCTTGTCCAATGCTGAAGCTAAGAATCATCGATTGAAGTTGAATGAGTACGAGATATTGAACAAAGACACCTCGCAGATGACTACAGAGCAACTTATCATACATGAATGTTTGTGCAAGGATATCAGGACGAGGTGGGATATGAAAACTGTTTGCGCATTTCGATTGTATTTTCGATTGATTGTATTGTTTAATTGTTGTATTTCGGAGTGATTTTATTGTTTAATAATTGTATTTCCGAGAGATTGTAATTATTAGTTATTGTGGTTCCGAGTGATTGTAATTTTTAATTATTCTATTTTCGAGTGATTGCAATGTTTAATTATTGTATTTTCGATTAATGTGATTTTAAATTTTTATCAACTTTGCAAACTAACCGTTGCAAACTAGCCGTTAAAAAATAGCCGTTGCAAACGAGTCGTTATAAACTAGATGTTGCAAACTAGCCGTTAAATGAGAATAACTATATATATAACCAGATTGTGCTACGAGATTTGCATTCCACTAGGATACATTTCGCAAACACGTATACAACAACAAGTTTTCTCCAAACATGTCTCATTCTACAGGCAGCTCTATCTCAAGTTCCAGCTCGACAAGTGAAGATGAAGTACATGTTGAAATCGACGAGCAAAGATGATCCGGCACAAGATCTCATGTTAATGGTACTTCAGCAATACCAACAAGTTATGGAAGCATATAAGAGGAGGGAAACACGCAGAAGAAGAAGGTTCGTCCAAAGAAATCATGAAGTCGGGCATGACAGACTTGTCGATGATTATTTTTCCACAAATCCGGTGTATCACGGTGAAATATTTAGAAGACAATTTCGAATGCAAAGAGAGTTATTCATCCGTATAGTGACTGCTTTAGAGAATCATTATGCGTTTTTTCAACAGAGGGACGATGCTGTGTGAAGAAAAGGGTTGACACCACTACAAAAATGCACCGCTGCGATTTGTCAACTGGCTTACGGAGTCCCCGCCAACTATCTTGACGAGTACCTACGTATGAGTGAATCAACTGCCATCAGGTGTCTTTTCAAGTTCTGCGAATACGTGGTTGAAATATTTGGTAATGGGTACTTAAGAAGACCAAATGCTGATGATGTTCAACGTCTTCTTCAAATGCATGATGAGAGAAATGACTTTCCCGACATGTTGGATAGCCTTGATTGTATGCACTGAAAATGAAAAAAATTGCTCAATTGCTTGGAAAGGTCAATTTACAAGGGGACATGGGTCACCAACAATTGTGCTTGAGGCGGTCGCGTCTCATGACTCGTGGATATGGCATGCCTTCTTCGAGGTCGTCAGTTCATGTAACGATATTAACGTGTTATATGAATCTCTCATCTTCAACAACGTCTTGCAAGGAAATACGCCGGAGATTAATTTCACGGTGAACTGCACTATATATACATATATATGAAAGGTTATTATCTAACATATGGAATATATCCCGAGTGAGCTACTTTCGTTAAGGCTTTTCCTTGCCAGGAGGATCCCAAGAGAAAATTGTTTAAGGAAAGACAGGAGTCTGCAAAAAAAGATGTCGAGCGGGCATTTGAGATGCTCCAATCTAGATGGGCGATTGTCAGATCCCTAACTCGTTATTTGTATAGGAAAAAGTTAAAACAAATCATGTTAGCATGCATTATTTTGCATAACATGATTGTTGAGTATGAGGAGGTCACGTGACAAATTGTTAAAACGATGAAGGTGACGAACCCGCACAACCTATCAATGGCTCAAACCGAGGCTTTCAGGATTATAT
Organism: Henckelia pumila; assembly: GCF_033568475.1. Lineage (NCBI taxonomy): Eukaryota > Viridiplantae > Streptophyta > Magnoliopsida > Lamiales > Gesneriaceae > Henckelia > Henckelia pumila. The sequence goes on from NC_133121.1 coordinate 16,114,344, forward strand.
TCGAACAAATTTCGAGCTACGTGACATTCAAGTTCATCACCAAGTTCGCGCGGACTGAGTGGAGCATATCTGGGATAATTACAACAACAATCCGTGAATTAGTATTTCATATATTATTTTTAATTTCATCGCAATGTGGTTTTTTTCTAAGTTATTGTTGCATTTCAATTTCATAATTTCGTTGTATTTAATAAATATATTAAACTAATTTTATTATTATTTTTTAATTCAATATAATTAAAACAAAAAATTAAGATTATTATTTTAAAAAATACTTATAAATTTAAATATTTTAAAATATATATATAATGTATTTATTTAATATAAAATAATTTTATATTATTGAGTAGAATGTGAGACCCATAAATAATGAGTGTTAATGTTAAAATGACTGTGGGTGAAAATGGTATATATTATTAACAGTGAGACTCATGACTTTTGATGATGTGGAGAGTGTTATTGATATTATTAACACAAGAGCATTGCAGATGCTCTTATCTTTAGCACACTCGAGCTCGTTGGCTTTGCTTAACTCAATCCACGTTGGACTACATCAACGATTTTACTAAATACCCAAATTGGTAATATTTTGGGAACTCTTAGAGAGTTTTTGCAATCACTAAAAAAATGATTGTTAGATTTTGGCTTAAAAAAATCAGTTTTGTGTGTTTCTTAAACTCAAATTATGTGTTAGCTTATACTTAAGTTAATTGAAATCCAAAAGTTAGTCATATGGTGACTATGATTCTCAAAAAAATGATTCTAATAAAAATGTCAATGTTAAAATCAATCTAATCACTTATTTATCAAACACTACCCAACTTATTTTTTAAATTTTCACATTTGTTTCCAAGCACTATCTACTTTTGATTTTTCTTAATTTTTTTATAATCTATAAATTTAATTAATTCTACAAAAGCATAATCCTTTACAAACACTACCTTAATTTTACATACTAGATGATCTTGAGTATGATAAAAAGTCTTTAGGAGTTTACCTGCATTTTGATTACGATGACTAAAAGCTATTTTGACATATAGTATTTGATCGTGTACGAAAAAACCCAACAAAATTATGAAATTTGACAAGTTGTTGATGTGTAAAATCTTGATTGCACTCATGTTACCGGATTAATTATCTCATTAATCCATGGACAAAAGCAAAAAAAAAAAAAAAAACTACGACACTTATAAAGTAAAACAAGTCCTTTTTTTTTTTTTTAAAAAAAAAGAAAATAAAACAAGTAAAAAAAAAAAAGTAAAACAAGTCTTACAACTAAGAAAAAGAAAGAAAAAAGAATAATTTATTTATTAATGCTAAAAATGGGAACCAATTCACCAAACAAATGAAAAGAAAACAAAGAAAAAGAGAACAGCGGAAAAAAAAAAAAAAACAAAGAAAAAGAGAACAGGGAATGGCTTCCCTTAAAATAAAATAAAAATAAAAATAAAAATAAAATGAAAAAAAATAAACGAAACCCAGCAGATTCACACGCGGCTCTATTCAGCCAACCCACCGGGAGAGGAGGTTCGCGCTAAACATTAGTAGAATTCAATTAAAAACTGGTGACCTAATTTTCAAATTCTATCCCCTTCCCCAATTTGTTTCGGACACCAAAATCATCCAAATTTCCTCAACCGTCTTCATTTTGATTTCCAGGTATAATAAACTTTCTCAATGTCGTAAGGGTGGTGTATTTCAATGAATTGTGTGTAGTTTTTTTTTACTAGTTGGTGGTGGTTAACATAGCATATGAATCACTGAATTCCATTCGATGTACTTTTCGTTTTCGCTTAGTTTTTTTGCCTGTTCCTGTGCCGTGTCTTCTTTATTTGTTTGTTTGTTTGTTTGTGTGGCAGTCATGTGGCCTAGGGTTTTATAATGAAACCCTAAATTTCTTATTCGTGATAGTTTGTTGCATGAGAAAATTCGGTCGATACGGTTGCCATGTTTACAGATATTGTTTTTTTAACACAATTAATTACTCCCAAGCCTATGTAGTGTTTTTAGCTTTGGTTTGTGAGCTGGGGAGTGTTTGTTTTTAATTGGATGCTGCAAATTGATCTTTCCATATCTAGGGAAATACATCTCTACAGGGAAAAACAATAGCGTGTTTTGTGTAGTTTATAAACACCGCTTAGCTGCTTCTTAAACTGGTCTACATTTTTTCATTTGGATTAATGTCGCAAAAACATCACAAGAACCTGTGTATGGAAAGAAAACAACGTTAATCATACAATTGACCATCTCTTCTTAAAATGGATTTATGTGCCCATGTAACAATCGGATTGTGAATTTAGTGCATGTTAACCAGTATGTTTTTTCAGAATCAAAGCCAGGCCCATGGATAATTTTATAGGTTTGATTTTTAACATTTGACAATCTAAAATCAATGAACTGATCTTCCCCGTACCTACTTGTTCTGTAAGACTTAATATATATTGCACATCAATTCGGAGTTAGAAGTATTGCCCAAAAGTAACTAATTTCTCCTCTCAAAATTATGCCAGGCACACCATTCTTATTATGGAAGATAGTGAGTCTATGTTGGCACAGACAACCACTATTTCTGGTTATTCTTCGGTAGATCACAATAATGCAAAAAATGCAGCTCTGGTGACTGGTGCTTCTGTAGTTCACGCTAATGCTATTGCATCTGATACAGCAGGCTTGGTTGCTTCATCTAGCTTTATGATTGCAGGCGTTTCAGCAGCACATGGATCCAACATAGATCTTGGAAATTCAAACTCTACAGATGTGAATGCGTCCATGGATTCAACCCAAGTTACTGGTAATGGTAATAGTGTTAGCAAGGCAATGGAAGTAGCAACAGCTATTTCTGAAAATGGGATTGATTCAGAAGCTAATGTAGCAACTGCTACGCAACATCATCCCGTGGATCGTTCTGGTATTTACTCTTGATGTACCAACTAAATTTGCTGCTTATGCATATATTTGTCAGTTTCAAGCATTTGGTTTGCTCATGAACTGGATTTTCATTTTAATAAACACTTGAAAATGTGGTCAATGTGGTTTTCTAGCCTTTTTGACTCTTGGTCTTGGACATGTTAATAGTGAATAAAAAAAAAGGCATAGTTTCTACTCTCTATTTAAATCGTGTAGAAAATAAAATTATTGATTGTGGCGCCTTTCATGCTTAAGCGTTTGGGATTAGTGGTTTCAACATGGTGTTAGAGCGAGCAGATCACGAGTTGAAATTCTCGGTGCACAAAAAACCCAATATATTTCTAAATTGGTCCCTAGTGGCTTTTGCTGCCTAGTATCCAACCAGTTGCACGAATACGACTTGAATATGAATTTTATATAGTACTCAGTCTCACGCAAACATTTGCGGCAATTGGTTGTAGTGTCTTCCAAGGACTCGAAGAGCGCGAGCTCTGGTGAGTGTATACAAGTGATTTCCACAATATGTATTATGGCAATGGCTACTTTTGAATGAATAATTCGTTCATTTTATTGACCTCCATCAGAACAGCTCACACCAGTAAGAAAAGCACTTAGTATCTTAATGTGTCGTTACTAATAATTATCAATGCATTTTCATGTAAACAATAAATGACAATTCATAGTTGCTATTGTTTCCTTTGTCACTGATAAATGAAGATGTTTTATCTCATTATCCTAAGCATGCATCTAAAGTAGGATCCTTGTGCTTCAAACCTTCTCAAAGTATAGCTGAAGGTGTATGGCCTAAGAGTAGATGCCTTGAGGACCATTGTCTACAGTTTACTAACGTTGTATAATCATTTTATAACATAGATCATAGTTACACAATTTTTTTTTAGTCATCACTGCATCAATCAAAACTTAATCATGAACTCTCAGAAATGAAAATGTGGCTGGTCATTGATCATTTCTTTCACATGATAATGAAAATGGGAAAGGGATCATAGCATTCATGCATATGAAACACCCTTTTTTACTATTTTTGGATAGTTTTCATACAAATCTACTATTGTTTCCTCCAATGCTGGCCAATAATGGAGTTTATGTTGAAGATATCTGACTCTTTTTCCCTCATGAAAGGCTTAATTCATTTGATAAACATTTAATGGCAGAACGGAGTGAAGAAGAAGACAGATTATGGAGCATAGTGACTACTAATTCCATGGACTTTAATGCATGGACTTCTCTAGTCGAGGAAACAGAGAGAATGTCTGAGGTATGCCTGATGGATCAAAGCTTTGTGGGTCCTCACTTGTTTATCTTTTCCCCCACGATTAGTCAACATGCGTGCTTTGTGTGGGGGAGTGGGTATTATTTTCTTAATTCTTATTCCCCAGCCATACTGGTTGAAAATGGTTTTCAATTCCCTACCAATAGAGTTATAACACGAGGTTCTCAAACTACTAAAGCATATTACTTGACTCTCACATCGTTTCTTCTTTGTTATGTTGCTAAGGATGTTCGAATGACGGATTATTTTACTTTCATGGTCATTAATTGAAACTCAATTTTTTTACAGGGTAACATAAATAAGATTCAAAAAGTTTATGATACATTTTTAGCTGAATTTCCTTTATGTTACGGCTACTGGAAGAAGTTTGCTGATCATGTGGGACGCCTCAGCTCAGTGGACAAAGTTGCAGAGGTTTATGAACGAGCTGTCCAAGGAGTTACCTATTCTGTTGACATGTGGTTGCATTATTGTGTATTTGCCATTTCCACTTACGGAGATCCTGATACCATCAGAAGGTCTTTTGTTTATTTTATTCATTTTGGTTCAGCCCATCTGGTCATCCATGATTGCTGTTGAAATGCTTTTATTGATATTCCACTTCATTTGTCTGCAACAGCATTTAATTGAGTATTTTGTGTTAAGGTTTGTAGGCAATGTACTCTTATTGAACGTCCCATGGTGTGCAAACTCTCGATGTGTGGCTTCTATATTTTGCAATAATAAAAAATTGTCGCACACTATCATTTTCCCAAGGCTATAATTATCGATATTTCTGTGCTGTACTGAACTTTACCACTTCAAAGTTCTAAAAGGGTACATCACTTCTTTCGGGGAAGTATTGTAAAATTCTTTCGAGTAAGGTAAAATTTTCACTTAGTGCAGTATGTTTTTTTGGGTGAATTAACACCAGTGTCTTGTTCACTTTTGGGTAATATCTTTGGCTTACACGTATCTGTATTAAATGATCCAATATTCTTTTCCTCTTCTGGTGTTTCAGGCTATTTGACAGAGCATTAGAATATGTCGGAACTGATTACTTGTGCTTTCCACTTTGGGACAAATATATTGAGTATGAAATTTTACAACAAGATTGGGCTCGTGTTGCCAATATTTACACACGGGTTCTGGAAATTCCAAATCAGCAAATGGATCGCTACCTCGAAGGGTAATTCTCTACCTTCCTGTTCGTTATTATCAATGGAATATAACTGGCATTAGAACCGGTTTAGATTTAGAAGCTGTACCTTAAAAAAACTCTTAAATATATTCAAAATTTTAAAGTAAATTTATTAAAAAAAGCAGAATAGGTTTTGACGTTTGGATAAATGTTGAAAAGTGTTTGTGTTTTTATTTTAAATATAAGTAGAAGTAAAAATCCAAAAGCCATAAATTCTAGCTTCTAAAAAAGCATTTTTTTGAGTGTTTTTAAACAACTTTTGTAACCAAACTAAGAGAAGTGTTATTTTTATAATTTTTTTTAATCCATTGCCTTCTCCAACCAAACGGATTCTTATTCGTACAAATGAAATCTCATGTTAACTTTCCTTGTGACAAATCAACATATTCATGCTAATGTTTCCTGCCTGATTTCTGGTCCACAACTCTTTGGGATAGAAGTTGCGAGTTTCTTATTCAGTATGATTTCTTCGTCAATAGTTTACAGATCGAATGAAATTCTCATGATAGATGATTTTTAACTCTTGTACCTGTTGTCCAGATTTAAAGAGTTGGTTGCAAGTCGACCTCTATTGGAGTTGCGAACATCCGAGGAATCCACGGCAGCTTTTGGTGAAGTAAACGGAGACGTCCCTTCTAATGCTACCGAACAATCTTATAATCCTGTCAGTGCCAGCTTAAACGATGCAGAGGAGTTGGAGAAGTATATTGCCATTAGAGAAGAGATATATAAGAAAGCTAAAGAGTTCGATGCAAAGATCATTAGTTTTGAAACTTCTATCAGGAGGCCTTATTTCCATGTGCGGCCCCTGAACACAGCAGAGCTTGAAAATTGGCACGCCTATCTTGATTTTATTGAAGTCGAAGATGACTTCAATAAGGTATCCACGTTTGTGTTTGTGTTGGACATTTTTTATTTAATCTTTGCATGTAGTTTTAGTTGTCCTTGTTATGCATTGACTTACAGTTAAGTAATATGTGCCGCCTCATATGCTTTATTGGCTAACCGTTGGAGAAGCATCATTTAAAACGGGGTATTGAACTTGGACTAAAGCATGGGACATCCATTTGCTTTCTATAAGGCTAAGTACTTCAAACTCTCATTTGTGAGTCGAAATTCTGGGTTCATGATGTGTTGTCCAACTCAATATTTGTTTTAAAGTTCCAATGTTATGAATGCAGGTCTATATTATCTTCCTAACCATCTATCTGTCAGTCAAGGAGGGTCCCTCCTTTCGTATTTGAGGGGCCTCCTATTCCACCAACGGAGTATTCCTTGTGCATTTCTCCTTCGTAATTTTTTCTATTGTTTCTTAAAAATTCATTATTTGAATTTAAATATGGTAACATGTAATTCTAACGACCTGCTCAGGTTTTCAAGCTTTATGAAAGATGTTTGATTGCTTGCGCCCTATATCCTGAGTACTGGATAAGATATGTTTTGTGCATGGAAGCTAGGGGCAACATGGAGCTTGCCGATAATGCACTTGCTCGTGCTACCCAAGTCTTTGTTAAGGTATGAATTCCTCTTTTACTTGGAACTACGCTGGCTAGCTATTTTCTAATTAATCATGGTATGTCCAACAGCTTACCGACTGAAATCTTTTATAACCTACATGTTTTATGATTGTATTTTGCACGACTTTGCCTCGTATGTGCTGCATTCCTTTCTTATATTGATCAGCTGTACATATGTATTTTGTATATGCCGCCTTATTTTTCGAAAATTATCTCGCTATTTATTACTTATTTAGAACTACAATACATTTAAGAAATTTGCATGTTTGAATCTGTCCAAACGAAGCAGATTGGAAAGGCATCCTACACAATTAGTGAATATAATAGTTTTCGGCATTTTAAAACTTCCTAACAAGATATATCAAGTAGTTTTCCTCCGTCGTTTATGTGTCTTCTCCAGAGTCTAGTAGCTTGGGGCTGGATGTAAGTGCTTGTGAATCTAGTGATGACTATTAATCAACTTGTATTTGCTTCAATGGGGATTCAGTTTTTGTTGGGGGATTGTAACTTACGTTGCTGTTCTTTATTATTGTATCTCGGAACAGAGGCAACCAGAGATCCATCTTTTTGAGGCTAGATTTAGGGAGTCTCATGGTGACATTTCTAGAGCCGAAGCTGCCTATCAGCTTGTGCACGCCGGAATTTCGCCTGGACTTCTAGAAGCAATAATTAAGCATGCCAACATGGAACACCGGCTTGTAAGATTGCTGGATTAAGCTATTAAGATTTGGATATGGGGAGGATTGGTTGAATCGTTCTGGTTATTTTTTATATTTCACAGGGAAATCTGGAAGCAGCTTATTCTATATATGAGCAGGCCATTGCAATTGAGAAAGGAAAGGAAAATTCACAGACTCTGCCTTTGTTGTTCGCTCAGTACTCTCGTTTTCTACTCTTGGTAGGTTTTATGTTTAAAAAAATATATTTTGCTGCTAACTTCTGTTTATGTGACACTTTCAATTAATGTCTAGGACTAGTTGCAGGAATCAGTTTCCGGACATGGTGAACTTATCTTGCTGCTTGACTAAGTGTTGTTTAATTTATCTCCTGGTGGAAGCCACATCAATTGCTAAAATGTTTTGTGCTGTAACACAGATGAGTCAATTGTTGCTTATTGACTTTGACATCTCACATGTATTTAAAATATAGGCTTCTGGCAATGTGGATAAGGCGAGGGAGATTCTTGAAAGAGGGGTGGAGAACGAGCAGTTATCAAAACCTTTTTTGGAGGTTTCCTCTCTCTTTCTATCTGCACCAATCTATCTTCCTCTTTAATGTCTTTCTTCTCTCTCTTTCTAAACGAAGCAATAGAAAGTGCTGGAAAATGTAAAACACCTGTTTGTTCATTTTTTGGGCATTTTCTCTTTTAAGTTTATTTATCCCTGCAATTTCTATGATTTCAGGCAATGATCCACTTAGAATCAATTCAGCCTCTCCCGAAGCGGATAGATTACTTGGATTCTTTAGTTGAAAAATTCATAGTCCCAAATAATGGAAACGTAGTTGTTGCAAATGTTGCAGAAAGAGAGGAGATATCAAGCATTTTTTTGGAGGTAGTTTATGCCATTTACATTTACTTGCCTATAAGTGCTTGGAGCTCTAGGTAGAATATCCAGGTTGACACCCTTTTGTACATGATTTCTAAATTGTTTCTATGGTGGTTGTCTTGGCCTTTGCATAATTATTTGCTCTTATACGTTCGGTCAATGCAAGAGCTTGTAATGGATTTGCTGTTTAGTTTTCTGTGATCTCTTTTCACCCGTGCTTCAACTTATGAGCGTTATGCAGTATGTCATGTGAGCCTCTAGCTTTTGAGTTTTACATGGACTTATCATGTATATATTTTATTTTGAAATATTGATGTGCTTTATTTTTGTGGATTTTGTTTCTCATTATTCTGGTTGACAAATGGTTAGAGTTTTAATGGGACTACTTGTTTTTTCAGTTCTTGGATCTTTTTGGAGATGCACCGTCTATAAAGAAGGCTGGTGATCGGCATGCTAAACTGTTCTTACATTACAAGAGCGCTGCAGAGTCAAAGAAACGCCACTCAGAGGATTATTTAGTTTCAGAGAAATCAAAATTCGCAAAATCAGTTACTTCACACTCTATCCCTTCTGAATACCCCAGCACACAAAATCAGTGGGGGGCTGGTTATGGTTTACATGCTCAAACTTGGTCCCAAGCCTCACAAGCTCAAGCTCAACAGTGGACCCCTGGCTACGCGCAACAGGTACTTGCACTAATTTTATTTATAGGGTCAGTTTGGATATAAAAGTCATTGGCTTAAAAAAGCACTTAAATAAGTTCAGCTTTTTAAAGTGCTTTTATTAAAAAAAAACAGAAGCGGTTTTAGCGTTTGGATAAATAGACGAAATTTCTGGCTTTTAAAAAAGCACTTATTTGGGCTTAAATAAGTGTTTTTTTAAAAATGACTATTGTAACCGAACGCCTAAGTTTTTAAGAAAAACACTTTTTTTTTAAAAATAAGTGCTTTTCTTTGGTTGGCTTTCGTAACCAAATACACTCGTAGTTAGCAAGGGTTGGCTTTTAGTGCTACCTAGCAATTTGACGAAAACAATTGGAGATATTGTTATGCTGTTGAGATTGTTTTTCAAATCTTATTATGTCTGCCTAAATCATGACAAATGGGAATTAAGGTTCCGTTAGCACAAGTAGTTATAAAATATATTTATAAAAGTGTTTTTTACAAATTTTTTGCAAAAATGTTTTAAGGTCTGTTTTAAAAATAAATTATTTTTATGGAGAACTATTCTATAAAAATATTTGTAGAGTTAATGAGATGTTTGATTATTCTAATAACATAAAAAAACACCTCTCAAATTTTTTTATTGCATTATTTGGTGAACACTTTTTAAAAAAATATTTTTGAAAAACGTTATACAAAAATCTTATCCAAACACGTATTTTAAGTATTTTTCACTTATAAAATACTAAAATCATTTTTAAAGTATTTGTCTAAACGAAAGATTATTGTTTGATCATGATGTTTATGTCTTGAAATGTAAGTTCGGTCAACGAAATTAATATCTCTTGTGTAGTTCTGTGTAACACGCAATTCTCCACATCCCAGGATTTAAAACGGATTACTCAGTACAATCTCACTAACCAATATTATTTTTTGCATCACATTGGAGGAAGGTCATACAGTGTATTTTGGTCTTTATAGGCTATGTATGGTAGTTATGGAGCAAGCTATCCACACCCACAGATACCTACATCTGTGCCCCAAAGTGCGGCCTATGGAACGTATCCTTCAACTTACCCTCCTCAGGTAACTCAAAAGTTAAATATCTAGATAACCGACTTCTTTTCCACCATTTGTTTTTGTTACTTGTTGGATTTTTTTAATATGGTTTAAAGATTCTATATTAATGTTTTTCACTTCTGTCTAAACTTCACATCTGGGCAACCCATAGCCCCCGAAGCCTACTACTCCCATGTTCTAGATGTCATTTGTCTATTTTGTTTGGATTTAGGAATTTTTTGACTCACAGAAGCAGCACAAGCACAAAACTCGTGTTCATAGCTTTAGCCCAGCCCGAGTGTAATTTGCTTGCTGTCCTTTTCACAAAAAGTCGTGATTATTTACTTCATGTGATTTCCAAATTCCCCCAACAGACTTATGCACAGCCAGCAGCAGGTGCAACTATGACTCCAGCGCAGCCGTCCGCAGCTGTTCCACCGGCCACATATTACAGCAGTTACTACTGAAGAAGCAAAGGTCATCCCTGTCAGTTTTACGGCTTTTTTTTTTTCCAATCTTGAAATCGACTGTCATTTTAAGGAATGGTAGCTAGCGTGGCAACCCGTTTACATGTTGACGATCCCTATGTTAATCAGTATTTATTTGTTGTTGCGTCCCTTCGGAGATTTATATACTTAGGATTAAGATTTAGGATCAGGATAGACTTAACGGGAGATAATAGCTGAGGATTTTCAATTTGTATGCATCAGTTTCAGACTTACCGATTTGAGTGCATTGTGATGGAGTAGTTTTTGCGAGAATTTTTTTATTTTTTTAATGGAAAAAAGAAATGTTACTCACAAAAAAAGAAAAAAGGAATTAGATGTCTAAACTCTAAAGTATGATATTTAAGCTTCTATCGTTAGTTTCTTTTCAAAATTTAAATGATTTTTCACTAATATGTCTAAATTTTTATATTTTTTGCATGTTAAAAAAGTCGAGGATACTTGTGAAAAGTATCTTGTTTAGTATTTTGAATGCAATAATTTTGATTAATTTGGTTGGCGGGAATTGTTTAGTTGTTAATATTATAGTGTTCTTTAGGCTATTTCAATATGTTACATTATTTTTGTGCAGTTTTTGCATAAAAAAAATATGATTTCTGCATAAAAAATAAAACAATTTTATAATTTATTCACATATTTCCAGTTCTTTCTTATTTAGTTTCTTTCCTTTAACATATCTTAACCATTTTCAATTTTTTTTTAAAAATTTATAAAAGTGTTAACTTATTTTTATGTATTTATATCACTGAAAAACGTAAAAATCAGTGACAATTATCTAATATTATATATAAAAGTTGAGCTTTTTAGAGGGGCGATGCCAACTTTTTATCCGAAATTACCCTTATAATTCATATATGTAAATTTGAGTTTATTTGTATATATTTTTTTCATATTTTTTTCGACTAACAATTATAGATAGGATAAATAATTTTTTAAATTTATTTATAAGTAAAGATTTTATTTATGCATATTTTTATATTTTTCTCACCTAACCATTATAGATATGATAAATTGATTAATAAATTTTTATATTATTTTAGAAATGAACAAAATAATAGATTTAAATATTATTGAAAAATAACATTTATATGTCATATACAATATTAAATATATTATATGGTTTTATACACACGCAATACATGTAATTGCGTGTGCGATTATGCTAGTTTCAATGGTGTATACTGCACGTATCAGTCAGTAGTATACGTATTAGTCACTGGTACATAATAACGACAACCAATTTCATTTAAATTAATAAATACGTTTGTCACTTCAATGAAATAATATAAATTACATGAAGTAGTTTATTTAGATAGTTTCCCTTCTTTTAATTATTTTATATCAATTAAATTTATGTTAAAAATTGTTTAGCCCATAAAATTGGAAGTTATTTTATCAGCCCAAAGTAGAACATTTCTCATCGGTTCAATTTCTGAAGCTTCTATAGCCCAATCGGAAGCCCATGTGGAAGAATGAAATCCAAGCCTTTGAAGGTGGGCGGCAGATTAGAAAGAAATTGAATTCAACAATTCAAGACTAACTTAAAATAAGTTGAGAAAAAGGTGGAGGAGTGGACCAATTGTGGGCTACGTGGAGTAGTGGGAAATTATTCATTTTTTTTTAAGCCAAAACCATCGGCAGAAGCATGGATTCAACACACAATCAACATTCACAACAAAATTCCAAGCTCCAACCAAAAGCTCTGAATTCTTAAACATATTTTATGCAAATTTTCGATATTCATATTTTCATGCTTATGTCCAGAAATTCCAGCACACATTTCCAGCACTTTTTGCTAGTTGCTCGAAGTGTCTGGTAGAATATTTTCTGTTTTTAATGGCAAACATGTGACGTTTTCAAGTTTGTAATAACAATGTTCAATTTTCGATTGTTATTAGGACTTTTTCTCCATAAATTCTTGTGTTCTTAGGCATATAACTGGTGAAATTGAGATCGATGACGAAACCGGTAATCACATTTCGCTTGATTTTAGAAGTTAGATTATCTTTTCATTTTCATTTTTATATTTTGGCACGGTCATGCCTGACATGCCAGCAACACTCCACACTCACCAATTTTTATGCACAAACATAATTTTGGCATGCTCGGTGAGACCAGATGCCGCCAAAGAACCGCAGAGATTCCAAGAAAGGCGAAGGGAAACTGTCGCAAGATGGTGCAATAGGAGAGTCTGTTCCTCATGTAGATGCTATTGAAAATATTGTTCAGCCAGAGGTTGAGCATGTTGAGACGAACATGCAAACTAAAGAAGGAGGATCCGGTGAAATTCTAGAGACGGTTTCTTCTTAACACTTTGATTCTATGGTCTCAAAGAAGTTTGAGGACATGAATATGATGGTCGCTAGCACCATGGAACGCATGGAAGAAGCACACAGGCTTATAATCTCGACCATGAGCTTTATGCAAGGTGAGATGAGCAAAATCAAATCTAGTGGAGAAAATGTGCCAAAGATCATAGAGAAATCTCAGGAGCAGACAGTTAATCCAAGGAAAACTGCTGATGAGAGTCACAAATCCAACGAAGTGGTAGATCTAATGGAGGTTCCTCGGCTTGTGATCATCGTCGCCTTGGAAACTCTGGATCGGGTCATCAGAATGACAGGTACACCCCTCATTCCAAAATAGAGGATGGACTTTGGGAGAGAGTTCCACCAAACTAGAAAGTCAGTGGTAAGACACCTGTTATTTAGAGTTTTGCAGTTACCAACCCTGGAGCACAACCTGGTTTTTATGATGAACCGTATGCTCGCCCATTTTCTATGTTGAACACTCGGGTGACAACCACTTACCATCATCCATTAAATGGACCACCGGCAGTGGACCAAGAACTTTTCCCCAACCATCCCTGCTGGAATATCCTCCCAGACATAACGATATAAGGTCGCACATCCTCACTTGTTTCAATTCCAATTACTGGCAAAAATAGGCGATATTCTAACTGATCAAGGGTAATTGTCAATCTACTTACTAGATCTATTCATCTAGAAATTCCCAATAAATAGAATCACCATGTGTATAATGTTCACCCATTGAGGAATATCCATTTCAAACTTATTCTGACCACATGAAGATCAAACTCTATAATCAATCGAATTTCCTTGGCACTAACCCAGTACCGAAACTAAATCCAATGAATTCAGCTATCGCTGAAAATCATCCCGATAGTTATACCCTTGGCTACAACTGCGTAGCATATCAAGACTGAGGTAGCCTTTCCTGAAAGCCTATCTGGAATAAACCCTCCCAAAAAACATTGGCATAAGGTCGCGCTTCCTCACCCGTCTCGATCAACCAACACAGTCCACAACCCATTGAATAAACCATCACCTTGCCCCTGATGAAAATCCATCATCACATGGCAACAACCCAAAAAGGTCAATTCCTATCAGCTGGTCTAGGAAACTACCCAGATCAAATCATTAAATAGCTTAGTATGAATCATGCCCCGGATGAAACACATCATTCCTGGCATCAATCTCATAATCACATACTTACCCAACCTTTCTAGGAGAACACTTAGAACTAATCACAATACCTATAATCCGGTTACTCAAAAGCTTATGAGTTACAATAGTTGAACATTAAGCAACTAAGACAATCATTGAAATTATCTGTATAACCCAATACTGAAAAATCATTAAACCACTGAACCGGGTTTAATATAATTCTTATTACAAATCCTCAGTTACAACCACTAAGAAATCCCAACAGCCTGAAATCAATAATACAATTATTCAATTGCTTACAAAGGAAATACTATTTACAATAAATCTTAATACAATATTTAAAACCCAAGTACGTGGGAAAATCTTTCATTCCATCTACTGATCTTGAACGTGAGGTTTTCCGTCTGCCATCACCCGAAAGCATCAATACAAGCATACTTTGACAGACATATTTTCCCATGATCTCCAAAAGATTCTTACTAGTCTATCGGGTACGTCACTGTTATATGGTATATTCCCCGGTGGATTAGATAAGATCTTCATGAAAATCTCTCCAACTGCTTGTGGAGAATCTTTAGAGGAGTGCTGTCCTGGTCAAAAGAAATGAACGCAAGCATCACACGTGCCCCAACCAATCCTCTACTACTACTTCTGACATCTGGTACTTGATCCAAAACTAAGATCCGCATGAGTCGAAATCCTGACGCTAATACTGGCGATGACGATCTCGAGACCCTCTAAGTATCTTGCAAACTCAGCATCCAATGCTGATAAGGACACGATCCTTCTCTACCAAATCAAGTCACTATCAATCGTGCCGATGATGATAGTCTTCGTCTGATGTAGCCAAAAATCACTTGTATACGGAATATACCATGATGGAGAAATCGTAGTAGGACTGTGATGCAATAGAATTAAAATCCCAGCAAAATAATAATTAGAGCGTAATTGATAGGAATCAAAATCCTGCCAGAATATTAATTATAGAATCCCAGTAGAACTCTGTTGGCTAATGTCATTATAAATTCAACGTCATAGTCTTTTCATCACAACTTACTAACTCAAAGTTTTTGATTTTTTTTAATTGCAGAATTTGCATGAACGACGTGTCAAAAATCTTTAGAGGCAGAAGTAATCGGATTTATATGGCAGGTACAAATAAATTTTGTATCATATTCCCCTAATTATGGTCAACTTTTAATTACGTCTCCTCTCTCCCCCCTTTTTTTTGTTTTATGCGTTTTTTCCTCTTTTTTTTTTTTTTTGAAAGGAGTTTCTGTGCGTATGTCTATATGTGTATCGTACGTTATCTTCATCCTCTCCATGTTTCATCATCGTCTCCCCAATTCACGGCCAAGCTGAAGGCAGTTCTCGGTGAGGAGACGACGAGGTGTGACGGCGCTGGTGTATTGTTGCCGGCGAAGGTGATCCTCAAATTTCAGCCATGGTAACGTGAATGAAGGAGGGGGCGGCGTGGTTGTGCAGACCGAGGAGGGGGTTCACAGCGGTGTTACTACGTGAAGGAGGGCGGCTATGGGGTGGCGAGGGGCGGTGGCATCGGGAAAGTTATACCGGCGTGTTCGATTTCCAGTCATGGTCTGTCCACTGGTCGTGGATAATTCCTTATCTGGATTCGAAGGTGGTGATAACCTGATTGTGTGAGGTCGTGGTGGTGGGTGATGTCCCGGCGAAGGATTACCGTCGACGTTCCTGCCATGGACTAGCGTATAAGCTGTCCAAATCTGGACTCAAAAGGAAATGAGTTTGCGAGGCACGGTTGTTGGCTGATCGAAGATGATGATGCGTGGCAAGGATCGATCATCGAAAGCGCACCGATGAGACCTGCAGCTGATGAAATGTCGTCGGAGATGCGGTTGATGGTGGGGCATTTGTGCCGAGATGATGGAAGATGATGGCCTATGGATACACACGCATATACATAGGATATACATATTCTGCAATATACTCAATAATTGAAATAAAGCTGCGGGTGTTAATATTTGTTAATATTCTTGAGTTGATTTACATGATATTATTTTTTGGTAAAATATATATTTTTATTTTATATATATATTTTTTCTAAAAAATCATTGCAGGGCATCCTCCACGGGATAAAGTATTTTCGGTGTTGGTTCCCACAGACGGCGCCAAGCTGATATAGCCAAAAATCACTTGTATACGACACGTTGCTTCCGCAAAGTCTGGAGTATCAACGGATCCTTGTATGTTCCCGGTGGAGATCTTCAGTGGGTTGTTCCTACGTCACAAAACAAAATCAGAGGAGCCGGGAGGGTTCCCGGCGAAGGCACTCCGACGCTCAAGTCAGTTATTACTCAAGGAATAATAATCAAGAGTAGAGCAATATAGTGCTAAAGAAAGAGTGTACCTTAATAATGAGGTGACTTGAGCTATTTATAGATGTTTGGAGAGCTTTATGGGCTTGAGCCTCTTATGGGCTTTTGTAAAAATTGGGGTCTGCTTGAATTAAATATATATTATATTTAATTAAGCTTGGGCCTTTAAAATATTCGGAGTGAACCTTCATGATTGGGCTCAGGCCCAGTTGAATTTTTAGGTGTAACCTATCATCGTCATTCCAGCATCCATCATAGTTCCTACGGTCAATTTTGATAATCTTTCTACAATAATAACCCAAGTCAAACCCAAAATACCAATAATATGTTATAAATCTTATTGTATGCTCTGATATCAATAAATGTAGAGACTCAATCCGGATCCACTACTAATCAGAGATTATTGCTTAATTAAGCAGACAATAAACAATAATCATAAATAAATTGCGGAAACTTAAATATATGCTAGACCGGCAGAATACAACCGGTAAAACGAATTCAATAATACAACCCAATTAAAATAATTCAATAACCTAGCTACTAATCCATCAGCTCTTGCTTGGTCACCACCTAATCCCAAATCCTAGTGGAACACCAACTGCCCCGTCGAATGGGATATTCAGAAAACACAGAAAATACTGGGCGTGAGCACAAAATCTCACTACAAAAGTACAAATATACATATATCATGAATGCACATGCAATATGAAGGGTACTGGAAAACCTATCCAGAAGACTGCTTAGTCAAGGCGCCATGGTATGTAGCATGCTGGGCCGTCGCATAAGGAGGTGGCTCCCATACCATAAAATTGTGGATATAACCAGATCCAAGTCCATGATAATCCATCAACTAAAAATACGGGGCTGAGCGACCCCTAATACGACTATGCAATTCAAGGCTTAATAGCTCAACATGTTCATGCATTCAACATAATATCAATGCATATAAAATGACACAGAAGACATGCAAACATAATACATGTATATTCAACCTGGTATCTCGGATAATACGTTCGTACCTTAATATACTCCTAGATGTTCCCGTATCTACAGTCTAACATTACAATGCAAAAGTACTATGTATCATTAATCATGCTCTAAAAGCCTTAACTAAGTTATTAAATACTCCCTAATATTTTTAGGAAACTCGTACCATACCTGCGTCCGTCGTCAGCCAATTGATGGCGATAGCCCCAAAATTTGGGCACAACTCTGCTACTATCCATGTAGCGCTCCGCCACTCCCGGCCTTCCAGTAGGATGCCTAGAAATCCCTAAAAGCCCAAAAGACTAGCTAGAATGAAGAAAAGAAGGAAAATGGTGCACTTGGAAATGAGCTCGACACCCCTATATATAGACAAAGTTTGGAACCTCCGAACGCACGATCGGAGCTTCCGATCCATTCGAAACATTCGATCCCTTACATCAAAACTCCCTCCGCCAACCACGTGTCTTTATTCTTGAAGCTGGCTGCCGACAATAGATTCCGATTTCATGGACATCACTGCTTACATAATATTACAGACAACTGGTATTGGGACGTTTGGAGCTTCCAAACATACCCTGAGCTTCCGAACTGGAACTATGGCTCCGATATGTTTGGAGCTTCCGATCTACCCAAAGCTCAAAGCTCTTACCGGACCATTTTGATCGTTCTGAATCCATTTTTCAACTCCTTAAACTCATTTGAAGATGTCATAATTATGTTTTAGCCAAATAATCATAATTATGCACTTGATTAACTTAATTTTGGGTACGAGTTACTATAGTTGGCCCGTCTGACCAAAAGATTGGAAGCCATCGGCAGAAAGTGCTAATCTCACGTTCCTTATTTCATCTGCAAAAGTTGAGTGTGTTTCATTGAAATTATGTCAATCAGGTGATTCCGACGGGTGCATAATTGTTTCCCCATCATACAAATGTTCGTGGTACCAATGCATGTGTGACGTCGTTGCATCTGAAGCATACAACCATTGGAAACGAGGGGTGATTGGGAAGTAATACATCCTCTTGTACTGAGTTTGCTTCTTACTCTTCCGCGATCCACGTGATCGACTTTGTTTGTAACGTGGATGCTCACAAAATTTGCATTCAGTCAACTCACTATCTGCACCCCAATATATCATGCAGTTGTTGTTGCAAGAATCAATCATCTCCACCGGCAGTCCTAAATCCTTGATGAGTTTCTTGGTTGCATAAAAACTATCAAGAAAACTGTGATCAGGAGGACATTACGCAGTCATTAATTGACACGTGTCATTGAAATTTATTTCAGACATGTTATGCTCATGTTTCATCTTCAACAACCTTGCAAGAACAGACAACAAGGTATGTCCGTGTGGATTCCCTTCCCAAATCTCCTTCTCCGTCGATTTTATCATGTTAGGATCCTCGATTACGTTGACGTTGGGATCGTCGACGACATTGATGTAAGGATCCTCGTTGATATCTTCCACCTCATTAACATTTTGGTAATCATAAGGAGGTTGTTCGAATTCGAATTTATATTGACTGTAAGTATGTGTGCTTGGATCCATTGGCGTTGAAAAGTTCGGTGTTTCAAAGTCTTTGGTCGTATGTCGTCTACTACGGGATGAAGATGGTGCATCCATATTAACTCTTGGAAACGACGGACGGATGTAATCCTCTTCATGAAAGAACCAATTGTAGTAATTATGAACGAACCCATATATGCACAAGTGTACCTTCACCGTGTCCTCGTCTAAGTAAGTTAGATTTTGACATTTTTTTTCGGTTGCTAGGATACCTTATTCGACCATCGGGTAAACATGTAGGATTACTCCTTGCAAAAGCAACAAATACATACATCCCATTAATAAAATCATTAGTTAAAAATTCATTAACTACTCGTCGATCCATCCAACTCCGATCGTAAGTCATTCAATCCTACAATATATATAATACTTGGATGTGTTATTATTTTCGAACTATGAGCAAAACTTTGGTAGTGTAATAATTTTTTATATATACCACTTACACAGACACATATATATTTGTTTACTTACACAGACACATATATAAAATAATATATATAATGTCCGTATAAAACATAATCACAAAATTCAATGAAATTTATTTACTTAATTATCTACAAGTACACTGACCGCCGCGACACACACCCAAATATTATCAAACTTAATCTACACGCACTGTGACACACACACACACGCAAACAAACAAACACTTAAACGCAGATCATATATAATATATATGAGATAATTAATACAAATACAACGGAATTTATTTACTTATATCTACAAAAACTCAATGATATAGTTGAATTATCATCGAACTAGACAACATTAATAGGTTTAACTGAAAATCTAGTAGGCAAACAAAATAAAACATAATAAAACATTACATTAACAAAGTATATATGTATACCACACTTTATAATAAACAAATATTTTATATGGAAATTACGTACCTACACTTTTAATTTGTGGAATATGCGGCAGAGAAGAATGGTTGTGACTTGTGACGGTGCAATATAAAACAACCGTTACACAAGAAAATAACACACTTAACTTTGATTAAAAAAACGTCGCAACATAAAGGTATCTTTTCAACGCGTACAATTATTGAGTATTTGTAGCTGAAATTTTGCGATGGTTTTTGGAAAATCGTCGCAAAATAAAGGTATCTTTTCAACGCGTACAATTATTGAGGCACCTTCACGTAGAAGGCGTGTTGATGCAGACATCCATGAATTGCGACGGTTATTCACAAAGCGTCGCAAATGCAACGGTTTATCTAAAACTTCCGCAAGATATTTGCAACGGTTTTAGTAAACCGTCGCAATTGTTTTGAAAAATCGTTGCAAATATTTTTGTGACGATTTTATATAACCGTCTCAATTGCTACGGTTTTTAAACACCGTAGCAAATATTTTTCAACGGTTTTTTAAACCATCGGTCCATCGCAAATAAAACTGTGGCAAAATATTTGCAATGATTTTATATAAACCGTCGCAATTAAGACAGTTTTTGACTAGCGACAATTTTATAAAAAGTGTCAAATTTTGCAACGGTTTTAATAAAACTATCGCAACTTGCGAGGTTTTTTTGTAGTGTTTGGGGGTCAAATCTCTTTACGTTTTTCTTGCTGCCGCTGTCGGAATAATTTCACTAGAAAACTTTTTTTAAAACAATCATTTTGTACAAACCCGATCCAATTGATGACACACTCTTAATTAGAACTCCTAGCATATTCAGATAATAAAGACGATAAACTCCAAGTAATTTACACTCGATCATCAAGGATCCCCTCTAACTTCTGCAACCATTCTACTTCATCTACTAAGTTCAACTGAGGTTACGGTTGAGGAAGGATTTAGCATATGATGGCTGCACAATAAGCATATGTGATCCTTAAATGATCTGATATGAAATATTGAAGTTGATCTATGATTCTCTTTAAATGCTCCTAGACATGTGAGAATTCATTAGTAGATAAAGTTGATTGGCCATATTCGTGTTCTCGGTCACTCTCTTTGGATTCTTTGAAATTTCTTTTTTCATATAAAAATTTCTTCAACGATCATATTTGATATTTCTATTCATATATACAGTTGTCTGAAAATCATGTTGTACTTTGTCACTAACTATAGCTACATTGAATGTTTTTATCTTTTGTGTCAATGAGCCGTATGATTTAACATTGCATTTGTTCATCAGTTCTGGATCGCTTGATCTTTGTGACCTGAAACTGATGTATATCTAGGACCAATATCTTGATTTATCAATTCTTTGTTTTGTTCCTAACATGATAATATTCAATGGAGGTAAATGTCATATTAATTAAATACAGAAGATTTGAATTCCAAAATTTTAAATAATATTTGAAAATTTCATTTATTAATCATGAAAAAAATGACTAACATTTATAGCTTATTTACAGACTGTGATATAAAGGCAACATTGGGAGGCTTCCAAATATTTTAGAGATCTTTTTAACTTACAGAATTCTCTATAAACCAATTATATATATATATATATATATATATATATATATAATTTTTTTATATTAGTCTTGACTTTGTAGAAAATTATAGAATTGGATAGAGTAATCTTTCTCTAAAATGAATTTTTGTTCATATCTGTAGAATATTCAAGGAATAATTTGTTGATGATTCTAGAAACTTAATATCTACAATATGATTTGATCGATTTTAGCTGTTGATTCATAGATTGACTAATATAAATAGGAGTTTCATTTCATTTGTATCCATCCAAGTTTCAATTTTTCAAGTAACACGAGTAGAAAAAATCTCTTGTTCTTATGTTCTTGTTTTAGAGGCTTAATTATTATCTTTCGGTGAAGGTCAACTAAGTATCGGCGTTTGAGTTTGATATTTGATGAAATGATAAAAATAATAAATATAAGGACAAAAAATGATTTTAATATCTCCATTTTAAATGCATGGTTAATCATAGGTGTAAAATAGTGTGTCTATCATACTTGTGCTAACTTCTTTGGGCTTACTAATTGTTTGGGCCTCTGTTAAGCCAATGGACTTGAAAACTCTTGGTCTAATGTCCAACTCGGTAGTTAGTTGGTAAAACGATTTTGAGGAAGTCATATATCAGCTCAAGAGAATCAGTTGCAACACATGAGAGATACAACTGATTCTGAGAGATACAAGATCACAATAGAGGCAAGTGAGCTCAAATCAACAAGCACAGAAAGAACATTGGAATCAGAGGTGATTACCCAGAGCAGTCAAGAAGAGAGAAGAGGATCAAAAGCAAAAGGAGATTGTATAGAACTCAAGGGCAGAAACTTGAGCTGTAATATGTAATTCTTCTTTCTTGTTGTAGATTGTAATCGGATTATCTTTGAAACCTTGTTAATAAAGTGATGGCTGGTTTTCCGTGGATGTAGATCTCTCTAAGGGATCAAACCACGTAATTTCATTGTGTTCTTGAGTTGATTACGTTGCATGATTCTTCCTTGGTCTGGTTCTTCGAGAAGAGTGATTGCTTGCTGGTTTATTGAGTTGCTCGTGAGTTCTCAATTGGATTAGAGTCGATTGTGATTGCTTTGTTTCTTGTTTCATTACTTAACAGTAGGGATACAATCTGACCAAACTCAGGACAATCATGTCTTGTATTCATAACTCTGCGTGTTTAACTCGCATTGAACCCACTGAAAATTTTAAATTTTATTCAATACAATTAAAAAAAATATATCAATGAATTTATTTTCAACTTTATATCAGTAATATTTAAGGATAGAAAAAAATATTATCACTAAGTTAAAATCTATTAATTAATATTCAACTAATAACAAAAGGAAAATAATATGTATATATGTATAAAAATTAAACATGTCATAATAAGATAAACTTGTTTAATCTTAAAATATTATTAATTAAAATTATGCATTAAGTTATAGGCTAGTATTTTTGTTTCAAAGGTTAACTAGAATATGTCAAAGTAGCGGTTTTTAAAATTTTTTGCTTTCACGTTCATTGCTAGAATTCATCTCTTCTCCATAGAAAATTTTTTGTTATTTTTTTTTAATAAAAAAGAATGATTCCCCGCAAAAACAGTATACAATCTCATTATTTTTCCCCATTCACCGTTTCAAAAACACATTCCATTCTTCTAAACCATAATCCCTTCACCAAAATCCCATCCCAAAAAACACGAGGAAAATCTTCAAGAAGTTACAGGAAACCATGAATCCTCATTCTTTCAAGGTAAACAATGTGATCATCATTGCAATCACATTAACTTTCTTGATCACATCTTTCATGGTCCCCGGGGCCGAAGCCGATTCCACGTGGAAAGCGCTAAGCGCGATCTTCCCAAGGATCGAGGTGACGCTATCCAACGAAGAAAATCATACGGTTTGGTTTATGTGCCAGATGACTAATTCAAGTGATTCCTTGCAGCCACTCGAACCTAAGAAAACCTATCGGTTTGAGTTCACGCAGGTGGCTTTCCCCATGCGATGGTGCTATTTGTACATCAATAAGAATAACCACGGGTTCTTTTGGGCCTACACGGTGAGGGCGAGATGCACCAAGTGCTTCTGGAGCATCGACAATCACCCCCTCTTGTATCGTGGAGATAAATCGCGTTGGGAACGACAGAAAGTCTTCATGCCTCAAGATTTCAACATCGATGAATATCTTCTATAAAAGTTGGCATTCTTGAAATTGTGATCTTCTTTTATATTTTATGTTGGTCCATTGAAATTTGAAATATACGTACGTGCATTTGTATCATGCTTTGGCCAGGTTTAATTTAAAAAGCTACATCGATTGTTGTTGTAAATTTGTGTTGTTCGATGAATGACGAAATTAAAAAGGTAAATTCTATCTTAGCATCTCGATATAGGATAGAAAAAATACCGTTAAATGGTAGGGGGTGTTGTATTTTTGACTGAAGATATACACAAATTTTGTGTTATTTTGTTCTAAACATCTTACTATATTATTATAGTAGAGAATATTTAATTAACAAACTTTCAATTAATTGGTAAAACTTGAGATAAAATTATGATTATATGCACACATCGCGTGCAAGAGACAATAGTATATGTATATATATGTGTGTGTATATATATATATATTTATGTAGACAAATAAAATATAAAGTATATATATTTATTTGTGTATCCAAATATTTATGGTCAACTTCGTTTGGATGTAGATGCCAGTTTTCATGAGGTGGCAAATCGTTGTGGTGTAGGAGGTGTGCTCCGTAATCATAAAGGAAGGTTATTAGCTGCATTTGGCCGTTCGTTCTCGAAACCTGAATCAGTGGATATGAGAGAATTATTAGCTATCCGATAAGGACTCAAAGTCATCCAAGATAATGATCTCCAACAAGTCTCTGTTTTTTTTTCCGATTCACTCTTGGCTAGCAGTCACGAAGCCTCTGAGAGATTTGAGCTATGTTGGATTATGTGTTGCATAGATCAAGGTATCAATGGCCTCTTTGAATATTATTTCTTTATCTCGTACCCGGAAGACTGCTAATAAAGTGGCCCACTATGCGTCAAAATTTGTTTGTTCCTCTCCTGCACCTTTTTTTAGGTGTTTGGAGTTTTCTTTCTTGGCTTATTGTTCTTGTAACTAGAAACACTATTGGTGATTAATAAAGGTTACAAGTTTTTGTGAAAAAAAAAATCTAAAGATGCAAGATTAAAGTTGAAATTTGATGAAATGATAAAAATAATAAATATAAGACAAAATAATTCGTCGAAAAGGCGTTGCGATGGCTTTTTGATAACCGTCGAAAAATTACAACGGTTTTACAATGGTTTAACCGTTGCAATCTTTGCAACGGATTTTGAAAAACCGTTGCAAAACATTGCTTGGTTTTTAAAAAACCGCTGCAAATGTTTGCAACAGTTTTTTAAGAACCGTAGCAACAGTTTGCAGCGGTTTTTAAAAAAACCGTTACAATAATTTCAATTGACCTTTTCTAATTAAACCTTGCTAGATTAATATTAATTTATATTTTTTAATTTAAATATCATTTGTTTATTACTAACATTACAATATTTAATTAATACAATTTATAATACCAAAATTTATAGCTACGAACCACAGTAATAACAATATAATATAATACACACATTCATGTTTCATCCACTATACTACCGAAAATACTTTGCATAATTGTGAGGTGACCGTGTCTCATCGTTGTCATCGTCACCGTCGCCATCGTCTTCGTCGCGGTAATGTGTTGGTTCCTCAATCCTCAGTGTCTTGCCCCTGCTTTTAGGAGCATGTGTGTCATCGGTGGACTTCTTCTTACCCTTATGAAGGGTAGAAAAGAAGGAAGTCATCATTCTCTCCAATTATGAAATACGGCCCAACATCCTTGCTTGTGTGTCGTTGGAAGCCTGCAACGCTAATGCATTTTGCTGCGACTGCATTTTGGCAACATCGGCCTCTGCCCTTGCTGCTTGTGCCTCATCTCTGGCGACACGAATCGCCTCATCATGTGCCACAAGTGATGACTTCAGCTGAGTACGAAAGCGAGGACGAGACATCATCTCATTCGGGTATATGGTCTTCGCGACAGCGCCGATATCATATACCCGTTGATGATTTACACCACCGACAGCATCCATAAAAATGGCATTTACCTCGTCGGCCGATAGATAGTCATGAACATCTCCACTCTGCAGATCTCCACTCTGCCTAATTGTGTACTGCTCTACGATGCGATGTTCCACCTCTTCCTATTTCTCCCACATTTACGATGATAAAAATCGGTCATGATATTAAAAATGGATATTTAAACAAATTATTATAACCATTATATAAATGAAAACGTTTTACATTTATCATTTTTGATTTGTCATAAGCAAATGTCTCGTCCTGTCGTTTGTGCGTCTTCAGGAAAATCTTCCAACTGCTAGGTTCTCTGTTCAGTGACTGACGCTACATTGTATGTATGTATTCATAATTGTATTATACAGACAGTGAATTGGAATGACGAAAATTAAATGTTATATTACTTATTGAAATAATTTTTTACCAGATTTGCAGTGTGCACGGCATAGGACTTCGATCCACCAACGTGCTTGGTCGTACCAGTCTCGGGTCCAGCAGACTCGCTATTCCTATTTGTAACTCGCTGCAGAATTCTTCCACTTAGTAGTCTCCCAATGTGCGAGCAATGTCGCCCAAACGGACGGATCGATAGTATGCGGCACATTCCCATGAGTTCTCCACTCATGCAATGCGCAGCGGTAGATGTCTCCACATTTGCTATACCAAATGTCTCGTACCTGTGTATCGTACTGCTCTTCCCATATGTACTGCCTCTGCACTTATTTAGAGTAGATAAGAAACACATTAACAATGCATAGTATAGAAAAAATAACAAACAATAAAATATTATAGTATCCGTAAAACAACATGCTACAAATTGCTCCCAATATCACGTACGATGCGCCAGGGGTGGATCCAGGATTTCGGTCTTGGGGGGCCGTCTCAAACTAAACACAAGATTCAAAAAAAAAAATTAACGTATCAGTTACATCAAATGTATGTTTTGAACAAAATATTTGTAGATTAAAAGAATTCGACGTTCATTAGAATTTTTGAAATTTTTTTATGATAGTATCAATACAAATATTTTTAATTAGCAATCAATTTCAATACATATCATCAATGCATCCAAGAGAAAATTATCCTTCATTTTGCTATGAAACCTAAATTTGTTAATATCCATGATTGATAATGACTTTTTTTCTATAATTGCTGTAGAACTTGAAACTGTAATCACAAAAACAATCACTCTCAAAACAAACTCCTATATCGATCTCTATTGTTTCTCATTCTCTTTTATTTATTTCAAATATGTTATTTAATTATTTTAAATATATATATATATATATATTTATATATCATTTTATTTTATACTCAATTCGTCTCATATATATACTTCTTTTTCACACATATTAACAATTGTTTTTTTTGAAAATTTTAACTGGTAAATAACTTTCCAATATTATCTTATTTAATGGATACTTATATGGTGTAAAAACAATTATTGAAAATAATATATATTTAATAAAAATCTCAATTAAATATGAGCATATTAATTTTAAATAAAAAGTGGAAAAATATAATTAATTATTGTACAAGTTTATATGTTTTAGGAAAAAAAAAACAAAAAAAAGTGATTATCTATGAAACAAAGAGATAGAGAGTGTGTGTGTGTAATTTTAGATGATAAATTTTAAATATATCAATAATCAATAAATATACAAATATTTTAGATATTTGGAGTTGTTTTTTCGATTAACATGGTATCTTCTTTCATTTTATTTGTTATTATAATGTCATTTTATTTTATATAATTTTAGAAAATAAATTTTAAAATTTTTAGGAAATAAATAATTTATTATTAATCAAAAAATAATAATAATTTAGTTAAAGAAGAAGGGGGAATAATAAGAACAAATTAAGAAGGGGGATAAAAAGAAAAAATTATATCTGTGTGACGTGAGAGAGGAGAAAAATAGTTTTTTTTTTAAAGAGAGAAAATGAGAGATGAAGAATGAAAAGAAAGACAAGAAAAAATAAAAAAAGAAAAAAGGAAACAGAAGAGAGAATGACCCGGGAAAAAATAAAATTCAGATGAGAGCATGTAGAATCGAACCCTGTTAGAAAATGAACAGGAGACAGCTTCGGCTAGAAAATAAACAGGAGAAAGCTTCGGCCGCTAAGCTGCATGAACTTTCTTTTATTTTTATAGGGCCTATATTATATATACTAAACTCATAAATATTAAATATATAGTACTAAAAATTTTTTAACTTTTCGGGGGGACCGTGGCCCCACGGGTCCTATGGTAGATCCGCCCCTGCGCTGCGCGATGCTCACGTACTTCCACGAGTGGCCAGATTCACATATTTGCTCCTTGAATGTTTTCTTAATGAAGGTAACACCGTTTTTGTTTGGAATAAAACTGCATTTAATGTCGTAACATTTAATTATGTAGAAAATTTTTCAGATTCAGACAATCAACTTTATATACATTAATATTGTGTGTAGTGAAATAATTAATATAAACTTATTCTCCATATTCAGGCCAAATAACTAAATAAGTATACGATGATCCGGCAGTGTGGGAGGAACATAACCGGAGCTCGAACCAACGTTGGTATCCATGTATTAAATAATACTAGTAGAATAACAGTTTTTAGTTACTCCATTTCACAAAATAACGCCGTAACTACACAATAAATATGCTTAAATAACGCAGGTAAGTACACGTAAACTGAATATTTTAAATACTCAAAGTCACTACACACACGCACACAGTACACAATAATGCTTACATAATTTTCGTAAAGTTTACAAAATACAAAAAATTAGTAATTCAGATTATGGGCAACAACTTAGTTGGTGTAGTAAATTTATTTTCTTACTTACACATAAGATAAAATGTTATTTAATGACAATTTAATTACAGGAATCATAAAAGACGAAGGAAGCTAATATATTCGGGTGGGAATTACGTACCTGATACCTCGCGAAAACAAACTTCTCAATCTGTGGCAGAGAAGAAGGAAGGTTGGAGCGGGATTATATATATAAAACGAAGAAATTTCTCAATCTGGGGCAAAGAAGAAGGAAGGTTGGAGGTCGTAATATAGAGGATTTTATGACGGTTTTTTATAAACCGTTGCAACATAAAATATATCTCAATTATTGGATCACGCAACGCACAATTATTGAAACATGCAACACAAAGCACAATAATGCGACCGTTTTAATAACCGTCACTCTTTGCAACGATTTTATATAAACCGTTGTAATTTATTGTTACGGTTTATAAAAAACCGTCGTATTATTTAAATATATATTTAATCAACCCATTTTGCGACGGTTTTTTTCAAAACGGTAGCAATACCTCCTGTTGTTTTGTAGTGTTGGTACACTATAATATTACTAGAGTAAATCTAGACTAGAGCAAAAGAACAAAAATTTGCTATTTAGCAATCAAGATCTTGACTTATTCTTATGTAATATATTTAAAATCTGTTTAAGATTTGCTTGAAATTTTTTTATGAATGTTGTGTGAGATAATGTGATACATTCAAACTACATTAATGTTGTATTTTATTAAAGTTATACAATCATTTCAGTTTTTATTTATTTATGTATTTTAAAATAAAATACAAACATCACACCCAATTTTTTTTTTAAAAAAAGGTTTTATTTCTCTTACGAGAGATTTCTGGTCTTATTTTATATATCATTCACAATAAATCAGCAATATGAATGCAATAATCGCCACTTTTTCAATCATTTTCTTTAATGTATATATATCTCCACAAATCGTATTGTAATCATTACAGTTTTATTCAAATGATCATTATCTTCTAAAACATATTATATTATTACCATTTTTAAAATTTTATACTACCTGGCTTTGATTACCATCCACATTACTAAAAATGTGCAGGTCTTGTGTGCAACAATCTCGTGTGTGCGTGTGTGTATATATATATATTCGTGAGATGGATTGATCCGCTTCATATTCGCAATGAAAAGTAATACTATTAAATAAAAATTAATATTTTTTAATCAAATCAACTCAAATTACATATACTTTTGCCATAAAAAAATAATCATTTTAACTCAAATCAGTATATATCACACAATATTTTTCATTACGTAAGTAAAAAAAAATTATACTATACAATGAAAATAATATTTTAACATAAAAATAATACTTTTCATTAGACCAAATATCTTTAACTAAAAGCAACACATATTAAATAATATTTCTTAATAACAAAACTCCGAAAAAATCATATTTTCACTTGAAAAAATAATACTTTAAATATAAAAATTAATACCACTTACGAGTCGGATCGAAAATTCATCTCAAATTGATCCGTGAGAGTGATGAGTATTTTTTAATACATTCAAAAACAATTTATCGTAAAAAGGCATTTGACTAAACTTATTAAAAACATCTTAGAAGCTCTAAAAACTTATAACCTCTTTAGAAGTTTATAATTTGTCAGATCTTATTTTAAAAATAAGTTGTTAAAATTGTTTGAACGAACTTATTTTAAACAACTTAAATATATTTATGTGTTTGATATTATAAGATAATTATCAAAAAAAGGTATAATACTATGAAAGTAATGTAAATAGTAATATATATACAAAAATATTTTAAAATTTATTATAAATGTTAAATAATGTTAAAAATAAAAGTAATTTATTAAAAAAATAAGAAGAAAATGATGAATTATATACAAAAAAATGGGCAGATGACATTGTGAGTATTTAATAAAATATATACGAATAATATGAATAAGTAAAAAAATATCAAAATAAAATATTTTTTGAAAAAATTAAGAATGATCCTACTGTTTTAAAAACAACGTATAAGCTGTCAAAATTTAAAAAATAATTACCAAACAAATTTAAAGAGTTCATAAGTTCTGAAACAACTTATAAGTTGTTTTCAAGAGCTTAAAAGCTCTGTCAAACACCCTCTTAATAAAATCTTACATGATTTAGCCGGAAAGTAATATCCATCTCGTCTTAAAATAATACTAAATATATAAATTTTATCTTTCAATATTATTAGTCATTGTACATTTTCCGAAAAATAAACACAAAATATTGAATCTATTACTTAAGTTATGTTATATCTTTTTTAAATAAAAAAAAAATCATATCTGATTTTTTTAATGTAGTTGATGCAACAAAACATTTACCTAAATTATAAAAATTCAAGGGATTGACAGAGTATTGATACTAAGTCTGTAGTCGTCGCTCCCATGAACTCAAAAGTAAAGTAGTGAATTGTTACCTATGTCATGAACGAACTTTATAGACTCTCGACCCATTGAAGTGCAGAGTGCTCTGCAAAAACCTGCAACACTCAAGTCCGCGCTACCAACCGAATAAAAAATACTTGTAAGCCCAAAATGGGTTAGTCTATGCTGCATCGGGAGTGTTTCTCCCCCTATTTCAATACTATTAGATCACGTGAGACCCATATATTTTTATGAAAATTGACATATGTCTTGATAATCCAATGGTTGATATTTGACCACATCATACGAGGAAAAGTATTATAGATGTAGCATAGAATAATTCGCACAAAATTAGAGCCTGCCTATCGAAATGAGATTTATAGACCTCTTGATGAATATGAAGCAAATGAGCTCTTTTTCTGCGCTTGGACCCTAACGAGCTTGACTTCTAATTTTTGTGGACTTTAGTAATGGACTAATTTATTAAAATTGAACTATTAGCGCTTAAAAAATTTCTTGTTATAATATCAGATGTGATAAATCTCTATTGATAAATAATGTGAACCCTTGTTCAATTTTGTTAAAACAGATAACTATAGTATCATTTTAAAAGTAGATTAAGAATAATTTTAATCTTTATAACGTTGGAAATGATAAACACCAATTAATAGACACTTAAATTATGTGTTACGGCAGATCGATCCGACAAACCCAACCCGAATCTAAGATTCTTCTCAATATCGCACCATGGTATTATATAATAGGCATTAAAAACAAATTTTAGAAAATACTCAAAAGTGAGTTGACAGGTAATATTTTAAATTCACAACCTCTATCATCATATTAACAGTCCATGATGTAATAATAATGGGATTCAAGAATACCTATAGATTGACATATACTAGTTTTCATACATTAACAGCATCCACAACATCTTGAGCAAAGCAACAAGAACTACATTCTCTGCTCTTCCATAGTCGAATTCGCGCTTGTTCGAAGGGAACTTCACTATATTTCTTTGGTGTTTGAGAAAAAAGGATCCCATTCATGAGGCTTCTCAGCTTGATCTTTGTCCAACAAAGCATACTTCCAGCTAAGTTCCTCAATAAAATGACCATAATCCTGCCCCTCAACTATGTCCCTCCTCAACTTTGTAACTTTCTTGATGATAGCTTCAACCGCGACATCAAACGCGTCTTTGAATGCATTTGAATCTGATCGAGGATCTGCATATATCAGCTGAGGGATTAGATTAATGACCATATCCCTCATTTCCTTCACTTGCTCGGCAGAAATTTGACTCAACCTCTCCTCTAAGCTAATATTCTTGATCCGGAAATCGTCCTCGGGTATAAAAACCGAGTATTTTGTATAGTTCTTCGGCAAATGCCATGTATATTGAGTATATGCAGACGCTGGATGGAAAAAGACAGGTATACAACCAGCCAACATGGAATCAAATGCTGATCTTCTTGTGAAAGAATCACCTTGAGGCTGGAGGCAGAAATGAGAGCTCTGAAACATTTGCATAACTCGACTAGGCGAATGGCACTTGCTCTCCCCAAGTCCACATTCCAAAAGTTCGCACAAATTCGAGTTTTTGCATTGTTGTATGATCTGGCCACGGATAGATTTCTGGTTTCCTGGCCGAGGAGCGCCCGCGAAGCAGAAGAGGTGTTTCCTTTCTTGTTTCCTCATTCTATCCAGCCAAATGGACAGATCAGAATCTTTTTCAGGATGGAAATATGTGGGATATGGGATTCCATAATCATTCATATGCCAGGGGCTCGATTCCACCACAAGAATCGACATGTTCTTGGCTGGCGGTAAGTGCAGAAGCTTGTTACCCCAATCCGAATGTTGATCGGTTAACCTCCTAAAATCCCATGTTATCCTACCCGCGACAAGAAAATGATCCCTTCCTCCCATGATCTGCCACTCTGGCCTCTTCACCAGCCACTCAAACAGAGCTAATGATGCGGCATCACGAGTCGTTACGTTAGGCCCCCAAAGGTATCTTGAAACATCGAATCCTGCATAGAAAGGCACGAAAATTGCAGCAGCTAGAGACGAGTCGTTCGTCAAGCACTTGTATCGCTTCATCCGGTTACTAAAGATCAAATCTAGAGCAAACTGATTCGTTGCATACCATCCGGTATCCGAGAAAACCCCTTCAACATTCTCTAATGGCGGTCCGAGACCGAAATTTGTAATGAACTTGCACATGTCGGTCCAGAGACTAAGACTCTTGCATTCTTTGACCATGTTCTCATTGAACATTGAAGGAAGATCATGAACATAAATATACTTTCCTCCACAAGGGTCACTCTTGTTCTCCACCGTCCTCAATGCGCTCAAAAACGGATAATCCACCGTCTTAGAATGAGTCCTATCTTTCGTTTTCACCGGTCCTTTCTTTGAAGTGAACCATCGAGTATTGCCAAATCTCACCTCATTTGGGATCACACTTTTCGGTACATCATCAACAATTCCTTCCTTCTCAGTCCGAATAACTTGTTTCACGGAGACGGGGCGACTAGGGTGATTCTTGATCGATATGGCATTAAGGGGAGCAGAGTTGGAATCAAACTTAGTATCATCAACACTTGTACCTCCAAGAACTATAAAATGAACATAAAACAAACATAGCCAACAGAGACATGAGACCAAAGCCAATAAACGAAGGCGTGAGCGTTGATTCTTGGCTTGCCCCTTCTCCATTTGGTATAATGAAGCCTCAAGACAACTTCGTATCAGACAACAAAAGCAAACAAAATCATCAATTCATAGAACTACAATACCAACTTTTCACTCGATTATATTACTGAAACAACTCATCGATAAAGAAAAAAAAGTATCAAGAAAAACCCAGAACTTTTACGTTCATTCATCATCAATCACCCACAAAACACTAACCATACCTCAGAAATCCAGATTCTGAGACAAATTTCAACGATACAAGGAAATTCATTTCAAGAATCGAATATCCAAGAAAACGGCTCCACGAATGATGAAATCGTCACGCGAAAATTTCGATCGAGCGAAACCCCGAAATAGCTTGATATCATGCTGATTTTGAGAAACGGAAAATTGTTATTATGATAAAGAAAAAAGAACCGGAAACTCGATGTCATTTAACAGAAACAAGAAACTGAACAATAATTGAAAAGATTAGAACTTTGAAACTCATAGTCAGTGACTAAACTTGTGAGAAGAAAATACACAGAGGAATTTGACGATAATGAAAATTTTCTACAAAACTAAACTGTCGTTCAAGATCTTCCTCCGTATTTATTATCATTGTTTGAGTAAAAATGGAAACATAATCAGCGTAATATAGTTGGTTTTGGTGTACGTGCACCGGGACTTGGTGTATTGGCCATTTGGTATTAACAAATAAGAAGCGACCATGTGGAGACAGGAGGATACATCTTGTATTTGTCGTGTATTTGTCACTCAATGAGATCCTACCGTGAGGTTATTGCGAAAAATTTCATCCTATTTATACAGTTATTGTTTTAATAGTGCATCTATAGGTGAAAATTTATCAATATATGTGATATCTATCGAAAAAAATAGTACTGAACCCCACATATATTGATAAATTTTTATCTTTAGATGTTCTTTGGGATAAACGCCTGTTTTTAAAATCAACATACTCTAAGGATATTTCCCTTATGGTAGATTTAGTTGCTCAATAATTTGTCACATCAGTCTTATAACATTAGTTATACACATATAAATAATCAAATTCATGATTTGAATATTATCCTTAATGCATGATCTCATTCTTACCTCCAATTATAACATTAGTGACACACATGTGTTAAGATATAAATAATCATATTTATGATTTGAGTATTATCCCTAATGCATAATCTCACCTCTCATTTTTCTGATGGTCAGACTTGAATTAACAGTGTGAGTAATGCGCCTAATGGCAATCAATTATTAAATTACTTTGAATTCTGATGTTTTTTTTTTTTTGGAGTAATGTTATATATATAACGATTTACCATATAAAATTCAATACAAAAATTTAATTTGTCAAATCTCATAATAAATTGAATGCAAATATCACGATATAATATCAAAAAATCTCATGATATAATAACAAAATATCACGACATAATTATTGTAAATATCGTTGTACGATATATTAGTTGTACATTTATCATTATTTTTTCCTCTCAAAATCGAGTAACTTTTTTGCTAATTATATATTTATCACAAGTTATTGTAGTGACACACGCATATATTACACCATAAAACTAAAAAATATTATCCACATATTTATTAATACTTTGTATATTTCATACTATATATGGACGTTTTAGTTAGTAACATTTATTTTGCCTCTAAACTTTAATTAAGCTATCAAATTATATACATGTTTCTCATTTCAATGAATGTAATTTCAGTTACACACAAAAAATTTCTATGAAGCAGTTTCACATACATGTCAATTTGTTATACGGATGAAAAATATTATTATTATTTATGTAAAAAGTACTATTTTTCATTATATATATAAAATCATGAGATCGATCCGTCATATATATATATATATATATGTGAAACCGTATCATAAGAGATTTACTCATCATCTTTCAAATTAAAATGAGTATATAAAAGACTATTTCAAAGATTGAATATTTAAAACTAATATCAAAAATATTTAATCGGGAATAAATAATCAAGGCAATAACATAGATACAATGAATAACTAAACAAGTTGTGAAGTAACTCGCGAAAAAATAATTTTAGGGTGAGACAGTCTCATTGATTTATATTCATAATACATATCAATTTGATCTATATATAAAGTAAATAATAATAATTTTGTAATAAAATGTAATACTTTTCATAGATCGGATCAAATAAGATATCTGAACTTTTGAGACCATGACTCGAAAGAGTTTTTTCTGTTGATCATTTTATATATAAAAAGAATATTTTGTATATTACTTTACAACTATATATTTTAACGAGAGTAAATATTTTATGAGACGGTTTCAAAGATTTATATTTGTGAGATATGTCGATCCGAGTCCTATGTAACAATGAAAAGTAATACTCGTATCATAAAAGGTAGTATTTTTTCATGAATCAAATCAGATTGTATATTATAATCTCTATTTTAAAATTGACTCTTGAGACCGTACGTCTTATATGAGCTTTTGAAAAAATATTTTCAAAAAGTCTTCAAAATTTTTGAAACATATATATAAACTCTGACATCAAAATCAAAAATTTGGAACAAAATATAAGGTTCAAGATCTAATTATAATAAAAACTATCCTCTCACTCCAAAAATAAAACATAAAATTGTGTTTGAAATTATAAAAAAAGAACATATATCGTTCTCAAAAAAATTATACTAGTTTAAGTTTAGTGGCAAATATATATGCTACACAATTTTCTTTTAACAAAGAGATATCATAGGAGACGGGTCGACCCGATCCTATATTTACAATGAAAAGTAATATTTTTGATATAAAAATAATATTTTTAATGGGCCGGGCCAAATAGAAGACCTCTCTCACAAAATCGACTCGTGAAATCGTCTCACAAGAGTTTTGTTTTTGAAAAAAAAAAATATTATTTATTTAAAAAGGGAGTTTTCCCATATTGTTACATTATTTTTATCGAAACACAAAAACTCCTGAAACGGGATCACTGGTTAATTATATAAAACGAATATCTTATTTGTGTTATCAACGTTAATTTTTTATGTCAAAAATATTACATTTTATTAAAAAATATGGACATAGTTGACCCCTAACAAATGATCGTCTCATATGAGATACTTTATCGAAATAGATAAAATCATATTGAAACGTTATTTAAAATCCGTGAATTATGAAAAACCCCGACGTAAATCCAATCCGTAATTACTAATTAGTAAACTTAAATGTCTGTAACAAATGATCGTCTCATATGAGATACTCTTATCGAAAATAGATAAAATCATATTGAAACGTTATTTGAAATTCGTGAATTATGAGAAACCCCGACGTAAATCCAATCCGTAATTAGTAAACTTAAATGTTTGTGTCAAATCACGCAAACATAAAAGCGTAGGACTTTCGATATTTGACTAAAACGTACTCGAGACATGATTCAATAAATTACATAACTAATATAAATAATTGTAATACAAATCTGTCTTTAAAAAAAATAAAATAGAAACTAAACTTTAGATATATATATTTAACTGTTTTCCCCCTGAAATTCTTTTTTAAAGGGTTGAAATCTACAGTTAAACTTATTAAACAACTTATAAGCTAGTTTAAAAACTTATAAGCTCTCAAGACTTATTTTATAAATAAGCTATTAAAGTATTTCAATAAATTTATTTTAAACAAATTAAAGAGATCGATGTATTAGACATTATAAGATCTTTTTATTATCTTAATTATATGATATGTACTATGAAGATTATTTGAAATAGTTTAGAATTTTTCATAAACTTTATTTAAAAAATAAAACTATTCTATTTTAATTTAGAAAAATCGATGTGATTTGAATTTTTAAAAAAAAATATTTAATTTTTATTGGGTGAAGAACATTCTGGAAAAGTAAAATATTAAAAATATTTTTTAAAAAGTAATAAACTATCAAACACCTTATTTTAACCGCTTATAATATGTTTGACCAAATTGTTGCCAAATAAATTTGAAGACTTATAAGCTCCGAAACAATATATTTATAAGTTGTGTTTACAGAGCTTCTAAGTTTTTTTTTAATGGCGTGGGAACCCGCAGCCGCTATCTTTCGGTGTGCACTGGGTAAACCCCCGAACTAACGTAATAGCCTACGTTAGCCAGGTAAACCATACTAGAAAAGCCCTGTGTGACAGGCTAGTCATATATGGAGCTTAGGAACTCATCCAAACGCTAAATAATTTTGAGTATTGTGAAACGGTCCCATAGATCTTTATCTGTGAGAATGTCTATTGATTTTTATCCGTGAGAATGGTCAACTCTGCACATATTTACAACAAAAAAGTAATATTTTTGGCATAAAAACAATGGTTTTTTTATATGTGACCCAAATAAGTGAACAGTCTTACAAAATCGACTTATGTGATCGTCTCACAATAGTTTTTATGAATAATTTGTGAGTTTGCCTCATGTGATATGGATCGACCAGATTCGTATTAAGAGTAAACACAAAAATTTTTGTGAGACGGATCTTCTAATTAATTAGGTCACTCATGATATTGTATTACTTTTTATGTAAAAAAATATAAGTGCAAGTTTTCTTTAAATCCCCAACCCAAACATATTTTTGCATTCAGTTCCTGTAAGAAAAAAGTATGTTTGAACTCTCTGATTCACACAAAAATGTTGTTGCACTCCCAGGGCTCACATGTTTTTTTACAAGGAAAAATCATTACAAAACATTGAAAATATGATACTAATATATGATATTTGAGTACTAAATAGTTTAGATATGATAAAAAGATAAAATTATAGGTACACGTGTATTAGTAACTGTAACGTCCCAATGTATCAAGACTGTAACATCCCAATGTATCAAGACAAGTCTTTCCAGCGTGCTTATGTCCTCACTCACACTCACACTGGAAAACTTTCCAGGGGGTCACCCATCCTAAAATTTCCATAAGTCAAACACGCTTAACTTTGGAGTTTTTATATGATGAGCTCCCGAAAAGAATATGCACCTTTTTTATATGAGTAATTCATATGAAATTTTTTAAGCTCTCCTAACTCTGCATTCACATACCTACACAGTCTCAGAATCCCTCTCATTCCGATAGGATCGGTTCGTTCATGTCTACCTCCGCCTAGAAGCCTAGGAGCCGCTCATTATCCGTGAAACCTCTTGGCATCGGCGATCACTCCCTGCCTCTTCAGCCCCAGGCATCACATGCCCACCAGCTTCCGCTTTGTTCGTCCCCGAACCATACCGTACTAATAGAGGTCGGCTTTGATACCATTTGCGCCCCACTGTATCAAGACGAGTCTTTTCAGCGTGCTTATTTCCTCACTCACACGGTAAAAAGACTCGAACTAATAAAATGCGGAATTTTTTTTTTAAAAAAAATAATACTATACATATATGCCCATACATATATGTATAAATATTAAAAATAATACTAATAAATAAAATTCTTAAACAAAAGCTTAAATAAATAATAAACATTTAACCAATAAAAATCTGAATTCATGCAAAAATAATAATATTATCTAAGTAAAAATCCATAAATCATGTATACGGAAATAATCATAATAAAAATATTTCTCTCAACCACTGAAAACTGAAAATATGAAGCGTGTTTTAAAATCCTAAAATAAAATAATTCTAAGCATGATAAATTCTCATGGCGACAGTCACGGGGTCCACTGCCGGCTTGCTCATACGTCCTCACCACCAGTAGGAGCTACAAAAAGATCATCATGCTCACCTGCACCATATAAGTGTAATGAGCCTAGAGGCTCAACATGTCTAAATCTTTATAACAAGGGTTAAAATAATGCATCACATAATCTGATAATCATACTAATATATATACGTACATGAACATGTATGCATGATAAAAAAAAATATCTTGAATCACTGATTAACATATGTAACATCCGGTATTTTTAAATACGTAAATCTGCATGCATAATTAGGGAATTTAATTATTTAAATTTTAGATTTATGGGTTAAATAATTATGTGAATTATTTGTGCATGATTTAATTTATTTTTAAGCATTTAACCCATAATTAGTGATTTTTATGATTTTTAGTATTTAATTGTTTTGATCGCGTAGACGGGACCGTGGACGGAGGAGATGACAACTTTCTATCCAAATTATTTTATGAGTCTTTTTAGAGCCCAAAAATATTATTTTTAGTTTTATTTCCCCAATATTTTTAGTATTTAATTTTATATAATTTTAGGAGTCCGTTTTTATTCAAAATAAGCCAAAATAGTGACTTTTAATTATTTTTAAAATTCCCTTAATTATGTATTTCGGGATTTTTAAATTTATTATCAGATTTTAGTTGTTAGTTAGAGTTTTTTAAGTTATATATTTTAAATTTAATATCCTTATTAATATTTTTATTATCCTAAAACCTATTTTAATTAAAAACTTAAACCTAAAACTAATCTACCCAAACCCCACGTTAATTTCCCATCAGCCGCCTCCCTCCCTACTATTCATCATCCTCATCGACCGAGACACCTCCAAGAAC
Organism: Henckelia pumila; assembly: GCF_033568475.1. Classification (NCBI taxonomy): domain Eukaryota; kingdom Viridiplantae; phylum Streptophyta; class Magnoliopsida; order Lamiales; family Gesneriaceae; genus Henckelia; species Henckelia pumila. The sequence continues at coordinate 16,154,330 of NC_133121.1, forward strand.
ACCATAGCTCGATTTTGAAGCTTCCAAGTCGGTTGTCATCGCCCCGTCGTCCCGAAATCGTTCTACGCACTCCTTTCTCTTCAAACTACGGTGCAAGTCATGTTTCTTTCTCAAAAATTTCATACTATATCAGTGGGTAATAGTGTGGGTGTGTATGCATCAGATTCTTTCAAATAATTTTCAGAAAAATGATTGATTTTGTGGGTTGAAGCTTGTGTATTCGTGGTTTCTTCATCTCACGTTTTTATCACTCTTGGATCGGTACTAGCTGCTGGTCAGGTCCAGTAGGTGGTGTAGAAGAGGTCTAGGCTAGAATGACTCGAGTGGCTCGAGCCAAACGAGCCTAGAACCTTGGTAGAAGAGTTCGGCCGAGGAAGGTGCAGATTAGGGTTCTCGGGAAGGGGGTGCTTGGCTCTGTGCGTGGGCTGCATGGGGTCAGGGCTAGGGTCAGGTTCGGACCGCCCAGACGTGGGCTACGTCTGGGCGGCGGCGCTCCGGCCAGGGGTGGCCGGAGCAGGCCGGCGGCAGCCAAGGAGCGGCTGCTGCTCACGGCCGCAACAGAATCGGGAATAGGGGGTTCGGGCTAGGGTTCCAGGGGGCTTCCGGGTCGGGTTCAGTGGTCCGGGTCAAGTCAGTGGGTCGTGGGTCGTGTTATTAGGGTCCGGGTCCGGGTTAAGTTAGTTGGGTTCGGGTATTTTATTTTTAAGTTAATTAATGAATTTAAGGGTTTAATTGGGTTAATTAGATTAATTTAATTAATGGGCTTCACTTAAGTTTATTATTTGGGCTTAATTAATTTAATTAAGTGAGTCCAATAATTTTATGGGCTTTAGGGCCCATGGAAATTATTGGGCCAGTCTTTGGGTTTTTGGGCCCAATGGGCCAGATTTAAGTAAATGGGCTTGAGTGTTAGAACCAGCAGTCCAGTACAATCCATGAGAAATTGCATGTGTCCTGAATATATATTTAATTATTTTTATGCATTGAAGATTATTTTTATATTTATATGTTAGTATGAAATTAAATTAAATATATATGAAGGACACACATTCTATTTAAGTACATGCATTCATGAAATAATTTTATGTATGATTTAATGTTTAAGGTTGAGTAATAAGAAAATATTTTATGTTGGAAGTTGAAGTAGTGTGACAATTTAAGGGGGATTCGTCCCCATATGTGAACTATTGAAGGGCAGTTTACTGCCAATTTAAGAGGTGATTCGTCACCGCCACGTACGTTGGTTTCCACGCTGATCAGTATTTAATGTATGATTTAAGATTACACTACGGATACAACCATGCGATGTTAGAAAATAATTTGCTCAACAATATTTATGTATTATGTTATTTAAGTTAATTTAAGTTATGATTTGTTATGATATTTTTTTAAGCATGCTCATTCATGTATATGTTATGTATTAGTAGTAAATTGATTTAAATTATTTTGAACCCTTGTTATGTTAGCATGTTGGGCCTCTAGGCTCACTACACTGGTATGGTGCAGGTGAGTTCGTAGAGGAGGATGTAGTACCCACCGGAGGCGAGGACGTATGAGCAGACTGGCAGTGATCCCCGTGACCGTGTTAGATGTCTGAGTCATGTTGCATGTTTTTGAATATGTTAGCATGTTACACATTTTTAAGTATTTTTCAGTGGTTGGGTTTGAAATATTTTATTTAAATACTTTCAGTGCATGCAAACTTTAATCATTTTATTTATGCAGTATTTTAATTCAATATTTGACTCAAATATTTATTTTATTAAGGAATGCATTTTTATTTGAGTTATTTATTTATTTATTTATTCTTAAATCTTTTTATTCTGTGCATATATGTATGGGCATATATGTACATATTTTATTTAGTAAGTATAAAAAAAAAATATTTCCGCATATTTATTTATTAATTATAGAGTTAGGGTCGTTACAGTTTGTATCAGAGCACGGTCCTTGGAGGGGTCATTACTGCTATGTGAGCTCAGAAATCCACGCTACCGGTCTGTAAGTTTTAAGTGTTTATAGTATGATTTAATTCTTTGGATTTAAGTTAGCATTACTTTTAAACCACTTAGTTATGCATGGCGATTTACGTAAAGAAATATGTGGTGGTGCAGAATGCCTCCCAGACCGATGAACAGACGTGGGGGATCTCCACCTCCACCTCCACCTCCGCAGAACCCTCTAGCAGCATTGGAGCAGGCCAATGCGAATATGATGGCAGGAATTACTGCTCTGTTAGAGCAGCAGGCTACTCGTCCTAGGCTGTCCCATGAGGAGGACGTTGCTGAGAGGTTCCAGAAGAAGGGACCGAAGGAGTTCCTTGGTACCACCGATCCTTTGGTGGCTGAGGGGTGGATTCGCTCTCTGGAGTCCATCTTTGCTTCTATGGGGATCACAGACGCCGACAGGGTGAACTGTGCGACTTACATGCTGAGAGGAGATGCAGCCCTATGGTGGGAGGGTGTTGCCAGGGGAGTTCACCTTCCTACACTGTCTTGGGCGGAGTTCAGGCGTGTCTTCTACGCCAAGTATTTCACGGAGGATGTGAGGAGTCGCATGATCCGGGAGTTTATGAGTCTCCGGCAGGGGGACAGGTCTGTTGTGGAGTACGTGAGCCAGTTCGAGCGGGGCTGTCAATTTGTGCCTCTGATTGCAGACAGTCCACCGGAGAAGATGAGACAGTTTGTGGAGGGACTGAGAGCGGATATTAAGCACGACGTACGTATGATGGATGTCGCTACATATGAGGCGGCAGTTAGTAGAGCACTGAGATCAGAGGAGGGTAGGAGAGAGATGCAGCGAGAGCAGCAGGGAAGAGGCAGTTTCAGGCTGGGTATCAGCGACCATCTTCGCAGCCTCCTGCGAAGAAGCAGTTTACAGGGCCGGCTAAGGGCCCGAATCCGCAGCAGAGGCAGCAGCAGCAGAGGCCACAACAGCAGAGGGGCGGGGCCCCTAATGCCATAGGTTTTCCTACTTGCCCGAAGTGTCAGAAGATGCATTCGGGACCGTGTTTGTTGGGAGCAGGGGTTTGCTATCACTGTAGGGAGCCAGGGCATCAGATAGCTAACTGCCCGAGGAAGAAGAACACTGCTGGTAGAGTGTTCGTCATGCAGGCCGAGGAGGTAGATCCATACACCTCCTTGATCACCGGTATATCTTACCCCTAACATTTTAATAATTTTCCTTTGGTTAAAATTTCGTCTTTATTTTGGAATTGTTGTTATTTGGGTTATTTAACTGCATGTTAGAATAGGAAGCATGTTTTACTTGTGATTAGAATTAAGATTTAGTAGTGACTCGTTGGGGAAAATTTGGTAGTGGTATGAAATTGTTGGGAATTTTCTGCGTGCGGGGAGAATTCTAGTTGGAGGCAACTCCACGTTTGCGTTGCTAGATTCAGGGGCTACGCATTCGTTTATCTCCCTGGAGTTTATCAGGCGGGTAGGCATCACACCTGAGAGTATTGACAGTGGGTATGATGTTACTATGCCGTCAGGGCAGATTATTTCTACCTCAAAGGTTATTCGAGGACTGGAGTTGGAGCTGCAGGGACACTGCATTCGAGCAGATGTGGTGGTTTTGCCATTGAGTGGATTCGATTTGATTTTGGGTATGGACTAGTTGACAGTCAATGGAGCTTCGATTGATTTTCGTCGGAGATCAGTGTCAGTGAGACCTACAGTAGGCGACCCGTTCACTTTTCATGCATCTCAGAGCAGTGATATTCCTCAGGTGATATCTCTTATTCAGGCGAGGAAGTTGTTGAGACGGGGTTGCCAGGGGTTTCTAGCGAGTATCGTCACGACTTCAGCGCCATCTAGCAGATCATTATCAGAGATAGAGGTGGTTCGTGATTTTCCGGATGTCTTTCCGGAGGATGTTGCAGGAATTCCACCAGTGAGAGATGTGGAGTTCAGCATCGACTTGGTGCCAGACACCGTGCCTATCTCTAAGGCACCGTACAGACTTGCTCCTACCGAGATGAAAGAGTTGAAGGAGCAGATTCAGGAGTTGTTAGAGAAAGGCTTTGTTCGTCCTAGCTTTTCTCCGTGGGGAGCTCTGGTGTTATTTGTGAAGAAGAAGGATGGCAGTATGAGACTGTGCATCGATTACCGAGAGCTCAACAGGGTCACAGTGAAGAACAAGTATCCACTGCCGAGGATAGAGGATTTATTTGACCAGTTGCAGGGAGCTTCAGTGTTCTCCAAGATTGACCTGCGATCTGGTTATCATCAGTTGCGTGTTAGAGATGCAGATGTGTCCAAGACTGCTTTCAGGACACGATATGGGCATTACGAGTTCTTAGTGATGCCATTTGGGATGACCAATGCTCCAGCGGTTTTCATGGATCTCATGAACCGAGTCTTTCAGCCGTATCTAGATCAGTTCATCATAGTCTTCATTGATGATATCTTGATCTATTCTAGGAGCATTGAGGAGCATAGACAGCATCTTCAGACAGCCTTGCAGACTTTGAGGGAGCATCGTTTGTATGCCAAGTTCAGCAAGTGCGAGTTTTGGCTCGAGCAGGTGGCATTTCTTGGCCACATTATTTCGAGAGATGGGATTGCAGTTGATCAGTCGAAGGTTGAGGCAGTGCAGAATTGGGGTATTCCGAAGAATGCTTCGGAGATTCGCAGTTTTTTGGGTTTGGCAGGGTATTATAGGAAGTTCATCAAGGGTTTTTCCTCTATTGCAGTACCCTTGACTTCCTTAACCAAGAAGAATGCGAAGTTTATCTGGAGTTCGGACTGTGAGAGGAGCTTCGATCAGCTGAAGGAAGCACTCACTACTGCACCAGTGTTAGAGGTGACAGTACCACATGAGGAGTTAGTGGTGTACACCGACGCGTCTAAGCTGGGTTTAGGCGCAGTACTTATGCAGTGTGGCAAGGTTATTGCGTATGCGTCGAGGCAACTGAAGGTTCATGAGCAGAATTACCCGACGCATGACTTGGAGTTAGCGGCAGTGGTTTTCGCTTTGAAAATCTGGAGGCACTATCTGTATGGCGAGAAGTGCAAGATTTTCACAGACCACAAGAGTCTCAAGTACTTCTTCACACAGAAGGAGTTGAACATGAGACAGCGCCGATGGTTGGAGTTGGTGAAAGATTATGACTGTGACATTAGCTATCATCCGGGTAAAGCTAATGTAGTAGCAGATGCTTTGAGTCGAAAGTCGTCAGTGATCTCATATTTGATCGTACAGTTACCACTGCAGAGCGAGATTCAGAGATTTGACTTGGAGTGTTATCCGAGTGGTCATGCACCAAGCTTGTCAGTATTGACGGTGCAGCCAGTTCTGCGAGATCGGATTAGGGATGGACAGTCTACTGATGAGGAGTTGCAGCGATGGAGACAGAGAGATGAGGCTAGGGTAACCTCTTGTATACAGTGGTGGATGGTATCGTTTAGTACCGTGGTAGGATGTGGGTACCGAACGTCGATCAGTTGAGAGCTGAGATTTTAGCAGAGGCTCACACATCTCCGTACTCCATTCACCCTGGAAGTACGAAGATGTACAAAGATTTGCAGCTATTGTATTGGTGGCCCGGGATGAAGAGTGACATCGGGAGAGTGGTGTCAGAGTGCTTGACTTGTCAGCAAGTCAAGGCAGAGCATCAGCGTCCAGCAGGACTTCTTAGACCTCTTCCTATTCCGGAATGGAAATGGGAGAATATTACGATGGACTTTGTGGTTGGCTTACCGAGGAGTGCCAGAGGTTGCACAGCGATTTGGGTGATTGTGGATAGACTCACCAAGTCAGCTCATTTCTTGCCGGTGAGGACTACCTACTCATTGACACGGTATGCAGAGCTTTACATCAAGAAGATTGTTAGACTGCATGGCATACCAGTGTCGATTGTGTCAGACAGAGATCCGAGATTCACATCTGCGTTTTGGAAGAGTCTGCACACAGCATTGGGGACTAGGATTTTGTTCAGCATAGCATTTCATCCCCAGACAGATGGTCAGTCTGAGAGAGTGATCCAGGTTCTCGAGGATCTCCTGAGGGCTTGTGTCATTGATTTTCGGGGCTCTTGGGAGACTAGACTGCCATTAGTGGAGTTTACCTATAACAACAGTTTTCAGTCGTCTATAGGTATGGCTCCTTATGCAGCATTGTATGGGAGGAGATGCAGATCTCCTGTGCATTGGGATGAGGTTGGTGAGCGGATTTTACTGGGTCCTGAGATTGTGCAGCAGACAGCTGACATTGTGACTCAGATTCGAGATCGGATGAGGACTGCTCAGAGTCGTCAGAAGAGTTATGCAGATGCCAGACGACGAGATTTGGAGTTCGCTGTAGGTGATCACGTATTCCTGAAGGTGTCACCTATGAAGGGAGTAGTGCGTTTTGACCGGAGAGGCAAGCTTAATCCGAGGTATATAGGGTCATTCGAGATCTTGGAGAGAGTTGGCACGTTGGCCTACCGTTTAGCTCTACCACCAGGGCTAGCGGCAGTGCACAACGTTTTCCATGTATCCATGCTTCGGAGATATGTCTCTAACCCGTCGCATGTGTTGGATTTCGAGCCCTTGCAGTTGCCACCAGATCTAGTTTATGAGGAGAGGCCAGTGCGGATCTTGGCTAGGGAGGAGCGGAGGCTTAGGACGCGGGTCATACCGATGGTCAGAGTCCAGTGACTAAATCACTCAGAGGAGGAAGCTACTTGGGAGACCGAGGCAGACATGAGGACTCGCTACCCGGAGTTGTTCGGGTAAGTACTTTAATTTCGAGGACGACGTAAATCTGCATGCATAATTAGGGAATTTAATTATTTAAATTTTAAATTTATGGGTTAAATAATTATGTGAATTATTTGTGCATGATTTAATTTATTTTTAAGCATTTAACCCATAATTAGTGATTTTTATGATTTTTAGTATTTAATTGTTTTGATCGCGTAGACGGGACCGTGGACGGACGAGATGACAACTTTTTATCCAAATTATTTTATGAGTCTTTTTAGAGCCCAAAAATATTATTTTGAGTTTTATTTCCCCAATATTTTTAGTATTTAATTTTATATAATTTTAGGAGTCCGTTTTTATTCAAAATAAGCCAAAATAGTGACTTTTAATTATTTTTAAAATTCCCTTAATTATGTATTTCGGGATTTTTAAATTTATTTTCAGATTTTAGTTGTTATTTAGAGTTTTTTAAGTTATATATTTTAAATTTAATATCCTTATTAATATTTTTATTATCCTAAAACCTATTTTAATTAAAAACTTAAACCTAAAACTAATCTACCCAAACCCCACGTTAATTTCCCATCAGCCGCCTCCCTCCCTACTATTCATCATCCTCATCGACCGAGACACCTCCAAGAACACCATAGCTCGATTTTGAAGCTTCCAAGTCGGTTGTCATCGCCCCGTCGTCCCGGAATCGTTCTACGCACTCCTTTCTCTTCAAACTACGGTGCAAGGCATATTTCTTTCTCAAAAATTTCATACTATATCAGTGGGTAATAGTGTGGGTGTGTATGCATCAGATTCTTTCAAATAATTTTCAGAAAAATGATTGATTTTGTGAGTTGAAGCTTGTGTATTCGTGGTTCATTCATCTCACGTTTTTATCACTCTTGGATCGGTACTAGCTGCTGGTCAGGTCCAGTAGGTGGTGTAGAAGAGGTCTAGGCTGGAATGGCTCGAGTGGCTCGAGCCAAACGAGCCTAGAACCTTGGTAGAACAGTTCGGCCGAGGAAGGTGCAGATTAGGGTTCTCGGGAAGGGGGTGCTGGGCTCTGTGCGTGGGCTGCATGGGGTCAGGGCTAGGGTCAGGTTCGGACCGCCCAGACGTGGGCTACGTCTGGGCGGCGGCGCTCCGGCCAGGGGTGGCCGGAGCAGGCCGGCAGCAGCCAAGGAGCGGCTGCTGCTCACGACCGCAACAGAATCGGGAATAGGGGGTTCGGGCTAGGGTTCCAGGGGGCTTCCGGGTCAAGTCAGTAGGTCGTGGGTCGTGTTATTAGGGTCCGGGTCCGGGTCCGGATTAAGTTAGTTGGGCTCGGATATTTTATTTTTAAGTTAATTAATGAATTTAAGGGTTTAATTGGGTTAATTAGATTAATTTAATTAATGGGCTTCACTTAAGTTTATTATTTGGGCTTAATTAATTTAATTAAGTGAGTCCAATAATTTTATGGGCTTTAGGGCCCATGGAAATTATTGGGCCAGTCTTTGGGTTTTTGGGCCCAATGGGCCAGATTTAAGTAAATGGGCTTGAGTGTTAGGGCCAGCAGTCCAGTACAATCCATGAGAAATTGCATGTATCCTGAATATATATTTAATTATTTTTATGCATTGAAGATTATTTTTATATTTATATGTTAGTATGAAATTAAATTAAATATATATGAAGGACACACATTCTATTTAAGTACATGCATTCATGAAATAATTTTATGTATGATTTAATGTTTAACGTTGAGCAATAAGAAAATATTTTATGTTGGAAGTTGAAGTAGTGTGACAATTTAAGGGGGATTCGTCCCCATATGTGAACTATTGAAGGGCAGTTTACTGCCAATTTAAGAGGTGATTCGTCACCGCCACGTACGTTGGTTTCCACGTTGATCAGTATTTAATGTATGATTTAAGGTTACACTACGGATACAACCATGCGATGTTAGAAAATAATTTGCTCAACAATATTTATGTATTATGTTATTTAAGTTAATTTAAGTTATGATATGTTATGATATTTTTTTAAGCATGCTCATTCATGTATATGTTATGTATTAGTAGTAAATTGATTTAAATTATTTTGAACCCTTGTTATGTTAGCATGTTGGGCCTCTAGGCTCACTACACTGGTATGGTGCAGGTGAGTTCGTAGAGGAGGATGTAGTACCCACCGGAGGCGAGGACGTATGAGCAGACTGGCAGTGATCCCCGTGACCGTGTTAGATGTCTGAGTCACGTTGCATGTTTTTGAATATGTCAGCATGTTACACATTTTTAAGTATTTTTCAGTGGTTGGGTTTGAAATATTTTATTTAAATACTTTTAGTGCATGCAAACTTTAATCATTTTATTTATGCAGTATTTGAATTCAATATTTGACTCAGATATTTATTTTATTAAGGAATGCATTTTTATTTGAGTTATTTATTTATTTATTTATTCTTAAATCTTTTTATTCTGTGCATATATGTATGGGCATATATGTACATATTTTATTTAGTAAGTGATAGGTTACACCTAAAAATTCAACTGGGCCTGAGCCCAATCATGAAGGTCCACTCCGAATATTTTTAAGGCCAAAGCTTATTTAAATATTATATATATTTAATTCAAGCAGGCCCTGAATTCTACAAAGGCCCATAAGAGGCTTAAGCCCGTGAAACTCTCCGAATATCTATAAATAGCTCAAGTCACTTCATTATTAAGGTACACACTTTCTTAAGCAATAGATCGCTCTACTCTCGATTATTATTCCTTGAGTAATAACTGACTTGAGCGTCGGAGTGCCTTCGCCGGGAACCCTCCCGGCTCCTCTGACTTTGTTTTGTGACGTAGAAACAACCCACTGAAGATCTCCATCGGGAACATACAAGGACTTACTGATACTCCGGACTTTGCGGAAGCAACGTGTCACATACAAGTGATTTTTGGCTACATCAGCTTGGCGCCGTCCGTGGGAAACTGTTCATTACGTCATTGAGAACACATATTACTTCAAAAATGTCTCAAGGAAATATTAACAATGGAAACGCACCGCAGAGTATTACTCTCACCCGTGAAGACTTGACCGCGCTAATGGAAAACACAGCCGCACTCGCAGCAAAAGATGCAGTTGCTCAGTACCTAGAAACTCGCAAGCGCAAAAGCAGCAAGAAAAAGGCTCAGACTGAAGGCTCGTCATCTCTTGATCCTAATAACGGAGACCCAAATAAAGATAAATCTAAAGTGAATGATAAAGATCAAGGGGGGACCAAGAAAAATACTACTCAGAAAGACGGCGAAGCAAGTGTTCACACAGTTCATGACATTTCTGGCGAAAACAAGATCACTAATCCAGCTCGGAAGGATGGATCTCGCACACATGTAACTGGAGAGAATATTTCCGCAATTTTGCCGTCACGCCGAAGCCCCTTCACTGATGACATATTATCTGAAGCATTACCAAAGGGAGTCAAAATCCCCAGCTTACCTGAGTTCGATGGAACGAGTGACCCCCAAGACCATATTGACAAATTCTACGCGAAAGCGGATTTGTATGATATCACAGATGCTGCATACTGCAAAATTTTCCGAACAACATTATCAGGAAGAGCGCTCACATGGTTCAACAAGTTACCCTCCGGATCTATTGCCAATTTGGAGCAACTTACTGACTGCTTCATCCAGCAATTCTCAATTAACAAAAAATACCCAAAAACAGCAGCATATTTGTTCACAGTCATTCAAAAAGAAGGAGAATGTCTGAGGGACTATGTTCGGCGATTTACTCATGCGGTGCACGAAGTCTCACATGTGAACCATGATTTGTTAGCCGGAATAATGCAGCAAAACTTGCGTCATCGGAAGTTCAAGGAATCAATAGCGGGAAGGCCGCCCAAAAACCTAGAGGAATTACTGGAAAGAGCTGAGAAATACATTCGGGTTGAAGAATCTATTGAACCACACTACCTGAATAAAAGAAAGAGAGAAGAAGATAAATCAGATATTAGAAAGCGAGACGAGAAGCGAACAGCACAGAGCCCCCGTCTCCAGAATACACCCCTCAATGCACGTCTGACCGATATACTGGTAGTGGCTGAAAAATAAGGATTGTTGCGTCCCCCTCGCCCAATGCAGAATAACCCAAAGCGCCTACGTTCGGAAAAGTATTGTCATTTTCATAAAGATAAAGGCCATACTACAGAAGATTGCTTCAGTTTGCGAGCAGAAATTGAAAAACTCATAAAGCGCGGACATTTGGGAAATTTCGTGGACAAGTCCCGCGGTGAAAAACGAGATGACAGGCGTCAGGACGAACAACAAAAACATGACTACCAAAAGCGCCATGACGGAATTGGGAAACAGCATGAACGAGCGGATGAAAATTTGCCCTCGGGAGGGGTAATCGCCGTAATCACTGGGGGGCCTGCTTGTGGCGACTCGAACAATGCAAGAAAAGCTCTTCTGCGAGCAGCAAAAGGAACCAACAATTTATCCAGCCCCACATCCTTGTCAATATGTGAAGTTGAAACCATCCAAGATGGATTATCATTCAGTGACAAAGATCTGGAGAACCCTCGGGGTACCCATAATGATGCTTTAATCATCTCAGCCACAATCTCCAATTTTTGGGTAAAGAAAATTCTAGTGGATTCTGGAAGTTCGGCTGACATAATTTTTCATAATGCATTCGTAAAGTTGGGTATTAGTAATGCACAGTTAACTCCAGTCAACACTCCACTAGTCGGATTTTCCGGAGAAATAGTTGAAGCTTTGGGAGAGGTAACGCTTCCTCTATCCTTGGGTTCTTACCCCAAGCGGTCTACTAAAATGGTGAAATTCCTTGTGGTAAAAGCTTCATCTGCGTACAATGTGATATTGGGACGACCAAGTCTCAATATATTCCAAGCCATCGGATCGACATATCATATGAAGCTGAAGTTTCCGACTCCGGGAGGAGTAGGAGAAGCCCTTGGTGATCATCGTCTAGCTAGAGAGTGTCATGTAGTGACTCTGCGGGGTTCGTCAGAAAATCGGAAAAGACAAGTCTCTAGTGAGGAAAAACCATCAAAACCCGGAAAACTTTTGCGTGAAAATGGAATACATTTGGTGGATGAAGAAGCTGAGAGCAAAGAGAGAATAACAGCAACCGAAACTCTGAAACATGTGGCAATCATTCCAACTGATCCCAAGAAAACCCTAAAGATCGGGACCGAATTACCTCCTGAACTGGAAGAGAAGTTGAAAAATTTTCTTGGGCGCAATTTGGACGTGTTTTCTTGGGGTGATGAGCATCTGCCAGGAATACCTCATGAATATGCGCTTCATCACCTCCATGTTGATCCGAAAATGAGACCGGTGAAGCAAAAGAAAAGAGCATTTGGTCCAGAGAAAAATCGGCATATAGCCGCGGAAGTGGAGAAACTCTTAGTGGCAAAGTACATCAGGCCAGTTTCATACCCAGATTGGCTTGCAAATGTGGTTTTAGTACCAAAACCTGGAGGAAAGTGGCGTTTGTGTATAGATTTCACTGATCTCAACAAAGCATGCCCCAAAGATCCATTTCCACTCCCTCGAATTGACTTGTTAGTCGATTCGACAGCAGGATGCGAGCTGCTCACTTTTCTTGATGCATATCAAGGATACAATCAGATCGGCCTAGCGCCAGACAGAGGACCAGGAAAAAGCAAGTTTCATCACCGATAGGGGAATTTATTGTTATGATGTAATGCCGTTTGGTTTGAAAAATGCTGGAGCTACCTATCAGCGTCTGGTAAATACCATGTTCGAACACTTGATCGGGCGAAACATGGAAGTTTATATAGATGACATGCTCGTCAAGAGTATTCAAGCATCTAATCATTTGGAAGATCTTGAGGAATGTTTCAGTATACTCAGAAAATACAGGATGAAACTTAATCCGGATAAATGCACTTTTGGTGTACGAGGAGGCAAATTTCTCGGTTATATGGTGTCAGAACGAGGAATAGAGGCCAACCCGGAAAAAATCAAAGCAATTTTAAACATGAATCCTCCGAAGAGTGTAAAAGGCATCCAAGAGTTGACAGGACGTTTGGCCGCCCTCAACCGATTTATCTCAAGATCTGCAGACAAGGGTTTACCATTTTTCAAAATGTTAAGGAGTGGGAAAGGTTTTCAATGGACAGAAGAGTGTCAGCAAGCATTTGACGAGTTGAAAGTACATCTGACCTCTCCGCCGTTGTTGGTAAAACCAAACGAAGGTGACACCCTGTTAATTTATCTGGCAATATCTGCGGAGGCGGTAAGTGCAGTATTGGTTTCTGAAGTAGGACGTGAGCACAAACCAGTTTATTATATCAGTCTAACTTTACACGGAGCAGAATTAAGATATACAAAGATCGAGAAACTGGCACTGGCTTTGGTAATTGCAGCGAGAAAATTACGTCCTTACTTTCACTCTCATCCAATAATTGTACTCACCAATCATCCTCTCAAACAAATTATCTCGAGTCCTGAAGCATCAGGAAGAATGGTTAAGTGGGCTGTTGAACTCAGCCAATATGGAATTGAATATCGCCCGCGTCCAGCGATTAAAGCACAAATTCTGGCTGATTTTCTAGTAGAAATGACAGTAACTCAAGAAGAGAGTTCCACCCAAACATGGATGGTTTATGTCGACGGGTCATCAACCTCTACAGGAAGCGGTGCAGGTATAGTTGTGGAGAGCCCACAGGGAGATAAATTTCAATATGCCGTCAAATTTCGATTCCCTGCAACGAATAATGAGGCAGAATATGAAGCTTTCATCATGGGAATTAAATTGGCCCTGTCAGTCGGAGCAAAGAGACTGACGATACACAGTGACTCCCAACTTATCGTCAGTCAGGTTAAGGGAAATTATGAAGCGAAGGAAGATAAAATGTTTGAATACCTCACTCAAGTAAACGAGCTTCTTTCGCGTTTAGACAGCCATGATATAAAGCAGATACCTAGAGGGGAAAATGAGTCAGCAGACCGCCTTGCCAAGTTAGCAAGCTCCTTGGCCAACATTGATAATAGGAAAATTACATTCCTAACTTATGGCAAGGAAGAAACTGATGGAAGTGATGTTACAATCTTCTGTGCTGATAGCAAAGAGCCTAGTTGGAAAGATGAAATAATCGACTATTTAAAGCAAGAGAAATTACCTGCTAACCAAGTCGAAGCCCGAAAACTTAGAGTGAGAGCTGCTCGGTTCACGATCATTGACGGAGAACTGTACAAAAGAGGTTTCTCTTCACCTTACCTAAAGTGTCTAACGCCAGCTAACGGAAACTATGTGCTCCGTGAAATTCATGAAGGAATATGTGGAAATCATTTAGCTGGCAGAGCTCTCGCGGGGAAAGCATTGCGCCAAGGGTACTTTTGGCCAACGATGAAGCAAGACGCTATGGAGTTAGCAAAACATTGTCATGCATGTCAAGAGCATGCTAACTTCCATCACCAGCCGGCTACAATCTTACAGCCCCTGGAAAGTCCTCTACCTTTTGCTCAATGGGGAATGGATTTGGTAGGTCCATTTCCTCCTGCTACCGGACAAAGAAAATTTCTGATAGTAGCTGTGGATTATTTCACCAAATGGGTCGAGGCTGAACCATTGGCCAAAATATCCGAGAAAGATGTAATCAATTTCTTATGGAAGAATATAATATGCAGATTTGGCATTCCTCAAACCTTGGTTTCAGATAATGGAACTCAATTTTCTGGAGCAAAGATAAAAGACTGGTGCAGAGGACTCTCTATCAGGCAGTTCTTCACTTCTGTAGGGAATCCTCAAGCAAATGGGCAAACCGAGGTCACCAACCGAACCATTCTGCAGCACCTCAAAACACGTCTAGGCAATGCCAAAGGAAAATGGGTGGATGAGTTGCCAAGTGTTCTATGGGCATATCGAACCACTTCACGCTCTTCAACTGGAGAATCTCCTTTCAACCTGGCCTACGGAACGGAGGCTGTGGCTCCTGCCGAAATCGGAGAGCAATCATGGCGAGTGAAACAGTACACTTCATCTGGAAATGACCAAGCCCTCCGAATTTCATTGGACTTAGTGGATGAACTGAGAGATGAAGCTTCAACACGAGCCGAGAGATATCGAGCTTGTATGACTAAAGCATATAATGACAGAGTCAAACCAAGATCTTTCCAAGTAGGAGATCTGGTATTGAGAAAATCTGACATCTTGAAGTCTGTGGGCAAGCTGGATCCGAAATGGGAAGGCCCCTATAAAGTAATTGAGATCGTGAAGATGGGAACATATCGCCTCCAACATTCAGATGGAAGAATACTTCCCAGGCCTTGGAACGTGGCCAATCTGAAGAAGTTTTATGCATAAACTGCAGCTCTCGTCAATAATAGGCTAAATTTATTAGCATATTTTCCTTATGTTTTCATATTACAATTTTGTGATACATTGTTCAACTAATTTGATTATTGTTTTTATATAAACAGATTACTTTGTCGAAAGCATATCATATCTCCTCTCCTATACTAACGCTTACTTACGACATAAACGTCATAGACCCTAGCAATCATAAAAAATTCCCAACAGTAAGAGGCTTGGCCAGCCCCTTGGGACATTTGAACTTATGACGCTGTAAGAGGTCAGGACGACATAATAACATTATAAGTCCCGGGATACCTCACCACGCATCAAGTGGGTTTAGGAATTCCCCATGAGACAAAATCTTGGGAGATTGATCCCCTCCCAAGTACTCCATTGTTAAAGCGATAGTATTTTATTCATCAAACAAGTATGCAATAGCAACTTCAAAATGCAAAAGAGATATGATAATCGACAAATCCTTACTTACTCAAAAAGAAAAAAAAAGAGTCTATGACTTTGACTCTCTCAAAAAAAAATTTTGCCCAAAAGTGGCAAGAAATAATAAAGCTAAACTGGTCCACGGCTCCAAAGAGTAGTCTCCATATAGCTCTGATACACACCGTCATTATTGGTTGTATAAGCTAAAAATTCGAACGCAAAGCTTCGATCATCTCCTCATCACCCAGACCTCCCAGTAAATCTCCTAAGGGAGGATCCGAGTCATCGTCAACTCGGGCAATACTAGGCTCCGGAATTTGGGGGTGAATCATCATAATAATTTCCTCTGGAACTAGTTGAGTTTTCCGTAGTTCTTTGCGGCAATCCACTACAACTTCATCATGAATAACGATCGCCCGCTGAATCACTTCATCTCTAAAATCTGTGGACTCTCGGTAGCATTCAATTGCTTTTTCTCCGGTACTTCGCAAGAGATTCTTGCCTATTGATGAATTGAGAAAAGTCTCACCGGTCTCCGATTCATGGGAATATTTTCCCCTAAGTAGCTCCATATCCTTGCACATGGCATCATACTTTTTGGATTTCTCTTCAAGCTCCTTTTGTGACTTGAGAAAATCATCTCGGGCCTTAGCACCTTCCTCGCCGAGTCTTTTGCACTCACCCCTTAATGACGCCAGCTCGTCATCAAATTTTCTCCCGGAATTTCGAGACCTCTCTTCTCGAAATTGAAAAGTTTGGGCAAGCGATAAAATCTGCAAAGACCCATAGATAAGGAGTATTGTTTACTACATAAAAATCATAACAAATATCAAACGTATAATAATATACCTGGAAGGCAGACGAGGCAAGAGACCGAGTT
The DNA here is from genome assembly GCF_033568475.1 of Henckelia pumila. NCBI lineage: Eukaryota > Viridiplantae > Streptophyta > Magnoliopsida > Lamiales > Gesneriaceae > Henckelia > Henckelia pumila. Next base: position 16,170,662 of record NC_133121.1, read on the forward strand.
AATACTTCGGTAGGCTGAGGCAGTAGATGCAACCTGTCATGATCTCCAATGAGATTAGCTCCGGTTCGCCAACCAATCTCTGAATCCTTCAAATCCCAAAAAGAACCAGCATTATTCTTGTGATTCACACCCTCCAAGAACAAGTGACGACCCTCACAAGTATCGGGAGGAACTGTTCGTTCATCCTCACGTCTTCTTTTTGGATTTATTCTACCATTAGCATTCTCCCTAGTACGGGTATCACGGTCAGCATCATTTCTTCTACCACCATTCCTTCGGTCACGAGTGTCAGTATTTTTAGATGGAGGACCAGAACAATTGACACGGTCGGATGGCCCGGGCGAATTCCTCCTCCTTGGAATCCCATGGGAATTGTGATTACCTCGATCCATTGGTGACTCTTTTTTCGATGTCTTTGACGGAGTTTTCTCGTTTTTCTCTATGCAAGCGCGAACCTCCGCCAAACTTAATTTGTCACCTACAAACAAACACAAAGAGAAGAGTGACAATGATCAGTAAATAAATTTAATAAATTTTAAATTACCACGAGTAGAAGAATCCAAAGAAGACGCAAAATACAGTCATCAAAATTCAATTTGAACAAAGCATTACCGGCAGGAATCAAACTTTTTGGGTCAACCAACTCCTGGAAGAGGCCTAAGGAACGACATTCAAGTTGCAATTCACGGTGGATTTTGCTAAAAATAATTTTCCTATGGCCTGGATTCCAAACTATGGGAACCTCCCAACCATAATCCCATACATAAACAAAATTTTTTCTCCAATCATTTTTTGGAGATGGACAACGAGATAAAAACTTACAATCTCCCCGAGGTAGAAAATAAGTATAGGAACCCGGCATGGAGCGACGCACCGAGAAAAGCGCATAGAATAAGTCTATAGTCGGGGACATTTTGATTTCACTCACTCTACGTAGGAAACACGTAAAGAGGAGAATCGCACTTGGTGTTAATTGACTTAAACTCACCCCGAGACTATCTACAATTTCTATCAAAAGGGCATGAGGAGGGAGCGAGAAACCAAAATTAAAGTACTCCAGATATACAGTAAAATATCCCGGAGGCGGTTCATGGCAAAGATCTCCATTTTTGGGAATCTTAAGGATATTTTTAGAGGATAAGTCAAATTTTTTTACTTGGACTTAAAATCTCCGACTCGTCCAAAAGACGCTCGCTCACTCCTCCCGAAGACTCTTCAGAACCACTATTATCGCAAGAATTCGGGTTTCTATCAATTTTTAAACAAGGTGGTCTCGTCATATCACGAGATACCACTGTTTTCAAATCACTCAAAGAATATAAACATTCGTCAATTTCATTGTCATCGCCAGATTCAGCTGGCGAGGAGGGATAAATTTCTCGGTTAGCAACCAACACCGAAAATACTTTACCCCGTGGAGGATGCCCTGCAATGATTTTTTAGAAAAAATATATATATAAAATAAAAATATATTTTACCAAAAAATAATATTAATTAAATAATAATAAATCAAATAATAGCATTAGATACATGGTAATTGGTTCTTAAATAATATGCATCGTGTATATATATGTATATGTATATCTATCACAGATGGGTTCATCTTCTCCAACACCGTCCGCCGCCTCACCACCGGCCGCAGCTCCCTTCGGCGAGCCGTTGGTCGCTCAACACCATCATCTCCGACCGGCTGCTTACCTCGCGTCGTCGCGCCACCCCGGTCTCCGGCAGCCACCAGCAACTGAGCTGCCGTCGTCCTAGTCCCGTCGAGTCCAGATTTGGATAGCTCGAAGGCTAATCCATGGCTGGGACATCGACGATAGTCATTCACCGAGTCCAGATCTGGGCGTCTCCATGAGCAGTCGAGGAGGTCCCATAGCTGGCCCTTGGCTCCTCGGTATCACCATCGCATCACCATCGCACCACCATCGCCTCTCCTATATGTTGCCGCCCACTCGTCGTCTCGACGAAGAAGATGATAACCCATAGCCAGCGATGGAATATTGATACACATATACACATATATTCGATATATACATACAAATAAAATCTCCAATCTAAGGGATGAAGCGGACGAAGCAAAGGAAAGGGATGAAGCGGACGAAACAAAGGTAGGAGGAGATTTGAGAATAATATTGTGTAATTAATAAAGGTAAGTGAGTGGGAAAGAATCTGAGCACGTATACACAAGACCAAACTTGTTCCAAACTAAAAAAAAAGGGACAGAAGGTGGAATATAGTAATTAAAATATTTAATACCTGCCATAGGCGTCCAATGAATTGTATTTCCTCTAACAATTTGGAGAATGCGACCTAGCAAATACTGCAAAAAAGATTCAGAAATAAAATCGAGTTAGTAAGTTGTGATGAGTGCTATACCGCAGTGCTGAATTTATAATGACAGTAGTTGATAGAATCCTACTTGGTTTCTACAATTAATATTCTAGCAGAATTTTAATTCTATCCAATTACATGGGGATTGTTATTATTCTACCAGAATTTTAATTCTACTACATCACAGTCCTAATCAGATTTCTCCATCATGGTTTCTCCATCATGGTTTCTCCATACCTGACCGGGCAGGTCGATCCCCGTAATTTTCGTAGTGGCTCAAAATATTCGTTCTCGGCAACTAAATTTTTGACAATACTCCGATACAAATTCTACTCTCGGGCCTCTCCACACACGCGACATGCCCGAGAATGGGGGGCCTATGATAGGTTACACCTAAAAATTCAACTGGGCCTGAGCCCAATCATGAAGGTCCACTCCGAATATTTTTAAGGCCCAAGCTTATTTAAATATTATATATATTTAATTCAAGCAGGCCCTGAATTCTACAAAGGCCCATAAGAGGCTTAAGCCCGTGAAACTCTCCGAATATCTATAAATAGCTCAAGTCACTTCATTATTAAGGTACACACTTTCTTAAGCAATAGATCGCTCTACTCTCGATTATTATTCCTTGAGTAATAACTGACTTGAGCGTCGGAGTGCCTTCGCCGGGAACCCTCCCGGCTCCTCTGACTTTGTTTTGTGACGTAGGAACAACCCACTGAAGATCTCCATCGGGAACATACAAGGACTTACTGATACTCCGGACTTTGCGGAAGCAACGTGTCACATACAAGTGATTTTTGGCTACATCAGTAAGTATATAAAAAAAAAAAATTCCGCATATTTATTTATTAATTATAGAGTTAGGGTCGTTACAACATAAATATACCGAACATGCTGAACTTAATCATAACTGAGCTTACTGAACATAGTTGAGCATATCATTTTCAAAATTGTCTATGATTTATATCCGTAAGTGTGACTAAATCTGTGCCGACTGATCAGTCTCTTAAATCAACGTACGTGGCGGTGACAAGTCACCTTTATGCCGGTAGTAAACTACCTCCTGAACTGTGCTGGTGGTAAACCACCTCTGAACTGTGTTGTCGCACCACTTCAATTCCCATCATAAAATATTTTATTGCTCAACTCTTAATCATGATCATATATAACTGAATATTTCATGTATGCATGCACTGAAAAGATGTCCGTAATATATATTTAATTAATTTTCATAATAAAAATACTTATACTTCAAAATAACTTTCATGCATAAAATAAATTAAATATATATATTCCGGACTTAGTAAATTTTCATGGGTTGGTCCAGACTGCTGATCACTCAATCTAAGCCCATTAAATCTTAATATGACCCATTAACTAAATAAAAATTCAATTGCTAATTAATTCTTAAATAAAAGCTCTTAATCATAAATGGGCCTAAATAAAAACATTTAAGCCCATTAACTTAAACTAAGCCCAAAAATTATATTTTAGCCCAAATAAATTACTTAAACTTAACTGGGCCTAAATAAAAATATTTAAGCCCATTAACTTAATTAAGCCCAATAAATTCCTAGACTGGCCCAAAAATCCACGGACCGACCCAAAAATTCCCATGGGCTCCCAAACCCATAAAAATTATTGGGCTAACTTAAATAAATTATTTAAGGCCCCAAATAAATTATTTGGAAGCCCAATAATTTTCTAAACATTTAATTTGGCCTAAAAAACCACTTAAACTAATAAATACCTTAAAAATGAAATACCCGAGCCCGACTCACCTAACACGGACCCGGACCCAACTAACATAACCCATGACCCCTATGACCCGACCCGGACCACCCAGCCCGAGCCCAGCCCAAAATAAAACCCAGAAGTTCAAAACTTAACCCAAGCAGATTTCTGCTCACGACCAACTCCGTGCAGCTGTACTAATTCCTTTTGTTCTCTATGATCAGACACTATTTGACCATGAAACCAGTGTTGTCGGAACCCGACCGGACCGACCGGTTCTACCGGGAACCGACGGTCAAACCGGTCCGGGTACATGCTAAAAACCGGAAATGCGGTTAAACCGTAAAAAACCGAGTTGAACCGGTAAAACCGGTAAACCGGCCGGTTATTTAAAACCGGCTGGTTATTTCAAATTTAAAAAAAAATAAAAAAATAAAAATTAGAAGGTGCTGGGTTTGTTCTATTTTTTCCATATTGAGCAGACAGTTTTCCAATTTCTCTCATTCTCGATCCCCAATTACAAGACCGCCACTTTCGCCGCCCTATGCACCGCCGTCCGCCGATCAGAAGAATAGATTGACACCATATTTGGACATCTTTCGACACCCACTTTCTATCGCTATATATATTGGAGTCTCAACCCCCTAATTTTACAATAGTAAGTTCATAACCTCTTTTTTTCAATTTTTATGTTCAAATTTGTTAGAAAATGATCGATTTATGATTTAATAGTGCTGATTTGAATATATGGATTATGGCACCCGAAAATTAATGTTATAAGCTTGAGAACCAAAAGAATTGTTAAGATCCCATTGATTATGAGGGTATTGATAAAACTGATTTTTGGGTTATGGAAGAAGAAAACTCTTCACCTATTCTTGACATAAATGAGTTAGATGACAAGCTTTATGGTGAGGAAGCTCTTCCAAAAAATGCTCACGAAGAAGGTGAATTTTTTTGCCTTTAAATAATTGTTGCTTGATTAATATCTTAATGTTTTTATTGCTTTTACTTTTTTTTTATAAAAACTTATTTTCTTATTTTTTTCATAGATTTAGATAAAGTTATTGGTGAAATGCAATAAGCTCCTTCTTTGGAATTGGATGAACTTTTTAATGTTGGTGATGAAGATGATTGTGAAAGAACACTTCAAGAATTGGATACAGCATGGGCGGCAAGGGAAACAACTTGAAAGTTGAAAGACATTAGTGACATATATATAATTTAAACTCTATGTTTGAGAGTTTTTATAACGTGCATGCTTAAACTTGTTTTCTTGGAAATTTAAACTTGGTTAGCTTTTGATTATATGTTATGTGTAATTTGAAGTTTGAACTTTAGAATTTGGCATTTGATTTTTATATGGATATTTGTTGAATTTTACTTTAAAAATTTAGTTAAACTTATAAAGTAATGAATAATAAATATATTATTATTTTCTTTATTATATAAAATAAATATAATATTAATTTTTATTAATTCGGTTGAACCGTCCGGTTGAACCGGTCGAACCGGTTGAACCGAATGCACTATAGGTGGAAAACGATTACAAACAACAGACATCATCTGCGCGCGCGCGCAGGTGAGCTGTGTTGCCAAATACAATCGTTCTCCCTACTCCGATCATATTTTTCCGCGAAACTACTTCACAATCCTAGAAGACATCTATAGGTTTCGATCAAGACAAAAACCAGCCCAATCCGTGACATGAGCAGTTCACACGAAGCTCTGCACCAGACCCCCATTTCCTCCTCGCGCGTAGACATGAGCAGCAACCAAACTTTCGTTCGTGCCGCTTGCTCCGATAACCATTGACCGTGAAACCACTTCTGAGACTTATCTAACATCCTATAGGTTCAAACCCAACAAACCACGCACTAAATCGTGGCCTGAGGAAGGAGAACGAACCTCACTTCCTCGGAACCCTAAACTTGTGTGAGCTGCTACTCAGAAGAAGATAGCTTCATTTCCAGCCTATCTCAGCCTCAAACCCCGACCTAGCTCGACCCTAGGGACAACCATACACGTCTCTAGCCATGTACCAGCAGCCATGTTCAACCCATGCAAGAAAAACGTGAGGATGAGATGCAAACAAGCCATATTCATGAGTTTTTCTTCCATAAAATAAAGATCTCGCATGAAAATCATATTATCAATGCAAAACGTGATGAATTCAAAATATGTAGCTTATATGGAGGCCAAAAAGAGAATTCAAACATGCCTTGTACTTTATTATCGAAGAATATCGCGTATACGGGCTTCGGGACGACGGAACGGCAAAGAACTCCCAAAAATCTTGAAGCTACGGTTATGGAGATCTTCTATGCTGCTGGAACCGAGGGGGAGGGATGAACAAAGGAGGTGGAGGCGGCTGGGAAGGAGATAGCGTAGGTTTTGGGGTAATTAGGATAGGTTTAGGGTAATTAGTAATAATTAATTTACAATTTATTTAGGATAGATATAATACTTCAAAATATAAAAATTAAACTCCTAAATACATACTAATCTGATAGAAAAATAATAAATCCCGAAATATTATTTTAAGAGATTTTTAAAAATTAATAAAAGTCATTAAAATGGCTTAATTTGGCTAAAAATGGGTTTTCTAAATTACATATATAAAATACCATAAAATTTGTGAATTAAAACCTTAAAATAATATTTTATGGCTACTAAAAATCTCATAAAATAATTTGGATGAAAAATCAATATCTCGTCTGTCCACAGTCCCATCTACGCGATCAAAATAATAAATTTCTTAAAAATCTAAACTTTCCATAATAATGGGTTAAATGCTAAAATAATTTAAATCATGCATATACATCACATAATACACATAAATCTCATTTAACTCATATTTCTAAATTTTAAATAATTAAATTTTCCTATTTATGCATGCGAATTTACGTAATCAAATTTCCGGGCGTTACATACGGACCCTTAGAAACTTCCCAGGGGGTTACCCATCCTAAAATTAATTTTTTCAAGTCAAGCACGCTTAACTTTGGAGTTCTTATATGATGAGCTCCCGAAAAAAAGATGCACCTTCTTGATATGAGTAGTACATATGAAATTTTTTAAGCTCTCCTCAACTATGCAGTTTCATACCTACACAGTCTCAGAATCCCTCTCATTCCGGCAGGATCGGTTCATTCATGTCTCCCTCCGTCTAGAAGCCTACCAGGAGCCGCTCATTGTCCGTGCAACCTCTTGGCACCGGCGATCACTCCCTGCCTCTTCAGCCCCGGGCGTCACAGTAACTTTATTTATATCAACACTTACGACACATGTTTGGATATTCAATAATCATATATTAGTACCAGATCTAAAATAATTGATACTCTAATATCATATATTAGTACCATATATATTTTCAAAGACAAATATGAAATTAATATCAATACTTATATACATATTTGAGTACTCAAAAAACATATATTAGTACCAAATTTAAAACAATTTATGCTAAAATATCATGTATTAGTACTGTATTTTCAATGTTTTGCATCGACTTTCATCCGAAAAAAAATATGTGGGCTCAAGGAGTGCAGAAATATTTTGGTATGGATCAGGAGCTCAAGGAGCTCAAACATATATATATATATTTTTTTTTTTGACAGCTGAATGCAAAGTTATGTTTAGAGGTGTCAAAATGGGCTAGGCCCGTTGGGTTGGCCCGCCTCGCCATACAAAATTGGTGGGTTGGGTTGGCAATTTCTCAACCCGCTTAAAAGGTGGGCCGGCCCGCAACCGCCCCGCCTAATGGTGGGTTGTGGTGGGTTGCGGGTTGACCCGCAAAAACCCGCCAATTTACACGTAAGCCTGCCGGGTTGATCCGCCCCGCCACCTAAAATAGGTGGGTTGGGTTGTGTTTTCCCAACTCTCCTAAAAGGTGGGCCGGCCCGCCTAATGGTTGGTTACGACGGGTTGTGGGCCGGCCCGCCCCGCTGGCCCGTTATGACACCTCTAATTATGTTATTGTTTGAGGATTTAAAGCAAATTTACTCAAAATATAACTCTTCAATGTAAATATGAGTGTGTTGACTTATTTCAAGGATAAAAATATGTGGGACCGTCTCACAAGAGACCAACTCGTAAAAAATAATAATTTTGGCATAAAAAAAAATATTTTTTATGGAGTGTGTCGATTTGAAGATTTGTTTCATAAAATTGATTCATATGATCAGTTATTATTATTATTATTATTATTATTATTATTATTATTATTATTATTATTATTATTATTATAACTAAGAGAAGCCTACAAAATAAATTAAACATGCATGAAAATAAATTCTCGGCCTAACGCCCAAGTTAGGTTGATTGATCATGTTTTATTATTTTTTTTCTTGAAACAAAATAGTTAGGAAAAAAAACCTTAGCCTAAGATATTTATAAAATAATTAAAATATATGATTTATTGAAATATTGAAACTAATTTATAAGTTAACTAACCAATTGATTAGCTAGTAATTAGTAGTTAATTCGGTCCCTAAGTCAAACATCTGTTATAATATTGTATTGTATGATTTGTATCTAACTGATGGGATTATTATTTCTTTCTTTCTTATATTAAAATTTCTTGACGACCTAGAAACAAAGGGAAAATTAATTCAAATAAACTAATTAGAATAAATGAAATTAATTAAAGTACTTGAATGAATTATTCTCTCACAATATATCAAATTATTTTAAATAAGAAAAATGACAAGAAAAGTATGATAAATGCAAATAGCAAAATCCACCCCAACCTCTTTTCAAATTCACCTACCGCCCCTGTTCTCACCACCCTAAATCCCTTGTCCATTTTCAAATCTTCCATATACAAATGAACTCCAAGATCTCCCATTTTAACCTCGCTATCCATCAAGATCGAGTTGTTGATACCTTGTACATCATTGTTTATATAAATGTTGATGGTGCAACTCTCTTGCGACGACTCGCCGGAACCGCCGCGGGGAGCGATCATTGATGCGCCGACGGTCTTCCCAGCCAATACAACATGTTCGAATGATCCGCGGCTATGTCGTGGCGGCATTGCGACTTGATGAGTTTTCGAAATTAACCAACAAGTTTTCGTCGTTTTGGGTCGAGTCCTTTTTCATGCATGATTGTTTATATATATATATGGTTTGATTTGGGATGGTTACTTATACAACTTTATCGCATGCACAAGAAAGCAAATGTTCCAATGGAATGACTTGGTTTACACTCATTCACTAGCTAGTACTATATATATTCCTCACCATATATACTTTTGAATTTGCATTTGATCAAATTTTCAATCTTGGTATTTTTGCTCGGATTCAAGGTCCTTTAAAATTTTATAAATATTTGTTCCAAAAAACTTAAATAAAAACAAAATTGAAAATGAAATGGGCCTTATTAAAACTTGGGTAGAGATCAATTAAAGGGGCTTTAATCATATGAAATTCGTAAGGCCGGACTAATTTGAGCCCCAAGTATAAATAAAACATAGATTGTTATTTTATAGGGAAAATTGCATTTTTGGTTATTTTGATTCTTACCGATTTAAATTTTGTACGTAAAAAATTAAAAATTTTGCTGTAAATACTCAGGAATCAGGTTGTTTGATCATATATAGATGAGCAAATCAATCATATTCATATGTCATGGTATCGAACAAAATCTTGAAAAACAATTGTATGCTTTATCTAATTGTTTGGGCTTAATTAATTTTCTGGCCGATAAACTAATCTCATGAATATTGAAACTTGTTGATGGGCTTCGCTGGCTTCAGAGACCCATGTTGGAAAAATGTTAGTAACTTCCAATTGCATCTTGGTGATAGCGAAAAATTATATTTTTTATTTTGTAAATCTCATTTTTTTTTTAAACTTTTGGTATTGGTATATTTATAAGTAAACTCACGGTCTCAGTACAATAACTAACATGTTCTTTTCAATGAGAGTTTTTTTTTTTCATCGTAATTTTGACGTGGATCACGCAATACTTTTTTTTTTGAAAACAGACCAAAATGAAAAATATTTAAATTACAGGACTAAAAATATATTTTTTCCACGATGATAGATATTTAGGGAAGTGGTGCGAGGAACCAATCCGACAAAGATGGGAAGAGCCGAAGAGGGCGGAATTTGATTTCTTTCGTTATTATACTAAATTTTCCAATTTATTAACATCAAAATCCGAAGAGGTACTTATAACCTACACTTAATTCGCTTGAGTTTTGTAGAAGTTAGGTTTCATTTTTGGGGTATATTTCACACCTGGCACGCACGCGCAGACCCAGTACGGGACTGTGCGTAAACACACGTATTTAATATTTGATGAATAAACATTTAGAAAAAATGTCGGGAGAAATTAACTCTGGGATTGAAACTTTGCTCGAGTTCACAGCAGAAATTGGTCCAGTAGGGGTCCTTGATGCAAGTAAAAATGGTCCCAAATGTAGTGAAGACTTTGATAATATTGCACAGAATTTGAAGTGTTTCATGTGAAATCCTCATGGACTGGTCCAGAACTTAATCTCCACTTATAAGATAAGATAAGATAATGTCATTGTTAATTAATTTAATGCCAAAGTCAAATTTGATCATGCATGTAGGGCTTCATCGTTTTTAAGCCGACTAAATCTATATGTTCATTTCCAACCAGTTAAGAATATAACACGTTCGATCCACCAATGGATATCGACATTTTATTGCAAGACATGTCACATTATTCTTCGAGTATAAGTAAACAATATGTTTGACTATATAATTAAAACATGTATATAGTCAAAACAATTTACTAAAGTAAGGCCCCGTTTGGATTTGGTAGACATTTTTTAAAAAAATCACTTTTTTAAGCTATAATTTTTGGCTTTTGAAAAAGCTCTAATTTTGACTTTAAAAAGTGCTTATTTAAGCACTTTTTTGGTCAACCAAACACTTTATTAAATGAAAAGCACTTAAAAAGTGCTTTTTTGACCTAGCTTTTGAAACCAAACGGGGCCTAAATTTAAGTGTTTATTAATGAAACCGTTGGTAGCTTAATCGAATTATTATACGTCTATAGGGCCATAATCATGATGTCTTAAGCAAAATTAAGAAAATGAACAACTATAGTACAGATTCTTGAAGCCATGAACAACTATAGACGGATCCTTTATTTAGATCACAAATGTAAAATGTATTATTTTTATGTCAAAAAAATTAATTTTTAATTGTAAATTAATATATGTTGGGTTGATCCGATCCGTGAGACCATCTCACAAAAGACCCACTCAAGTAATACAATATCATTGGTATTGACCCAATTAGCTAGGAGATCTGTCTCACAAAATTAAATCGTAAGACCGTTTCACAAGAGTTTTTGTGTATATTAATATATATTTTTCAATTAGTTTTGTGGAATCCCATTTATTTAATACTTTAATATTAATATTAATATTAATATTAATATTAATCAACCAATTTAGTTGAATTTCACAAGGACGCAGATGTGCTGAGCAATGTGATCATAACATATTCAACACTATATTAATTTAAAATCTAAATTAAAAGAATAAGTGAAAGTAAATAAATAAAAAATTAATAATACTAAAGCTTTGTATGATGCACGCCGCTTCGTAGCGAAAGGAATCTTGACCGTCGAAAAAACGCATGCATCGGCTGCATGAACACGCGCGCAAACCAACCTAGACAATAGAAAAAATCTCTCCATAAATTTGACAGTAAAGTTGTGTTTAGATTTAGCACTGAGACGGTTTTAAGGGTAATTAAATTTTGTAAAATAGATCTCATAATTGAGTTATTTATGATAAAATATTATTTTTATGTCAAAAACATTATTTTTATTATAAATATGAGCAATGTTAACTTGTCTCAGAGATAAAAATCTATAAGATCGTTTCACAATAAACATACTTTTAAATTAGACGTTGGACGTATATATAGGAATGGTATGAATAAATTATATTGTGATTTATCTGTGTGAGATTCAGATGTAGAATAATACATATAAATAATAATGTGTTTGGTTTGATAGATTGAAATTGGGATCAAGATTATAATTAAGCATTAAATGATCAATTTGGCCCTTTTACAATTTTAAAATGATATTATATTTTGTATTGTAATGTTTGAACTCATGTGAAAACTTGCCGTCAGAGGGCTGTAAAGTTTGATCTACTTTCAAGTTAATGTAAGATAGTTTTCTCAACAACAAAACAAAACAAATACTTGCCGTCAGAGGTCCAATAATACACCGTTAAATTTTAAAAGTAAACTTATCGTGAGACGTTTCAGATTAATCATACTTATATCTACAATAAAAACTAATATTTTTAGCATAAAATAATATTTTTTTTATAGGTGACTAAAATAGAAAATAAACCCGTGAGACCGTCACACAAAATTTTTTAGTGAAATTTGTGTTATAATTATATCATGTGGAGAGTGATCAAAACGTGGTGCTTAGACTACTTTATACAAATCATTACATTAACATAGATGTTTATTTTGCGTACATCGAATGATAGTAGTTGCGAATTCTATCATTATTAAAACAAAAGAAAAAGCTAATATATATGTTACGGAATAAATTGATTTGTAATTCGATGATGATATAGTTTGAAAAAAGTATAATATTTTAATTCTGTTTGTCTATTTAGTGGGGCCCCACCGCTGATGATAAATTAAATTTGCATGATGTATTAGGTATAATGGTATGAAGAATACAACGTACATATCCCTGTCCACTCGTGAATATTGCATGGAGAAAAGTTCTCAAAATTTTTTAAAAATAGAATATCAATAAATATCCCCCAACTTTTTTTTTTATTTTATTGATTTTCCGATTAATACACGGACACGTTTCACACACACACACATGCTGACATGCAAACACATGTATCATTTTCTTTATCGATATTTACAATAATTTTGAATTCTTATTTTTTACACTGTTATTTAAAATAAGGCTTTTAAACGAATTTGTTATTAAACATAATTTTAATTAAAGTAGCATATATATGTTGTAGTCGGAAAGCAATAAGCTAATGTCGTCTCTGCTAAAAGATTGTGTGATATTTGTGTTATTGTATGATTTTAAAAAAATTGGAAGTATATAATTACTATCAATTATAGTTTTTGATAAAACCGTTAAATGCTACATATATTATTCAAAAAATATGATGATGTATTGCTAAATTATACTATGAAATACAAATGATTTTGTAAGTTGATGGTGGAATTAATTAATACTTACGCACACGAGTGTATTTTGGATGCCGCTGGTTTGACTTTAGTCAGAATCGACATACTATAATTGTGATGGATAGATATTTGTTTTTACCCCAATTTTTCCACCAGAAAAAGCCTATGAATTGATCAGTTTTTGGATATAAAGTCAAAACAAATAAATATACATTTTTAGATATTTTTAGCTAAATTAAGTGTGTTTACACATACAAGTCAGACCAAGAAATATATATATTTGAAAATTAAAAAAAAATCTACTTTTAAAAATGCCTAGAAGCCCATGGAAATTAGGGGGAAAGCGGCTTTTATAGAATTGTTCTAATTTTTTTTAAAGGCAATTGTTTATGGGCAACTTGTAGATAACTCCCTAAATCAAACATAACTTTCAATTTACTCCATATATTTGTCTTTCCGAAAATGCCCTTGTCGTTATTTTAATCATTATTATTTCTTGAATTATCAAATGTAGAATCGGATTCAAAATCTGATTCACTTGATTCATCAAGATAATAAATATTTTCATCATCGAATGAAAATTCAATTGTTTCTACGGGATAGAATTCAATAGTATATATTTCTTCAAAAAGTTTAATTTTATTTTTCTTTTCGTTTCGTTTTGGACATTCATTCGCATAATGTCCTTCTTCATTGCACAACCAACATGTGCAATTCTTTCCTTTACCCTTTGGGCAAGGTGATTTTTTGTTATCAAACTTTTTATAAAATTTTCTTTTATAAGGTTTTCTGAAGAAATTCTTTTTAAATTTCTTTTTCTTATAGGGAATAAATTTCTTATTAAAAGATTTATAAGGTTTATTAAATTTATTCTGTTTCTGTCGTTTTAAATATTTGTGTGACATGTTTGTTTTGCAACCGTATTCTTTTATTGTGAATTCCATTTTGTCACAACAAAGTTTATTGTTTTGTTTGTAGGATTTAGAGATTCTTTTATTTAGTGTTACTTCATGACATTTCTTTGTTATTATGTCTTTGATGAATTTAATAGCTCCTCCTAAAGTTTTAGCATAAGGACTAGTTAAGAATTCATCTTTACTGTGTATAGGTATATTAGGTATCTTATTAAAGATACTTAGTTTATAATGTTTCTTTTTATCAGCATCTATTAATTGATAATAGTTTGTTTCATAATAACAAATAAATTCTTCTAAGTAACATAAATTGCATAATTTAATATTATCTAATATAAAGATTGCTCTATTTTGTTCTATATTCTTAGCTACCAAATTAGCATCATTATTAAAAACTCCTAAAAATTCTTGGTACAAGGCATCAACAAATAGTTCGAAATATCGATGTCCTGTCATTCCTTGTGGTAGATTAGTAATTACTAGGTTTTCAGCCCAAGTTCTTACTGCTCCTACCAGTGTCATTTTTATCATCTCATGAGTTAAAACTTGAATATTCTTACTTTTGTCTAATAATGGTGTTGATTGAATTTGTACTGATAGTTCATTTGCCCAATGATCTATCTTTGATTTTCTTTCTTTGGCTGTTGAACATCCTAAATCTAAGATATTTTGTTTCACAAATCCTGATGTTTTTGATTCTCTAAGAATATCTCTAACATCTTTATAAGATCCAGAGTATTGGTCTCTGTTATATTTAAATTCTTCATCATCTCTTCCACCACTACCTTCTACATTCGTTCGTAGATTTAATCGTGGTCTAAAATCATCTTCAGATTCTGATTCTGAAATATTCATATCTCTGTATTGTTCTGAGTCCTGATGTGAATGATATAATTCTGAATGATATAATTCTTCTGTATTTACTCCTATTTGTTCAAAATCAGAAGAGTCGGTTTCACTAAACATCTCCATACTTATGTTTTCCATAACTAAGGAGATTTCTATACCATGATTCAATTTTGAATGGTGGTTCTTCTTCCATTTTTTTTCCTTTATCTATTGGAAGAACTTCCTAGTTTAATATTTCATTACTATGTCTTTCTTGTTCAATTATTAATCTAGTCGTTGCTAAATCAATATATTCTTTGAAATTCTTCTCTAATTCTTGTATTGATAGATTGATCTTATTAATATTATTTTCTAAATATCCTAG
This sequence comes from Henckelia pumila, assembly GCF_033568475.1. NCBI lineage: Eukaryota > Viridiplantae > Streptophyta > Magnoliopsida > Lamiales > Gesneriaceae > Henckelia > Henckelia pumila. Next base: position 16,186,042 of record NC_133121.1, read on the forward strand.
AACTTTTTTTAATTTTATTAAGGACGTCATTGCGATGAGGTTGACTCATTAACAATAGCTTGTTTAATTTTAAGAATATTTTGATTCATGGTTCCAATCTTATCAAGAATATCTTCATCATTTCTAGCAAATGATAATGATCTTCTTGGTACAGACTGTTTTGTGATTTGGAGGTCATCTGAACTCCATCTTTTATAGGGATTTATTTATTCAATAAATGCTTTTCGAGGGTGTTCAATTCTTGTAATATTTTCAAACATTCTTTCAACAGAAATAGTTGGTTTTATTGAAATTATTCCTGTTTGAGAATTATTACTTATTACTAAACCGACAACATAGTTTATATTGATCGGATGGTTTCCTGTAACATAAGATTATTTCTATAAAAGTAATAATCTAATGTTAAAACGTCATTTATGTTTTTATCAAAAAGAGATATATTATATTGTGGATAAATACAAAATTTCATCTTTTTGTAACATAAATTTCCTTCAATTTTTCCAAGGATAGAATCCTCGAAACTACGTATTCTTTTGTCACGAACTGTTATTTCAATTGGTGTATCTATTCCTTCTCGGTAATGAGCTGATATTATTATTTCAATTCCTCCGATATGAACATATTTCAGTTCAGATCGTTCTTTTTCACTGGCTTTTGCCATGATGGTATTAATATCTTGAGTTGTTAATAACTTCAGAGTATTAGACCTTGATTCGTTATTTATTTTACAAGATCGTTCTTTTGTACGAATTGAATAATAAATTAAATTTTTCCTGGGATTAATAAAATTTGAAATCTTACTTAGTATTCCTGGTTGGTCTATTAGATTTGTTTTTGAATTAGAAAACTCTGTTTTCTGTATTTCAGCAAACTTGCTTTGATTGAATATAATATTCAAATTATACTTTTGGTTTTCTTCAGATTCTTCAGATTCATCGACCAGGTTGTTTTGAGTTGGAATTGTTACTTCTGTCATTTTAACAGATGATAGAACTTCTTAATTTTCTTAAGGCTATTAAAATCCTTTTTGTCGAATCTATCTGTTCTAATAAATTCTGAAAATCTTCGAAACTATCAATTGAAGATTGACAATTTTTAAGATGTTTCAAATTGTTTTCACAATTTTCTATATCAAAATTTATATTTTGAGAATATAAATTAAATATATTCATTTTTGTATTTTCATACATTTTTCATTTTAGTAAAAATTGTTACTTTTATTATTTTGTTTTTGTTGATCGGATTTCGATAACAAAGTTTGTTCTTATTCATAACATATTGTTATGTCTTCAATTTCATCGTTTTCAGAAATTTGAATTATCATTTTCCATTTGCTTGAAAAATGTTCTTTTTTATGATTTTTGAAATAAAAGGTTTGGAGATCTTTTATTTTATTCCATAATTGATCTATTTGACGTAAATCTTTTAGTAAGATTATTTTATCAAATAAATTTTTAATCTCAATATCTAAATTTAATTCAGGCATTAATAATTTTCTTTATTTAAGCTCTGATACCAGGTTGCGGAATTCTTCAAATTCTTATGAATTTTCTTATTCATGGATTTACAGATCTGATTCATGGATTTTCAGATCTGATTCATTTATAACAGATAAATGTTTTCATATTAGTTTGGTTCCATTCATGGATTATTAATACAAATTTTAGTTGATAAATTGATTCAAATATGGTTAAATCAGAAGTATTTAAACGATATTCACGAAATGTATCATATTCATGATCATCTTCTATTTCAAACCAGTTTTTTATTATTAATCTTCCATTTATTATAAAGGATGATGACATGATTAATGTATTTTGACTATTTCTTTGAATTAAGGGCTGCGGGAGGTTTAGGAAGGTTACCTTGTTTGAATGAATCTTGGTTTTGAGCAGAGGCCAAATCTTTGCTTTCCCTTAACGATCACTTGATCAACTGGTACTTGCTCTATGGATCTCCAGGTTTACTCTTAACCATGAATATTCAATGATTGGTTTCCAACCTTATCCTCCTTACGCCCTGCTTGTTTAGTTATTAGTCATAAGGCTTATTTTGTTTCTGATTTTATGTTTCTTAGTTTCTGATAGTTTTCATACGTCTTGTATGAACCAGATTGTAAGAAACTTTAAGAAGAAAGAGATACTCAAACTTCACTTACTCTTTTACAGCACAAAACATCTCCTTTTATAGGCGTGGAGAAACGCATACATAAATAAAAATAAAAGAAAAGAGGGGGACCACCCGACACTACATAATGGAAACAGCTCATTTTACATCTGAGTGGATGCCTTTAACATGTGGTGTGGTCCACGATTTCATTTGTTTTTACATTGTATCACTCTCTGAATCACTGGTGCATTCGGACCATTTTTTTATTGGTTTGTCTTCTTTGACATCTGCTTCTTCTGTCTGAATGGGTTGGCAATGTCCACATTTGTGAGTGGATATCATTGTTCTTAGTTTTTGACATAACATTTGTTGGGTTTCTCGGGTCATGTCAACTCTTGCTTCATGGATTGGAGCTTCGAATTGAGCTAACATGGCTTGTTTTTTTTTTTGGATTGTCTCCTTGTGTCCAGTGGTTAATAAAATTTTACTGGTTGCAAAATTTATTTTAACCTTTGAGTTTCCATCAATCTTTCCTGTCTTTGAGATCATATCAATCAATGTCTTTATTCTTATCTCAGGAAGTGTTGAGATATCCATTACTGGTTTCTCTTCATTTGATCCTTCGAATAAGAACTTGTCTTTTTGTTTTCGACATTGAATATATACCATTGGTTGATAGAATTTGTTATCATCCCAATCTGGAAGGGTTGAGTGAATACTCAATGTTAATACTGGATCGTCCTTAAAGACTGCTTTCTTGAACTGGATGATACTATTTCTCAACTGATATGGAAATAGTTCCATTTCTTGATTGTTGGGACTGACTTCCAATCCACTTAATAATTCATTTGAAAAGAATCTTGCGACTTCATGCGCTGGAGCACCTTGCAGTGTTCTTGCTCTTGATATGCTCTGTGTGTCACAAGTTTGTAGCCAAGATTCTGCAGATGGTTTGGCTATTCTCAAATATTTAGTGTTTCAAAGAATTCAGTCTTGAGTTTTTCTGAAAAATTTGTTTTCTCAAAAATTGATTTTTGTGGTCGCAGATTGACCATATTTCTTTCTTTATTTTCAAGGGCACTTTTAAACGTCCTTTCTTCTTTTTTATATTTCTCGGTGTTGGCTGTGTCCACCGGTTCTTTTTTCTTTTCTTTTTCTTTGTCAGTGTTGGCTGTGACCACTGACTGTTTCTCTTTTATCTCCATTATTTTGTCAAATGGAGTTGCCATTTTGATTGGTGTTCTTGGTGAGGATGATGATGATGAAGTTATCATATTTTCTTCTGTCCTTTGAATTTTTCTACTCAAATTCCTTTCTTTTAGTTGAAGAATTTGAATTTCTTCCTGCAATTCAATCAATTGTTCTTTTAATTGACTTAGTTTCTCCATCTTGATTATACTCTGCACAAGAAAACATATTTATATATATAATGGTTAGTAAAATAACTCTTTTCGTAAGTAATTCGGATAGTTTTATTATGCGTATCATTGCATTTATAAATTCTTTTGCAAGAATTGAATCAATCTTAAATTGATTATTTTACTCAAAGAGTAATTTATGTTTCTGAATATAAATCTCATTTCATCAATTTATATTTCCCATGCTTTCTGAAGTATGTTCGGATGACTGAAAGTTATAAAATAATTCATGTTTCTGAATATAAATCTCATTTCATCAATTTATATTCCCCATGCTTTCTGAAGCATGTTCGGACGACTCACAGTCATTTTTTGGATCACTTAGGATCTCCTTTATTATTCCGTTACTACGGATAGTATAGTTTGGATGAAGTTCTCTGGTTAATGCGTCGGGTAATGAATTATCCGTTCCTTTGACATGTTGGATCTCGAACTGATAATGGTTCAATTCCAATTGCCATCTAATTAGCCTTGCCGCATTTCTCCCTGCATTTCTTGATATTTTCCTTGTTTTGAAATATGTTAAATTCATATTATATGTTCTTACTAAAAACGGTTTAGAAATAAGATAAATTTCATAAGTTCTAATTGTGAATATTAAAGCTAATAATTCTTTTTCATTCGAATGATAATTTAATTGTGCACCTTGAAAAGTTCCTGATGTATAGTTGCATAATTCTTCATTATTTCTAGTAGTTGTTTTAGTAAGTTCTTCTAAATTTTTTTCTCCAGTATAAGCTTTTAAACATGCTCCCCAGTATTCATCTGAAGCGTCTGTTTCAATTATTATTATATCTTTATTCGAAGGAAAATATAATTCAGGAAGATTACTAATTATTTTCTTTTTAATAGTGTCTATGTAATTAGTATCTTCTTTCGACCATTTCCACTTATAGTCCTGTTTAAGTTTTACCTGAAGAGGTTTTCTGATTTTTGCAAGTTTCTTAATGTAATTTCCAAAATAAGTTAATAATCCTAAAAATCTTCTTAATTGATCTTTATCCTTGATTTCACTAGGAAAATCATGAATTTTCTTAAGTATATGCGGTTGTAAACAATGTTTTTCATCTTTTATTTGTAATCCTAAATAATTTATTTTTGTTTTGAATAATTGTGCTTTCTTTTCAGAAAGTATAATTCCATCTTTATGATAAATATCTAAAACTGTCATGAGATCTTTATAATGTTGATCTAGTATTTTTGAATAAATTAATATGTCATCTATATAAACGCAACAAAAATCTATATATGATTTAAAAGATTCATCCATATATCTTTGAAAGATACCTGGTGCTTGTTTAAGTTCGAAAGGTAATACAGTCCATTGATACTGTCCTTTTGGACAACTGAATGCTGTAAGTAATTGTGTTTGTGGTTCTAGTTGAATTTGCCAGAATCCTGATTTACAATCTAAACTGGAAAAATATTTCATTTCTCCTATATAAGATAGTAAATCATTCTTATTTGGGATATAATATCCATCCATAATTGTTGTTTTATTCATCTTTCGATAATCAATTACCATTCTTTTCTTATCAGTATCTTTCTTACTGACATAAAAGGCTGGTGAAGAGTGTGGACTTTTACTAGGGATGGTTATCTTAAGTTTTAATAATTCTTGAACTTCTTTTTCAAATATTTTTGCATCATCCATGTTACATCTTCTTGGTGCTTCACGGATTATGATATTAGGGTCTTTGAGTTTTATTGAAGCAATGAATTGTTTTCTTTTCTTAATTTTGTCCTGAGGATTTTCAGAACATATATCATGAAATTTTCTCATGATTTTTTTTTCAGGATTAATCGTTAAAATATTTTCTATTTTTAGTTCTATTGGATTTGTATTTCGTTTATGAAAATTTTTTGTAAATCCTTCATTTCCTACGCGAAATGCTGTTCGTATTTTGGGAATGTAAATCATTGATGATCCTTTGTTTAAAGTTATGTGATCTTCAAATTGTGTAAAGGGAAGATATTCTCTTAAAAAATTATTTCCTATTATAATGTCCATTCCTGATTCTATTTGATATATAATGGGTATTACAAATTTTGTTTCTTCTATTTCTATTTTTAATTTTTCTGCTACTGTATTAAGCATGATTATTGATCCATCTCCTATTCGAACTTTTAATCCTTTATCATATTTCTTCCAATAATGATTTGGAAGTATATGCTTGCTTCCTAAACACATACTTGCTCATGTATCAACATAAGCATGTATATGATATGGTTTATGCTCTTTGATTTTAATTTGAATTTTTATATATATACTATTTGGATTAGTTTTGTTTTTATTATCCATTCTCTCATTTTTTTAAGAGATAAGGGTAAAATTGGTATTTAGAAACAAAAGTTTATCTTTCTAGGGAGTTGAAAGTAAGTTTTATTTATGTAGAGATTTATAAATAAGTTATAAAGTGTTTTAGGGAGTGATTGTCAATTAACCCATTGTTTATCGTTATCCAAAAATCAAATAATCTAAAAACAGATTTGGTGATATGTTATTAAAAAATTATTAGTTTTATTCACGAGCATAATATCTATGTTATACTATACTATATATAAAAAATGAGAACCTCATAGAAACTGTTCTTGATTCGTTAGTGACATCAAAAAAATTTCTAATTATACCCTCACATCCTTTCTCATAAATTTGAAATCGCATTTTCACTCACATTTCAGTGAATAAACGTTCAATGTAATAATTATTAAAATGTACATGTAGCAGTAATAACTATAAAATATTCACGTGTTATATTAAAATTCATGTACTACATTATCACAGAAGGCTCTAGGGGGAAACACCCTAGAGGGCTGCCTAGGGTTTTCCTGGCTGGGGCATGCATCCTTTTTGTTAATTTTTTTTGTTTCTCCATTTAAAAATTTTCGTCTCTCAATTATTTTGTTGGAAATTTGAAACAGGAATCAACTATTGTACGTTTGCTCATCCTTTTCTTTGCGGGAAAAAAAAACTCTCTTTCTTTGTTAAAATTTCTTCATTTAGGTGAGTTACATTGTTCAAATTTGGTAAACTAAACGTGCCATTTTTTTCATTGGATGTGATTTTATTATCTGTGTGTGTACGTCTTGCAGTTGGTATTTTTTTGGGTAATTTATAATTCAGTCCCTAGATCTAAACTTAAATTGGTAATCAGTCCCTGTCAGAAAAAACTTTGTTTAAACTCCCTGGGCCCACATGTTTTGTTTCGGATAAAATTTGGTACAAAACATGAAAAATATGGTACAAATACATGATATTTGAATATCAAATGTGTTAGATCTAGTATAAATATATGATTTTCGAGTACTAAAAAATATTGATATTAATAACACATTTATCTTATTTGGATGAAAATCGGTACAAAACATTGAAAATATGGTACGCATATGTGATTTTTGAGTACCCAATGTGTTAGATCTGGTACAAATATATGATTTTTGAGTACTCAAACACATGTTGCAAGTTCACATTAATAAAGATGTTTAGATTTTATACTCAAAATTATATTTTTTGTACTCGATCTTGAACAATTAGTGCTCAAATATCTTATATTTGTACCATATTTTCAATGTTTTGTACTTAATTTTATCCGAGAAAAATAATGTGGGCCCAGGGAGTGCAACAAATTTTTTCTGACAAGGGACTGATTCTTAATTTGCTTTTGGATTTAGGGACTGAACACCAATTCACCCATTTTTTTGTTTAATTGATTGATTTGGCTTTGGTCTCCGAGTTACTAGAATCTTATAATATGTTTATTAGATCCTTAGACCGATTGTTACTCACTTAATCATAAATATGCCTTGCATGTATTAGTATTTAAATTAGAATATGTATCTTCATTCAAAAAAAAATCAGAATATGTATCTGTATTGCTAGGTTTGTTTTGCAACAAAATAAATTATCTACACTTCATTAGTTTAGTGATTCTTAATCTATTTTTATTATACATTGATTCATCTCTAACTCGTAAGAGTAGGTACAGTTCACCGAATTCTTTTGTAGTAGTAGGTTTTTTCCATCTTTCAATGCAATTATGTCATTATTTTTATTTGTCAAAATATGAAATTTTTATTATTAGATGAAATATTATATCGATATTTAATAAGAAAAAATTTATACGATTATTCTTAAAATTAACTTAGGACCTTCAATTTTTTTAAAAACGGTTCTATATATTATGCGGAGAATTACGTGTGCATCCTTAGATAGTTATAATTAATGCAGAGAACAAAGATATTTTGATTGGCAAATTGGCAACGTGACGGTAGGGAACAAAACGAGTCGTAGGCATCGTGTAGCATCGTTTCTCAGGTATGGGCTTCGTGGGCCGACAAGTTATGGGTCAAGATCCGAATGTGGGGGTCCAGTAAGGAGTGGGTGAAGTTGGTCGTCCCCACCAGATTTGGAGCTTCCTCTCCACGTGGGCATCAATTCTATTATCGTAGTCAGATTTTCCCTACTGCCAGGTCAGAATATTTAGATATTTTCCTAACTTCTCATTGGGTGACAAGTGGGCCTCGTAGAATCATTGGAAGTAGACTTTGTCGGCATGAAATTATCGTGTCCAGCTATTTATAAATAATAATAATTGTTTATATATTTTTTTTGTCACATTATTAATTTGTTAGATTTTCGATCCTTAAAACAACGTTGGTTTTTCTGATTATTGGCAATAATTGCTAATGTCCATGCATGTAATGATTTCTTGAATCAACTTGCACTTGTTAATTGTAGCTTTGCTTTTAGTTGTATTTTTCTTGAGGAAAAGTAGATTGATACTTCATATATATATATATAAATATATATATATATATATATATATATATATATATAGAATGAGCATCCACTTCAATTATTTTATAAAATTAGTGGTAACAACATGCATTATCCCTATGAATTCACAAGATTGCTGAAAATTTCTTATAACAGTTTATTTTACGTGTTTTAAAATTTTGAGCATAAACACCCCTGAAAACACATACAGACAAAGGGGTGAATGCCCAAAATTTGAAAATATATCGATATATGTGCTAAAATTTTGAAAACAGATAAAGTTAATAGATTAATTTTTTTTTTCATATGAGTTTTTAGCAATCTCGAAATTTCACAAGAATATATGCAATTAACCAATAAAATTATCTACTTATATAGTCTATATATATTTCCTTACAACTTACATTTATAATACTAAGTCACTGTTTGGTGTGCAAGATAAAAATACAAAAACTTCTATGAGATGATCTCACAAATCAATTTTTTGACAAGATCGCTTAATTGATCGACCCATAAAAATTATTTATTTTTATGCAAAACGTATTACGTTTCATCATAGATATGGTCGAGTCTACTCTTCTCGTACATATATAAATCTACGACATCATCTCACAAAAGACATATTCGATGAAATTGAGTGATTACTTATTTTTATTTTGTTCGATGCATGGTTCAAGTTTTATAAATGATAAATGTCAAGAACCATTTTTTTATGCAAGCATGTTGATTTATCATCATTATATTATAAATCATTTGTCATCGTATCGATGAGTTTAAGTGTACTAATTTTCACACATCTTTCAATTCTCCCGCTCAAGGGGTTTTGCCTAATTATAATCATAATAGCGCCCCTCTAAATTAACGAAGGATGATATCATGATGGGAGGATTATGTAGAAAAATTTGTGAAGGGGTGATGTTATACCAAAATTTAGTATTATCAAACGATGAAATAAGTTAACAAAAAATGATTTTTTTATGACGTGAAAATCTGCTATCGCTATCTCTATTTTTAGTATTATAAAGGTCAAAAGGCCAAAAACTAGAACACATGTAAATTCTGAAGTTTTAACATATTTTTCATACTTTATTTTATATATCACGCATGAAACTACATATTCCAATTCAAGTTATTTTATTCTCTTCAACTCGTTCGATGTAAGCTTAAAAGAGTATTGACTATTGAGAATAATCTATATAGCCACTTTTTATGTTTTATATTTATGATATGAATATATATGCCTCTTTATCTTATTCAAATACGATTGTTTTTTTGTTTTGTTTTAAAATTATACTTATAGCTAGGGTGACAATATTTTATATACTTTACTCCCATTTAAAAAACAACAAAATATTTGTGGACAAAATGATATATATATAATATTAATCAATAATAGACATATATATAGATATATATAGTCAAAATCGAAACATCGTTTTAAACAAAAAGAAATATATATCCTCTTCACTTTCACATGTAATAATGTCCACTTCTTTCTACCTATTTAAACCCCTCCACCATCCATCTTCTCTTCTCATTCCAAAACACTGAATTCACTTGACAAAATTAAACTACAAATATCGAGAATGTGTGATCACACAGAGAAACATGATTCGTTGCCCCCCATCAGATGTGTGTGGGTTAACGGCCCCGTGATCGTCGGAGCGGGGCCGTCGGGGCTGGCGACGGCGGCCGGCCTGAGGCAGCAAGGCGTCCCGTTCGTGATCGTCGAACGATCGGATTGCATAGCCTCTCTCTGGCAGAAGAGGACTTACAATCGCTTGAAGCTTCATCTCCCGAAACAGTTCTGCCAGTTGCCGAATCTCCCATTTCCCCATCACTACCCCGAGTACCCGACCAAGAACCAGTTCATCGAATACCTGGAGATGTACGCCAGGAGTTTCGACATAAAACCGCGGTTCAACGAGTGCGTGGAGGCGGCGAGGTACGACGATACTTGCGGGTTGTGGAGGGTGAGTACTAGAGGAGGAGTCTCTGCCGGCGGCCGGGGTCATGAGGTGGAGTATATCTGCCGGTGGCTGGTGGTGGCGACCGGGGAGAATGCGGAGCGATTGGTGCCGGATATCCAAGGTTTGAAGGAGTTCGGAGGGGAAGTGATCCACGCCTGTGATTACAAGAGTGGGGAGAGTTTCAGGGGGAAGAATGTGGTTGTTGTGGGCTGTGGGAACTCTGGCATGGAGGTTTCTCTTGATCTTTGCAACCATGGCGCCAAGCCTTCAATGGTTGTTCGCAGCTCGGTAAGCATATATAATTATACAGAAATTTAAAAATAAAGTTTTGAAATAGCACTTTATATATATAAGAAGTATGTTTCACCAACTATTTCTTATGTATTTTAGGTTCATGTGCTGCCGAGGGAGATATTTGGGAAGTCATCATTTGAGCTTGCAATGTTGATGCTAAAATGGCTGCCATTGTGGTTGGTGGACAAGATTTTGCTGGTTCTGGCATGGATGATACTCGGAAACGTCGAAAAATACGGGCTGAAAAGACCATCTACCGGACCATTGGAGCTCAAGAACACTCAAGGGAAGACTCCAGTTCTAGACATTGGTGCACTCGAGCGGATCAAAACAGGGGATATCCAAGTAGTCCCCGGTATCAAGAAGTTTACGCGCGGCTCGGTCGAGCTTCTCAACGGCGATAAACTTGAGATAGACTCGGTTATTTTGGCAACTGGATACTGCAGCAACGTCCCCTTTTGGCTGCAGGTGAGACAAATAATTAAGATCAGAACCCATAAATACATGCTAATTGTTTGTATTTACCATTATTTATTCTTGGGACACAATTAGCTAGAGCATGTTTTCTCAAGTTTCTTGTACTTGTTTGGTGCAGGACACTGAATTCTTCTCCAATAATGGGTTTCCAAAATCTCCATTCCCAGATGGATGGAAAGGAAAAGATGGACTCTACGCCGTGGGATTCACAAGGAGAGGGCTATCCGGTGCGTCCTCCGACGCCGTGAAAATCGCTCAAGATATCGGCAGTCTTTGGAGACATAATCTGAAGCATTATAAGAAGCAAAAAATGCCTATCCACAGAAGTTGCATTACAACCTTTCAATCGAATTAAGGGGCCTTGAAACTCTTTTCTTTGGCTCCCATTTTTCACTCAATTTTTTTTGCCAAATTAAATCCTTGAAAGGTTGTATAGAACAAATAAAAATTTTGAGAAGTATTATAACAAGACTATAGGTAATGTAAAACCAAATATTTGTGAAGATTTTCAGATAATAGAAACCGTATATTATATCAATCAAATTCCCTACTTTTGAATCGTTGGCATATTGCATAGCTAGGAATTAAGGTCACCAGGCCTTTTGTCTTGACATTTCCACTCCCGAGGGACTTGCATGGTTGTATGATGGTATTTTCGTATAATAAGTCGACGAAAGATGGCATCTTTTATCCATTTACAAAATTGAACAATTTATTTGTTTAGTTTTACCCATTAATTTAACAAAAGTCGATTAATATTTAATTCCATCTTTCTATCACACCCAACGGTTTTAAATATATTATATCTGATAAAATGATAACACTCTTCTACAAGTGTGAATTTTTGACTGAGCTTGTTTTATAATAACTTAATTTGCAAGTTATTGTATTAGTTTGAAGGTTTTAATCCGTAAACATTTAAGAATAACAATGGTCGTGAAAAAAATTCACAACAAAGTAAATACTATCATTTTCTAAGTGCAAATCAAATAAAGATTTTCGTTTGCATTTAATTTAATCATGTAAATTCATGATAGGTATATCAAGAAAATTGGATACCATCGTTTCATGGAAACATAGAACAATAATAATTATTAATGACAAAGTTTTTCGCTTAATAAAACAATAATTTTGATGATAATGCTTTCAATATGGTATTAAATTATTGATAACTCAAATCTAAAAAAAATAAAAATAAATGATCTCACAGCGTTCTTCTTTCTTCCTCCGCGTGTCATTAAACCCTAATTCCCCAAATTTTGCATATCAATTCGATAATTATATACACCCGAAGCTCTAGAATTTCGATTTGCGTGACAAAGACGCAAGGGGACCTAAAATATTTGGCCAATTTTGGCAGAATTTCCTGATAATGGCGTCAATGTCCGGGGCGTCTCAGCTCGCAAGGGGCTTCGATTCCCTCTCTTCCGCTCCTCCTTTTCGCATCCAATTCGCCACTCTTTCTTGCCTCCCAAATGTTGTTTCAACCTTTTACTCGGGAAATTATGTTAAACTTTGCAAAAGCATTTCAAGAGATTCGCAGCCCATCAAGACGCGGCCGATGTGTTCTGCGTCATTCGGACAGGGGACGGAAGACACCGTCAAGAAGACCGTCGGAGGAAACCCAGTTGTCGTTTACTCCAAAACTTGGTGCTCGTAAGTGTCCACTTCGATTAGTATTGATTTTTCTGCTGAGAACATATTTCATTTGGATTTTACAGTATAATCTGTGATTTTCATGAAAAACTTTTGTCGATACTACTCTTCGATTTTGTAATTGGGCTTTTTGAATTTTATTGTGGAAGGTTCTCATCGGAGGTGAAGTATTTGTTCAAGAGTGTTGGCGTCGAGCCATTTGTTATTGAATTGGATCAATTAGGTATTACTCATGCCTTCTCGTTTCTCTTAAAGCTTATTACTTGGGTCTTGTAGGTCCTGTTTGATATGTAGAATGTGAAGTACAAAGGATTAGACATAAGTTAATTTATGTAGCGTAATACTGTAATTAATTACATGATTGATGTTTGGTGTACAGGTTGAGTGTGAATCATGCAATTAATTATTATTTTATCATCCACACTAAAATGTACCTTAGAAGACTAAATGTGTGTCGGCTTTGGTTAACACTTAATCTGTGTGGGGTGCTTCGCGATTTCATTTTTATTTTGCTTACATTTGCTTGAAAACAATTTTAATGATTTTTGAACACCTGTTACATGTGAAAAATAGTTAATAAATGTGGATGACTTTAAGTAATTCCAATCAGCATAATTTTGAGTGTTTCACTTCACAATGAAGTCCTTAGTCAATTCTTTTATTTATTTTTTGAGTACATAATGTTTTTAAAGGCATGCTTCCAAACAAGTGAGATGGAGCTGACATGATTTGCCTTGACCTATTTCTTGGAATTTTAGTTCAATTTGTTTGCCTAAAGAACGTAATTGGCAACTGATTTAATCCAATAGGCCTTAATCAATCAGTTAAGTTCAGTCGACCTATAAAACAATCTCATGTAAAATTTCCTAAGGCATTTGTTGTATTCTTCATTAAGTAAAGAGGAACGAATCGCCCAACCTCAAAAGATCTTAGGGTGAGAGTGCAAAAATGAATCCTGTATCAAGAAAGTTGATGTTAGATGTGACCCAAATAACTGGTGGTGTTACATGAAGGTTTTCTATTGTTCAGGCCCTCAAGGACAAGACCTACAAAAGGCTTTGGAAAAGCTAACTGGACAGTCCACTGTTCCCAATGTTTTTATAGGTAAGAATTATCAACAATTAACAAGCTTTCAAAATTTTTGTTTATGATGTGACAGTTGCAATTCAAAAGTGTTTATTTCAGTTTGTGGTGTATCATTGTGTTTTAATGCTAAATACTAGCTATTAGCTATATTTAGATGAAAGAACAAGAAGTGCCTTTTCGACCAATAATTCATTACTTTCGGAAAGATTAATGAATTATATTTGATTGTTCATCTATCTTGTAACTAATATGGCAAGGAATGATTGATAAAGAGTAATCATCTTATTCGATTCTTGAATCCATTGTGGAGTTGCATCATTTTTGAATTTGGTTATCCTTGTTTATGCGATTATCGAAGTTTTTCTATAACTTGTATATTTCTTTTTCTTTCCCAGGGGGCAAGCATATTGGTGGCTGTACAGGTATCCTGTTATGAACATTAAGTTGATGGTTGCACTTTGGCTGAATTTGTAGATACTTCCTGAGTATAAAATTTGAAACATAATTCCTAAGTTATGTTTACTGGTGAAGAAAATAAAATAATTATACATAGGGTAATCACTGAAATAGCAAGGACTTCTAAATCTTATGGCGTGATTGACAGTTAATGCCAATTATAATTTCCTAAAACAAATGTTTATGACCCCTGAATTTTTTTCCTTATTGTTAATGCCCATTATAATTTCCTAAAACAAATGTATATGACCCCTGAAATTTTTTCCTTATTCTATTTTGGTCAGATACTGTCAAGCTGCATCAAGAAGGAAAACTCGAGTCTTTGTTGGCCGAAGCTGGTGCCAAAAAGTCAGAGTAGCATCTTGATATAGTTGTTATGTGTACCAGTTCTACTCGTGCATTGAGAATTTTAGTAGTTCTACAAGAAGATATACCACCGTTTCTCCTTGTTTCAATAAAAAAATGTACTATTAAGTTTGTGTCCAAATTTCAAAACTATGAAATTCTTTTATCTTTTCAGGATTTGTGTCTGCTTAAATGACAAGTTAATTCTTTTTCTGATGGATACGCTGTAAACTACTTGTAATTATTTTTCCACGTTTGTTGGAGCTATTGATGACCTCTTTTTCAATTACGCTCCATGTTCATAAGGCTATTCTTCAATCATCCAGTACCACGGTACCACCTGTTATGAACCCAAATTATATGAAGAAATTCAATATAAAATATATAAATCCCAGAGCAAGCTCTGTAAACCCTAGCATAATTGTTAGTAAACCCCTAGCCAAAGCTAGTTACAAATCCAGAATAATAACCGAATCATCCTAACCAGTTACAACTCCCACGTTTTATTCCTCTTCATTCACGCATCTAGATTTTTCTATGGACTTGAGACTCTTGGGCCTCAATCCAATCTATCAAAACTCATAAGAAAGCCCATTAAGCTCTAGTCCATAACAATACAACCCTCTCGAAAATCAGCCTTGGCCTCAAGGCTGAGATCAGCAACCTCTTCTCTGAATTCAGTAACCTTCTTCCGAATTCAGCAATCTTCCACCCAACATCGAAGACAACTATCGCAAAACCAAGTTCAAAAAACTCATTACCAAAATAGAAGAAATTAAAAGGATATTGTTCAACCCACTCGTTAGTTATCCCGGATTTACTGACTCTGTTGTAACATCCCTTTACTACAGCTACTTCCTGGGCAGCAACACCATGGTTTCGTTCCCAACAATTCATAACACCAGAAACAAGATTTTCTCTTTCATCCAGAGTAATTGACCACGTATGCACATAAGCCACTCGATAAAACAGCCACAAAATCATCCTATATCTTCTGGACAAACCCTCCACAAGAGTTTTCTGAGCACGGAAGCTTGTAGGTGGGCTAAAGGCCCATTCTTCCTCCTTAATCTCTTTCTGTCTTTGATCAACGAGGTTATTTTCAAATTCTTGATGCCCTGAACGCTTGTCTTCCTTTTCTTCAATCCCCTTTTGCAAAACGGTTAGGCTTTCCCGATTCCTTGTCCCTAGGCTTCGATTATTGACCACAGTGGCCCAGCCGCTACAACGCTTCCATCCTCTGGTGAAACGAGGACTCCCTAGAGTGTTTCTTCCTTTTCCCATTAGTGTGGCATCTAGCTGATGGACTTGTCTCGCTCAAATTTAAAGCCAACCAGGATTGGGCCCAACCCATATTGCAGCTATTAGGCCAGTAGTAAACAAGCCCATTATTATCAAGCCCAATCTCAATATGGACAGAACACAACAACTCTTCTTTTAAGGTTACTTGACCGTCAAAAGATTCAAAACACAATTTCTCAACTTTGATAACTTTAATCGGACTTTGATTTCTCGTCCAGCTCAAAGTTTCTTCGGGCCCATCAATCACCTGACCCATGCAATGTTCTTGAGCCCACTCTTGCGCTATCAACTTCTCAGTTTTCTCGATTTGCAACCCTACTCTCTTGCGTCCAACGTTGCGTGTCCATCAGTCATGGCTTTTCGGCCACTGTAACGTTTAATCAATTCCATGGTAAGTCGCTCGTCATTCTTCTCCAGAAGTTTCGTTTGACCTCATGATGTCGCAAGGAATCTCGGGCTCATCGTGTTAATGTTTGCCGTGAAGTTAGGCATCCTCTTCAGTGTGATGTCAGCCTTCAACTCCATAAAGAAATTGGAGCTCTGTGCCTCCGATTTCAATCCAGGCACCGCCATATAGTCTTCTGGCCAAGGTAGCTTTACTTCAGTATTTGGTCGTCGGCTTTTTGAGAGTTCGCCTGGGTCATTGTTTCCCTCTGCCGCTTGCTTAATCTCATCAATTGCGTCAGAATGCACTTCTTCGTAAGTCCCTTTTCCTTCCGCGTTTTGTTCTTGATCGAGCAACTCATGATTTAGCTTCACCACTGGTTCACTGGTGGCACCTTGTTGGTTTGCTTCATCTCTAAATTTTTTATTCACCAATTTCTCCATCAAACCCTTGATATTATCTCGTTGGTCTGTTGCAATCCTGAATTTTCCATGTCCCTTGATCCACCGTTCCATCAACACCTTCAGATCACTAAGGCCTCCGAGAGCTTGATCGATTCTATCTAGCCTACCCTGCACCTGCAACATGCTCTCCTGCAACCCCCACACCGATCGCTCCATAGCTTCAAACTTCGCATCTGCTCCTCTGCTGGCCATCATGAATCGGCGCTCCTCGAAATCCGGCAGGTCGAACCAATGTTATGAACCCAAATTATATGAAGAATTCAATATAAAATATATAAATCCCAGAGCAAGCTCTGTAAACCCTAGCATAATTGCTAGTAAACCCCTAGCCAAAGCTAGTTACAAATCCAGAATAATAACCGAATCATCTAACCAATTACAACTCCCACGTTTTATTCCTCTTCATTCACGCATCTAGATTCTTCTATGGACTTGAGACTCTTGGGCCTCAATCCAATCTATCAAAACTCATAAGAAAGCCCATGAAGCTCTAGTCCATAACACCACCGAACAGCTTGTGCCGTTTAAATGTACTCCTTATGTTTCATTAATCTTTAGCGTCTATTTGGATCCTTCTGTGGTGGTCTTCTATTCTTCACTGGTAGAAGAAGCCTCAAAAGCTAAGATGTTGATATAATGAAGATCTGTGTATGTTCTACAAGGTTCACAAAATCTTTGTACTTCTCCAGCCAAGAAGAAAAATCAGTTGACCAATGTGGTTAAGGTACATTCTTTACACTAAACTGGAATATCATCCTATCATTTCTTGTTGTATTAATTGTTTATCTTGTTATATGAATTGATATTAAAATTATTGCGATTTACGAATTTTTGTTCTTTTACCAGTAAATGCATCATACTATATCATCTAGTTCAGGCCATGATCATGTCAAGATTCTTAATTTTTATACAAGGCGGCGATTGTTTCGATACTTGGTACAGGTTTGTAGCTATGTATTTCTTAGAAATTCAAATTTGATTCGTAAGAATGGTATTTGATACCATAAATCTGCAATTAGTATGAGTTTGTTGTGGTCATTTCCTCATTTATGTTCCTAAAAATTTTCTTGTGTATGTATAAATAGATATTGAAACTGTTCAAAATTCATGTACAAAAAGAAGTGTTGTTTTTGAAGCATTTGTTCATGGACATATGCTAGGGACAAATCATGTTACAGCATTACTCCTTAGTCCTTTGCCTTTCTTTTTCCCCTACCATTTCACTGCATTGTTACTATTCATCATTTATCATGGTATCAGAACAGGTCGATACGACCCTCTTAAAACTTCCAACAATGATAATTTTATATATATCTCTTGTGGTTCACTAAATCTTAATTGTGCACCAGATGTTACATTTGGTGCCACCATAAATCCCAGATGCAGAAGATGTCAAGCTGCGGGTTGTTCAAGTCGTATAATGATTTTGCTTCATTTTGTTTAAACTTTAAATTGTTTCTTGAAAATGCAGTGAGCATCCAGATCTTATTTGTGTAGTTTAATTTGGATTTGGATCGCTGGGTTGAGAATCCTAGTCACCCACAATCTCCTTTTCTTCGTTAATCGGATTCATACCGGTGGGGGCTTGTTTGATATGCAAGAAAAATTACCTTCTAGATAGAGCTATCAAAATGGGTGAATCCCTACGGGTTGGCTCGTCCCTCCAGCCAAATAAGTGGGTGTTAGGTTGGCAATTTCCAAATCCACCCAAATTCCAGGTCAGCTTGCTCTCTCATGCCTATCCTAATATAACTGGAAACTAGATAGGCTCGTCGGCCTGGCTGCCTACCCAGCAAAATAGCCAGGTTGGGTTGAAAATTTTCTAATCGACTCAAATGTCAACGGGACAGACTCGCTAGCCTGTTTGGCATCTCCACTTTTGTGTGATTTTGTTTTGTAAAACACTCGACCAAATTTATATTGGTAAAATTACATGCACACGTGAAATGTTTGAGCTCAGTTTGGACTTTGGACATATATTTTAGGGACATATTTATGAAAGTGTTTTTAAATTTTTTATAAAATATTTTAAAAATAGTTGCAAGAATAAATGTGTACTGGAACAACTTTACTGTAACATTTTAAAAGTAACGTGTTTCGATTTTTATCATTATCGTTTATTTTAAAAATATTTCTTAATTGTGGTTTAAAAATTATATTTGAAGAACCATTTTTTTTTATAAAAAAAAGTTTAAAAATGTTTTACAAAATTTTGTTCAAGCATATATTTTAAATTTTTTTCATTAATAAAATATTTTTATAAGTACTTGTTCAAAGAGAATCTTGGCAATGTAAATTTTTTAAAAAATAATCGTAGATAAATGTTTGGGTTTTTTTTATTTATATATATACATATTTTAAGAAATTATTTTGTTTAATTAAAAGGTTTGTTTGGTATCATCTTTTCAATAAGATCAATTTTTTCGATAATTGAACTGATCATGTCTAAAGTATATTTCGGATTTGAAATCCAAATATATTTGTATACATCTAATAATTTTGACTATACAAAAACTCTCTCTCAATCAATTTAGCGGAAATTCACAATACCTGTCTAATATTCACATTTAATATCAACAAGTACAAAAATAATAACTTTCAGCACAAGATAAATAAAAGAATGATGTTTTGTAACACTGGTACACATCTGGCAAACATAGAATCACTCACTGCCTCGAATCAGAGAATGAGTTTTGGTTTAGTAAACTAGGCTTCGCATCACCACCATTCAAGCCATACTGCGACAAGAAGTTCATTAAAAGTTTAAAATATTTACCCAAAAATAATTATAAGTACAGAAAAACGAATTACTTAGAAGCATATGAACAAAAATAACTACATTATGGTTTGATCATGGCAAAGGAAAAAAAAAACTCAAATATATACCTTTTCTCTCATCCTAGAACTCCATATATCAGAATCGCCTCTGGGCGACGCGGATGCTTTGCCAGAATGTGAATGTAAAAGAGGTTCCCTTGTTCTACCCCTAAAATCATAATCTTCCTCGATGTCGTCATCATCTCTCTGACTCGAAACTGATGATCTGAGTATTATGGCAAAAAGTATGGACAGTACCTGAAAAGGAAAAGAAATATTCATTCATATGATGTCAAAGTACATTGAATATGATTAACAAGTGCAAGCTTAAACTGTGACAGGTAACAGTTTTGTTTTAACATATTTCCCTTTTCTTAAACTAGCAAGAAGTGTATCAAAATCAATCACAGAGAACGGAATGTCCAAACATACTAACATGCAATGATTCAACTGTAACAAGTATTATAATCCCAACGAGTTCGATATACATGAGCAGTCAAATTTTGCTGCAGACTTTGTATATCTTTTACATGTCAAATGTAGAACATGGACAAAAACATGCCTGTATCGTAACAATAGCGATGCCAACACACTTGGACACGTCCACGTTGCTTTTGATGAAGGCACATAGACTTTCAAATTCTCCAGTGGGGTCGAAAGGAAGCTCCTGGAAAAGATTGTGTTTTAAAGAAAAGCAAAAAAGGTAAAAGAACACAAGCACACCAGCATCAAAACATCGATCACCTACCTTCTGCCATTGGTGATTGAGTGAAATAAAAGCCACTAAACTCACTTCCAGTAGAATAAATACTGTACTAAGCAAAGCATACTGGAAGGATTATGTGGTCAAGGATATATATACATGGTATGACAAGTTCACAAAAGCTCACAAACTTCAGGTTATGCAGCAGTATCGTGCCAGAAATAAAGCAAGATAACTAGATTTTATCTTTACCTCCAAAAGATACTTAATTTAATCTCTCCTACTCTCAAACATTCATAGAGACAAAAGTGCATTCATATTTCTCAGCAATCCACATACTTCACGCCAACAGTAAAAGCTCCATCCTTTCTCTGTTAAAAGCACCGACCATCCATAATCTAATACCCGGCCATCTTTTTTACAATGAGAACTTTGAAATCTCCCCACCTCTCTGTTTCATTCAATCCATAATATGATTCTATTTCAATCAAATAATGTTACCAACGAAGTGGTGTAAGAAACTACAAGCACCGTGCATATGAGATTCACCGTGCTTCACATTCAATAATCTTAAGAGTTTAGTTCAAAATCTGTAGCAAAGAACATCTGCAGATATAAAATGATCAATTTTTTTCTCGGTTTTGTCCATGCCTAAATGTGTAGTATATGGTAGGTCTGCGAAAAAAGGATACAAAGCAAAGGCAACAGCCATTGATTGCTTCAGCTGCGAAGTGGCCGATGCAAGTAATGCAACACATCAAAATCCCAACTCCCATGAATCCATAAATGAACCTGCCCAAATTAAAGATATGGATATATAACCATTGTATAATTGCTGAACAATTTATTATTTTTTTCAATTACACGATCACATTCATTCTTGATCTCCGCCACCTTCAATCGACAAATCATACCGATTTCACCTTATAAATCTCAAAAAACACAGCGAAATCAACTAGAAATGAAAACCCATTTCAGGATCGAATCAGAAACCTCAATAACTTGCTACGATCAATGCAGGAAAACTCATCGATATTAAGAAAATGAGAAAATAATCGGTACCATGTAGCTGGAAGGGACTGGGAATCAAGGCCAGCATTATGGTTAAACGAAACAACGGTCGGCGGAGGCGGGAAATTTGGGAAACTAACGTCTTCATGGTGGCTGTGCCATTGATTAAGCATGTAAGCTGAGTATATTATCATTGAGACACCGATGAATGTCTGCAAAAAATTCAAGAATTTCAGGATTAATGCCAGAAATGTATGGCAACACGGGGTTCGCATATCTGATTTCTTTTCTTTTTTCTTCGCTCGAAATTCGCCAAAAAAAAAAATCAAATTAAAGAGATTATGAGGAACCCAGTTGGAATCTACAAGTTACGACAAAAAATTTGGTTTTAAGGTTACGTTTTGTTTCTTTTTTTTGAACAGGGGTGACATTTTTTAATGTACAGTTGTACAAACTTGTTGCTTTTGCATTCAAATATTTATCGTTTTGAATTGAACAGACATGGCCAAGGACCGGGTCAAATCTTGACCCAACCTGAAACCGGCCCTTGGCCAACGGATCGGATACTTGGTTAAACGGGTTTGACCCAAAATCGTGATCGGACTTCTTAACGATCAGTCCGGTTATGATTTATGGGTGTGCGGTGATCCGGCGAATTGGACAAGTTCGAATCGATAGATTAGTTTTTTTTAAAAAAATCGGTTTTTTTAAAAAATTTATATGTTAAAATGTATTAGATTTTTATAGTTACACTCCATCTTTCCTTTTTGTTGTATAAGAGGGCGTTTGGCTAAACTTATTAAAAAGAGCTTATAAGCTCCTAGAGCTTAAAAACTGTTTTACGAGCTTATAAGCTGTTAGAACTTATTTTAAAAATAAGCTGTTAAAGTGTTTGGATAAACTTATTTTAAATAACTTAAAGATGTTGATGTGTTTGGTATTATAAGACCTTTTTATCGTCGAAATTACCAAAAATGGTATAATTATATGAAAATAATGTTTCGAGTTATACATATATGAAAATAGTTTTAGAATAAACATATATTAAAAAATAAAATTGTTATAATATTTTATTTTAGAAAAATTTATGTGATTTGGAATTTTTTTAAAAAATAATATTTAATATTTAATGGTGTGGAGAATATGATGGAGATTTATGGAAATTTAATTGATATTATTTGGAAATTTTATTTTTAAAAAATATTTAATATTTTATAAATTGAGGATATGACGAAGATTTATGGAAATATAGAGGACTATTTTGGAGAATTAAAATTTTAAAATAAGATTGTGTTTTAAAAAAGTAAGGTCATACAACTTAAAAATTTCAGAGTTTATGAGCTCTTTAAGTTTGTTTGACATAAGTTCTTATTTTGATATTTTACTTCATCATATTATCCTTATATATTTTATTAAATTTTCACAACGTCCTCTGTCTATTTTTTATACATAATTTATCAAATTTTTTTTCTAAATTAAAATTAAAAATAGTTTTATTTTTTATATATGTTTAATATTTATAATAAATTTAAAACTATTTTTAAATGTATGTTACTATTTAAATTATTTTTATAGTATGTTTTCCTTTTAGGTAATTTCAACAATTAAAAAGATTTTATAATACTAAACACATCAACATCTTTAAATTTTTTAAAATAAGTTCATTCGAACACCATCACAACTTATTTTTAAAATAAGACCTGAAACCTCTATTTGGCAAAATCGACGAGAATTCCCTTATTATTATCAAATAACATATATTTGTTTATTTTATACACACACATACATGTATACTGTAGTTTTTCGCTTGAAAACCCTGAAAAATTTCCAAGAGATTTGAGGAGTGGGAAATCCGGAGATTGGTGTATACATACATGCTTTGAAAGAATTGTCATGCCAGAGGTTCGAATTATACCGTCTTATTCTATTTCTGCTGCTGTTTTTTTTTTCTTTTTTTGGGTAAAGGTGAATTTTGTTGTACATAATTGTGGGAATTAATTGCCGTTGTAGGTGGGCGATGATGATCGGAGTTGTTCGACATCTTGGCGCTTTGATTACCTCCGTCATTATTTGAGAAGTTGCAAGAAAGTTGCGAGTTTTATATAGTTGGTTCACCAGAGTGAATCTCACATATCATTGATTTGTATTTCCTTTCAATATAATTCTTGGAGTTTTTCAACATTCATAAATGGTTTCAGGAATGGGAGAAGTTCCAAGATTAGTTGATTTATGCATGGAAAACATAATAGATGAACTTCTCATCGGTAACTATTACTGTACTAGTTATATTAATCTTTTTGATTTCCTTTATGGGAGCGGTGAGAATTGTGGTTAGTATTTTATTTCTTAATGAATTTTATATTTCCTTGGTGCTGCTCTCGAACGCTCATTTTGCTCATATTTGTAGGGGATGATGATAATAAACTGTCATCTGTTATTTATGAGCTTCCATCGGAGTTATTCGATGGTTTGTTGCCATTGTTACCTCCATTGGCATTACAGAAGCTGAACGAGAACTTGTGAGTTTTAAAGCCTTTATGAATTAGTTATTTTCCGTTTTTGATCTTGAAGTTTACATGGAATTAGGATAGGTTGTGGTACTCTGTCAGTTAGTGTTGTGTTCACCATTTATGCTCGTTATGTGATGGGAAATTTAAGTCAAACTTCTTTACTAATAATAGGTTGGTTCCCAAGTCATTTCAACCCTCCTCTCAAGTAGATGTATTATTTTAAAAAATTCATATAATGACTTTTAACAAGTGTGGGGCAAACCTTTTACATGGAATTTGGGGTTCCTGGTTTTTGTTTCGACTTTTTGAGCGCCTATCCTTTTTTATTTGAAAAGTTTCTTGAAGTTCAGGTATTGCCCTGCAACTGATTCATAATAGCTCGCTGCATGTGCAAATTATGTCCATTGTTAGATTATGATGCTTTAAAGAAGTCTTTTTTCATTCAAAACTAGTGTTAAACATTTCTTAATGTACCTGTGTTTAAACTGAAGGCACAAGTATTTTGGCTCATAAAAGGTGGGGAGCATGTTTTTGTCTGCCATTGTGCAAGACTGCAAGTACATCAGCCCCACTGAATGTCATTTTGCATTTTCATCTTTTGTTTCTTCCGTGCCATAGCCCAGCTAGTACTTTGTGGAACTTGAGGACTGGAGGTAACGAGTCCTATGACATTGCTATGTTTGCTTTTCGGCCATGGAATTTCTCGATTCAGCAGTTATGTATTAGAACAGCGTCCTTTCTTCAGTCATCATACGTGAAGTGCTGACTAGAGGAGGATTGTACTTTGTGGTTCACATGAAAATTGTTTGATCTTATTGGTATGGAGAAGCTCCATATTCCATCACAACGGCCATCTTAACTTTGTTTTGTCTTGTTCCAGGCCATTAGACTTCAGAAATGACTTTGAACCTGCTGGTGAATACCATGAAGGTTGTCGAAAACGCAAAAGGTTGAGAATTTCATATTTGAGTGTATGGGAAAGACTAAAGAGAAATCTGCAGAAATTTTGATAGTGTTTGGCAAAATTTGGACAGGTGTGGGGTTTTGGATAGAGCATGGTGGGCATTGCTCAAACTTCGATGGCCTGGTCATGATCATCCAACCCGGGCTGTATCTTGGCTGGATAAACATGGTGAAGCAAAGACTGTTTTAACGGATGCTTGGCAACAGATATATTGGGAGAAACATTTGCAAGAGTATGCCACGGCTCCACAAATTAAATGATTTGATTTTTTCTCTAGTTGTTACTATTCCAATAAATAAGATTTTACTGTCATCTTATGACCAGCTGTGTGGATGCTGTTGTAGAGACTGCTCTTCTCCCTTCTTATGATGGTTCTATTGGGGAAATACAAATTCCAGGTCAGACGATTAGTTTTTGACCCAAAGTTTTATAAATTTCCTCCCCAATACCCAGTTTGCCTCATGCTTTCTCACTTGCAAAAAGAGGGAGAAACTGTATGGAAGTATATTATCATTTTTCCATTATTCCCATTTTTGCTTATGTTTTTTTTCTTTACCCGTGTTGCCCACACATCCTACCACTCATCTCTTTCTATTTAAATTTTCTGTTGATAAACATAGAAATTAAGAATATCATGTGCCAAGAACTTAATGTGAAGCAGTTGAGTGTCTCTTCCTCCATGCAGATTCTATACTACAATACATTGTTGGCCGGGATCACCTGATTAAGTCAGCATGCTGCAATTTGAAATTCTCTGATCATTGCCAACAATTTGGCATTTATGCCCGGTAAGATTTTATGGAAACTTAAAAACAAAACAAAAAAAACAAGAAGAATGTCAGAACCTGTCCCTCTCTTTCTCTGCACATGCGATGGATCTGGGCACCATAGACGAAATGTTTAAACCTTGTCTTATTTATTTACTCAGAATAATATAATATTATTTTCTTTCCACTTTAAGCCTGTAAATCTGTCGTTTCTCAACTTCGGCAGATTTAGTGTACATTTTATAGCTAAAAATGTCCTGTCCCATCATAATCAGCCAGCAATTTATGTTAACTCTATGCAGAACAAGTCTCTTCTTCTTTTTATGTGTAATAGTATTAGGAAACTGGTTCTTGTTGAAATAGTGTTGTTTCTGTTGCAGATCTCTGAGGCTTCCGAATGTCCTATGTGTTGCAGAAACCTGTGTAAGTTATTGTTGTTAGATAAAATGATATTCGGTCTCAGTTATAGTAGACATCTGCCGTCGATTGCTTATTGTTATTGAAGTTTGCTATCACTCCAGGAATCATGAAATTCTATCACTAGTGGAAAGGCTGATAGCACATGGTTCCCTTCTATGGAATGTTTGCAGTTATACAACATATTATATGCTATTTTTCTGCTCAAGGATTTTCACTATAAGTTTTGTTGCTCAATCCACTTTATGGGATTTACCCCTTTCCATTTGTCTGCATCCGTTGCACAATCCTTTGGCAATTCTTTCTCTGAAGCGGCCAAAATCATTGACTAAACTATTTAGATCTAATTCGTATTAGCCTTCCTAAGTCTTTCTAATTATCTACAAAATGCATCAGACTATTTACTTCATGTCTATGCCAGAGTTGCATGTGCATACTTACAGTTAGCAGCTGACTGATTCTTTTATAATTTAATGATTTCTATATCCCCAGTAAGTGGATCTACGTGTTTCTGCCTTTTCATTCTCCATGTCACTTAAATTGTTATTGTTTGGTGGGATATCTACTCTAGAATAAGCTGCATTGTGTTTGTTCCCTCATGGTCATAGTTTGGTGTTTTCATGGCATCTCCAACTCTCGCATTATGAAAGAGCCCTGTTGTTTGCATCCCAAAGATGTAACATTTTTTTGTTTGCCTTTTCTGTTCCAACTGGTTTGTCTCGTTTCTGTATTTCAAGGAATTTTTGCTCCAATAATCTGATCTTTCATAGATCAAGGAATTTCGAAGAAAAGTAATGTAGGTGTACTTTATGATGGATGTTTGACTTTTATTTGATTTATTTGTTGCAGCACCTGTTACAAACTAGTAAGTTAGAAAGACTGGAACTTCAGTGGATTAAATCTGC
This sequence comes from Henckelia pumila, assembly GCF_033568475.1. Taxonomy (NCBI): domain Eukaryota; kingdom Viridiplantae; phylum Streptophyta; class Magnoliopsida; order Lamiales; family Gesneriaceae; genus Henckelia; species Henckelia pumila. The sequence continues at coordinate 16,212,875 of NC_133121.1, forward strand.
TGACCATGTAAGTTCAGTGGTTTTTCACTTCTTTTATCTCAGAGATATTTTCAATTAAAAAAAAGAGAGAATTGTTAAACTTGAAAGAGGACCAGTCAACAAGGTGCGCCTTTATGCTTCTCTGCATATGCAACAAAATGAAGTACTCTGCCGGTCCTTCTGAGCCCATGTTTGAACAAAACTCCATCCCTTACCTTTCCTTTATTCTCAATGTGCGCTATTTCCTTGTCTGATATTTGAGGTCAACATCACAGAAAGAAAATTTGTAATTACTATGATCTTTTTACTTGGTTGATGCATTCTAATTTGTGACAATTTGCTTCACAGGTTGAGGGATTATGTGAACTTCTGAAGCAGAATAGTGAAACTCTAAAGTCTGTTGATTTTATCCATTGCAAGCTTTCTTCAAATTTTGTCGATAAAATTTGGGACTCACTGTACATTAAGGGACTTAAAACACATGGAATTGAGTGTTTCTCGATCAAGAGATCGAGCTTCCTACAGACTGATTCATCTCCCATGCCGGTGGGATTGACACCTTTCTTAACATCCGGGAGGTATGCTCAATTACGTTATTCATGCAGATATAATCTAAAATGATTCCATTCTAAATGAAACAAATATCTCAGGATTTTTTTTGGGAAGAAATCTCAGGATTTACTACTTCATCAAATACCTTGTGTTTTCTTACTATCCTTCATTGTCTAAGTCTCTGAATATCGTACAAGGTGGTTTTTCACTTTTGTTCGAACAAATATTGGACGAAGTATTTCTTTCTTGTTTATTTTAGAATGATCGTAAAACTTTGCGTCCCAATTAGAGCCGTCAATTTGGGTTAGGCCCGCCGGGTTGGCTCGACCCGCCACACAATTTAAGTGGGTTGGGTTGAAATTTGGGCCAACCCGCCTTGGCCCGCGGGCCTGAAAAATTAATATTTTATTTTTATTTTTATTGTTATATATGCATTTTTTTTAATAAAAATTGTGATTTTTTTTGTATTAATTACTTTATATAAAATTTACACACATAAAATCAATAATTAAATTTTTTATTAATATGTTTCTATTAATATTTATTTATGAAATGATATTTATAATTAATTATAATATTTTTTATTTATTTTTATTTGTCGTGATCCAACCCGCGGGCCGGCCCGCCTAACCCGCAACCCACCTTGGGTTGGGTTGGCTTGAGGATTTTCAGCCCGCCAGGATGGTGGGTCGGCCCGCCATTGACCTGCCAAAAGGTGGGTTTTTGGTGGGCCGGCCCGCCCCGCCATGGGTTGGCCCGTTTGACAGCTCTAGTCCCAATGGTGAACTTTAACATCACCATCTCTAACTTGTCGATTCCTTAATGATGGGCTTGAAACTGTATCGCAGTTGCTATGTTATCAGGGTTCTGTTACTTTCAGCTCCATGTGCACTGTTTTAATTTTCTTTTTTCCTTGCATGAAAATTCTACATCTGATGATATTTTATTTTTGGTTTCGGATACGTCATTCTTGGCAGGTCATTGCGTTCATTAACCTTATGTGATGACCATCTGGGGCCGAACTTTGCAAGAGTGGTATTCAGTACCCTTCTTGATTCTTCTGCTAGTATATACATTCTAGACCTTTCAGAAAATAATGTAAGTTGGACTTGTGCACGATTAAGTTTTCATTTTTATTTCTACGGAAACAATATTTGTATGCCTTTGCAGATTTCAGGTTTTCTTTCTCAGTTTCGGTGGAAATCAACGAGTTGCTCTCTTGGATTAGGCAAGTCTTTGCAATCATTACGAGTGCTTAACTTAAGGTGACTTTAAAATCATTACAAAACGCTCAAGAGTCGGTCCAAATCTTTTTAAAGCGGCTTATATTTTAAATGTATTTTTGGTCATATACTGTTATTCCATACTTGCTTTGTTCCTTGCTTGTAGGAATGTCTGAATCCATAGTGCCCAGTAAAGTAAGGATGTAGTTTGTCCAAAAAAAATACATAGCATCTCTGAAAATAATTTTAGTGGGCAGCTTGTTAATAAACAAGGGAGCATTAGGTTGGAAGTCCATGATTACAGTAGCACAGAACTGGTTGTCGCAAATGAATGATAATATGTTTTCAATCTGTAGCGTATAAGATTGTGCCGCTAGGTACCCCTGCTGATTGAACTCTAGAAATCCATGAATGACTGTATTTCTCAAAAGTTGTTTCTGAAAAGGTCTGCTGTTGTCCATGAACATAAATCGTTGTCTTTACTGAAAATGAAAGGGAAAGAAATAGTTGGGAAAACCCAAAAACGATATCTGTCCATCCCTTTTAAATTTCCCCCCTTTTCTTCTACCTTTCCCAATTCCCACGACGTGCTTTCATATGAACTGCCAAACCTTGGTCACATGGGGGTGAACAAATGGTTCGCAAGTGCTAAATATGTGCATAACTAATTGTCAAATGACTTGATGCTCGTCATGTTGAGTAGATTAATTTTAAAATTTTGTGCCCATTGAATAAAAGTTAATGTTTATATTTCAGGAATAATAATTTAGCAAAAGATGATGCCAACAGTCTCAGACGGGCTCTGGTACACATGCCTAATTTACAGAATCTTGATTTAAGTGACAATCCCATTGAAGATGGAATCAGGTTAAAGAGATGTTAATCTCAGGATATCCTTGTTTTTCCCTTTTGATCTACGTGCATTGTATATCTGCTTCATTCACCAAATTAAAAAAATCTTATCAAACAAAATTAAATACTTCTTCCAGGAGTCTTCTCTCATATTTTACGGAGATCTCCTGTAGAGACTTGCCTTTTGCTGATTTGAAGCTTGAAAACTGTGAGCTTACATGCAACCATGCAACTCAACTCTTACAAGTACTTTCAACTATGAAGACACCAGTCAACATGCTTTCAATTAAAGGCAATCACCTTGGCAGGTATGCCGCGATATTTATATTATGCTTTTAAGAATTCTGATGTTTCCTTGCCGTTGAATTTCCGTAATCTTTGCTTTCCTCCAGCAAAATTGGGGCAGTATTAGGAAAGTTTATGTGCACGGGCGTTCGTGGCCTCGATGTTGAAGACACTGGACTTGGATCTTCTGGTTTTATGCTAGCACTTGAGGAAATATGCGAGGAGTTAAAGCTTGTGTACCTGAATATAAGGTCCACATTATTTCACCTGTATCTGTCTTGGCTGGGAGATAAGTTCAGCTTTTTGTCTTTTCAACATAACTTGAAATATCAATTTAATTGGTGCAGCAATAACCAAGGGGGGTTTGAATCCGCAAAATTCATAGCAAGGATCATGTCATCAGCGCGAGAACTTATTGCAGTTGATGCACGATACAACTCAATGCCTGTTGAATCTGTATCAGTAATTTCATCTGGCTTGAAAGCCACAAAAGGTTCCTGATCTCCAGATATTTTTGACCGATGTTTGAGAAATATAGAAGTTATCCACTTATCCTCCATACGACACTTGAGTTTTTCTTCCTCCCAACTTCTACAGGAACAATGGAGCATATGGACTTCTCTGGAAACTGTTTTTCTGATGATATTCTTATTTATTTGCCACTCCTGGCGGAATTTCATGCCCAGGGGAAGCTTGCCCTGAATCTTTCAGGATCAGCTGCTCGAAATGTTCCCTATGACAACGATCCTTAGCTGCTCCATTGGTATGTTTCTCAACTAAACTAATCTTTACAGCTGCAACATTATACTTCAAAGTAGCCAAAATGTGAAAGCTCTATGACATGCTTTTGAGCTTGAACTATAAATTTGCCCCATCGATCGTCTTCCTGGTTTTTTGGCGTTATGCCGATTTTTGCATGCATTATGAGCTTTAAACATGTAACAAGTTTATCTGTGCTTTACATTCGAGATCCATTTTCATTTTATTCATTTTGCGTGGGATTTCAGGCTGTTGTTTATTGTGTAGCATCTGCAATTCTGCATGGCCTTGTATATCATGCCAAGGAAAGCACTGTCGCCGCATTGGAGCTCGGGGAGGGGCAGATTCGGAAATTTGGTCGAGGAGGTTTTTGAATAACTATTATTTATCCAAATATTTACATTTTAATATTTGAGTTGTGATTTTCTTGAGTTGGCTTAAAATTGACAAAACCGATCATTTTGGGCTTGATTCGTTTGTTGTGATATTTATTATCGATGATGATTAATAAATCATTTGAATTATCATTTGAGTTCGTGAATTTTATTTTATTCTTCTTGTTATATTTATTAAAATTTGCAAATTTAACAAAAAAAAAAAAAACAAAAAAAACAATTTTAGCGTTAAACAAACTATTTTTTTTTTTAAAAAAAATAGTTGAACATCGTTCTAATTCAAATTTTAATCGGAACGATTGTCTGATTTGATCAAGAAAACTCATAAACGATCGAGTTTATATATGTTTCAAGATCAAGATCTTGTCTTAAATTGGAATATTTAGGCTAAGAGCCCTTATTAACATTTGATACCATAATTTATTAGCAAAGTCCCAAATATTTTATGATGATGAAGCATGAATAATAATTAATTTTGCTCTCTCATGTGACATGTCACCAATTTTTCCCCCCCAAATACACCTACAACCAATATTTCCAAATTGTACTTAATTTGTTTTTTTAACACTTATTTTTATCTTCTGGTTCTGGTGTAAATCATTTTCCAATTTGCTTTTTTATTGTCGTGAATCGTGATTCAAAAAGTCATACGAAACAGAAAAAATTCACCAAAAATCACAATCGAATTTATTGTTTTATAGTTTATAGAACTCTACTGAATTTATTTTTATAGTGACTCTCGAGTTGTTGTATATTACATCGATACCACTCATTATAATTTTTATTAAAAAAATAAGATATTACTAAAATATTTAACTAATGAGCATATATTCGATTCTTCGTAGCAGTGTTGCAAATGAAACAATAGTTATTATTATATAACAATTATAGTTAATTGGGTAAATTTTTAAAATTAAAGAAAAAGGAACGAAAATTGATGCACGATTATTATTATTATAATTTGCAAAATCTCTTTCTTGAAGGGAAAGGCAACTCCACTCCCACTGTGTAATATAGAGAAGAACCCTAATCTCGATTTTCTATTTGGATTGAAAATTATGGGTCAGGGCACGCCAGGTGGTCTGAATAGGCAACCCCCGGGCGACAGGAAGAACGACGGCGACAAGAAGGAGAAGAAATTCGAACCGGCGGCGCCGCCGGCTCGCGTGGGACGCAAGCAGCGCAAGCAGAAGGGTCCTGAGGCTGCAGCTCGGCTGCCTGTGGTAACGCCTCTGACGAAGTGCAAGCTGCGGCTTTTGAAGATGGAGCGAATCAAAGACTATCTTCTGATGGAAGAAGAGTTTGTAGCTAATCAGGAGAGGCTGAAGCCGCAGGAGGAGAAGACCGAGGAGGATCGGTCCAAGGTCGATGATCTGCGTGGGTCACCCATGAGTGTTGGGAATTTGGAGGAGTTGATTGACGAGAATCATGCCATTGTTTCCTCGTCCGTTGGCCCGGAGTACTATGTGGGGATCTTGTCGTTTGTGGATAAGGATCAGCTCGAACCTGGATGCGCTATTCTCATGCACAATAAGGTATTGATTATTGTTTGAAATAGAATTTTGAACTGTGGGTTTTGGGAACTGGAGTTCAGTTGGAAATGTTGTCAGAGTTGCTCCATTTGAATGATGCTTGGTTTGCGATGTTGCGAATTTCTAGGTAGAAATTTTAGGCGCTGAGATTTTTGGTGCTGTAAATCTCAAAGTAACTAGGAGTAAATCTATAATAATACTTGACAACGCGGAAGAGGAGGATTGGAGTCTTCATATCTTTTCGTTTTTGCTGAATGGAATACAATTAGCTTCACCTTTTCAAATGTTTAATGAATTTAATAATTGGAAATTATGTTAATGTTACAGGTTCTTTCTGTTGTTGGACTGCTTCAAGACGAAGTCGACCCTATGGTATCAGTTATGAAGGTTGAGAAAGCTCCATTGGAATCTTACGCAGATATTGGTGGACTGGACGCCCAGATCCAGGAGATTAAAGAGGCGGTTGAGCTTCCACTAACTCACCCTGAATTATATGAGGATATCGGTATTAAACCTCCCAAGGGTGTCATACTTTATGGAGAGCCTGGGACTGGGAAAACCCTGCTTGCAAAGGTTTGTGTGGTTTTACGTTCTGTTCCATAGTTTCCAGCTAATGATGTCATTTATTTTCAAGATTCATAAATCATATCCTCTGTAAGAGAGATGGATGATGGGATATCATCGAATGGGGACTTTGCCATTAGCATCTCTTGTTTGTTTTTCAATTCTTAATAGTCTCTAGTTTGTCCCATGACAGGGAATTAAATAAAGACCAATTTGCTGAAATTAATTCGCAGTTACTATTCAATATTAGTAGTGTCAAAGTTCTCTCTAGTTGATTAATTTTTATGCATTTTATTGCTTAGGGCTTCATGAACTGAGTCAAAAGTATTGCGCCATGTGCAGGGAGTTTGTTTAAGCTTTGCATGAAGGTCTAATTCTCTGTCTTTTTCCTGCTCATGTGTTTGATCAAGTGATTGCTATATTTATGTTTGGTGTGGTTATCTGTTAGATGATATTCTGAAAGCCTCATAGGCCGAAGGGTTTATATCTTGTCATCCTCTCGTTCTATTTATTTTCTCCAGGCTGTTGCAAACTCTACATCGGCAACTTTCTTGCGAGTTGTTGGTAGTGAATTGATTCAGAAGTATCTCGGAGATGGCCCTAAATTGGTTAGAGAACTGTTTAGAGTTGCTGATGATCTCTCTCCGTCTATCGTTTTTATTGATGAAATTGATGCAGTGGGTACAAAAAGGTGATGTTGATATGATTAATGGGGCCAATCGGCCATAAATAGGTCAAAAAATGTGGGTGGGTACTTATTTAGTGAATGTTTCCTGCAGGTATGATGCCCACTCAGGCGGTGAACGTGAAATTCAGAGGACTATGTTAGAATTGCTGAACCAGTTAGATGGCTTTGATTCTAGAGGAGATGTTAAAGTTATTCTTGCAACAAATAAAATTGAAAGTCTTGATCCTGCCCTCCTTCGGCCAGGTAGAATAGACCGAAAGATTGAATTCCCTCTTCCAGATATCAAAACAAGGAGGCGTATTTTCCAGGTATGTATTAATGATTTATGATCTTAAGTAGTATGCATCGGCATTTGGTGCAATATCTTTCATGTTCCAACGACTGTCTTCCTCGATCAATAATCCCCTTGTTGACGTTTAGATACATACATCAAAGATGACATTGGCTGATGATGTAAACCTTGAAGAATTTGTCATGACAAAAGATGAGTTTTCTGGAGCTGATATCAAGGCCATATGCACTGAAGCTGGTTTACTTGCTTTGAGAGAGCGCCGAATGAAGGTTAGGCAAAACCTTTGACCAAAACTATATAAGTATCTCTTAATTGGTAATGGAAGGGCGAAGGTGTAATTGAACTGTGCCATGTGCATTAATAATAGTCTGGAAATAGAGACTGAGACTTCATGTATAATGAGAAAAATATACTTTAAGATGGTAGTTCTACGATGCTTCTGATCATCACCTTCCAATGCTCACTGCTTATTCGGATGCTGAAGCCAATGAATTACAATGATTGTGACATGTTTAGCAAAATAAGCATTTATCAATCTACTTTATTTCCTGGAAATGGATATTGAAATCCTCTGGAATTTATTGTTTTCTTGAAATGAAGCAAATGTAATACGTGATTTGTGTTCAAATATTCATACTAAGCACTTACTATGTTTTATGTTTAATCAAGTCAATAATCAAGAAACTCTATGAAAAGGGCTCGGGAATTCAGCTCCTTCTGAAATTTCTTATGTTCCGATGCATCTGGACACATATGGCTTATTGATATTGGTTTTTTTTTAACAGGTAATGCATGCAGATTTCAAGAAAGCGAAAGACAAGGTTATGTTCAAAAAGAAAGAAGGCGTTCCGGAGGGGCTTTACATGTGATGATTCTGGAGTTCGCAGAGAGCGAGAGGGACATGAAACTCACGAATACTTGGTTTAAAAGCTTTGTGAGAACTAGTTATGACAAACTGGGAGATTATACTTAGCACACCTCTGTTATTGACATGTTTTTTCAAAGTTCTTGTTATAAATGGGGAACGGAAGAAAGTCAGAAACTATGAGATTCTGTGGCGACGAGGATAATGTTCATTTTCAGTAAATTTACCAACGGTTTTATAAGGGTCCATTCTATTTTGTTTCTCAGATTATTTTCGTTTTTCACTTCATTCACACAACATACTTCTTGTGCATTACTATTACATGATCCAATTAATGTATTTAAGTGAAATTGTGGTAAAATTATATTTAAATTATTTAATTAAATATTAGCCATTGATAGTTTGTGGATGTTGTAGTAATGTTGTCTCATAACTTTAATTTGAACTGATTATTTGCTTTCGTGATTATAAATGTGATCATCTTAGTACTAAAAATATTTCATTAATTATGTTGATTTTTTTTTTTCTTTTTCAGGAAAAAGGATATTGAGTACGTGTGAAACTATTTATACTGCTAATAAATCAGGATTTCTAATAACTAATTTTTGGTGCAATATTTTTTTAATATGCTCAAATTGTTTTTATTTTTTTTAAACATCTAACTTAAGTTTTTAAAAAATAATTTCCCAATTTTTTTTCTCGGTCATGATTAACAAAATAATTTAACTGATCAGTTAGTTAATCAACAACACTTCATCTCTCTCTTCTCATACAAAATCATTCCGAACAAAAAAATTTCAAACATAAAATACAATCGATTGCATTGTTTTATAAAAATTTATGGAATTTATTATTTTTATTATAGATATGCATCTCGTGTGGTAGCGTTACTAGTCGCAAATAATGGGACAAGCGGAATGTGTATTTTCGATAAGGATATTATAATAGATACAAGCAAATCATTTTTCTTTTTTGTGTCGATACCCAATAGTTTTGCCTTTGAGAATTAATCATTAAGAATATAATCGAAAAGTTTCCCAAAATATATATAATTTTTCAAAGAAAAAATAAAATTTATATTAGCCAGTCTAAAATTTTTTAAGTGGGGAAAATTGTCAAATTCGTCTAATAAAGTTTCATGTTTTCTATTTTATTCTCTAAATTATTAGTCTTAGTATTATAATTTTATTTATTTCTACTTATTAGACTGCATGGTTAAATTTATTAACTCGATTTAATGTATAAAAATTTTTCCATCGTTATCCATTATTATTAAAATTTATCCATGACATCGTCTCACGCAAGTTTTTGTGCATATATAATATAATACACAAGCTGTTAACGTCAAAATCCATTCTCTTAATAATTTATACCACAAATAAATATATTGGTATAAAACTACTTACAATCATAAAATGTTCTGCTAAAATTAAATATTGCTCTCTTAACCCATAATAAATTATAAAAGCATGGGGCGATATTAAGGTTAATCAGATGAAAATTATCATTTTACTTATTCGATTTATATAATTGGTATAAAAAAAATAGTAACTCGATTGTACGTGGGTCTTTGTAGGATTAAGATCAAATTTGATAAATATTATTATGACAATCGACGACATATTACTTAGGGGTCAATTGTAAAATTTAACGTAGATTTTTTTTTTTTTAAAAAAGAATTACTTAGTTTATTAAAAAAACCTAAAGTTAATATGATATTAATGTCTTTTGACTGAAAATAACACCTCCTTTACCAAATGTTAAAAAGTTTCTCGCATATGATAATTGCATCCAAACTCATATTATAGAACTGATTAATTTGTTACAAGTCTTTAATTATATTTCCTTACTATTATATATATGTATGTATGTAGATATGGAACAAGGATATATATATCATTTTTTTTAAAATAATTAAAATTAAGGAACACAAATATTAAACTTGAAAGGAAACTTTCATATAATTAGAAAATCAACCATAGAATAAATGATAATGTCACATAAACCCCAACAACTCTCACAACTCACCCTAAATTAGTAAACAATTACACAATATAATGAAGATAATTAAACCTCAGAATCTAACAACGTCAAACATAAATATTATATTACTCAGCATGCATGCATGCACGTAAAAATAGCCATCAATAAAACTTCAAGGCTGAGGCACAACAGCACCACCACCACCGACGGCGCCGCCACCGGCACCACCTCCAAATCCCCCACCAGCTCCTCCTAGCCCACCAGCGCCGCCGCCGAATCCCCCACCAGCTCCTCCTAGCCCACCAGCGCCGCCGCCAAACCCGCCTCCAGCAGGTAGAGTCCCAATGACACCACCAATCCCACCGAATGCATTCACTCCACCTATGTTTCCGCCGGCCCCCACTCCGCCACCTACTCCGCCGAACGGAATCCCGTTACTCCCGACGCCAGAGTAGCCGCCGAGGCCGTTGAAGGCGACGAAGTTCTTTTGGTCCCCGTAACCAGCGTCACTAGGCAAAAACCTAGCCGCGATCCGGTGAGAAACAAGAAGAACAAGAAGAAGCATGAAACCCCATTTAGCCATATTTAATATCTTCTCTTGCAGAGATATGTTTTCTCTACAACTCTTGTAACACTTAAGTTTGCACCTGAAATCGTGTGAAGTGGCGACCCCTATTTATAGGCCTCGAAATTAGACTTCAACTTTGAAGCACAAAAATCAAAATCTTGTGTATTCATATAATAAATCTATAAAATATAGGGCGATCCCCATATTAATGATTATAATTACGATGCTATATTGTTAGGCTTTTAATTCGAGGAGGCGTGTAGTAAGTTAGTAACGATCGGTATTTTTTTTTTGAAATATACATTGAAAAATAAATAAAAATAATTTAATTACTGTCATATGCCAGCCCACTCAACCAACTTAGTAAATATTTTTGGCTGAGAATTATTTGCATGGATTAATAGGAAATTAAATTTACCTATAATTCGGGTACGAGAGGGGTCAGAATTAGATTAAATTTTAGTCTCAAATTAAATATTGATAAATTTAATATCTTTCAAATATAGCCTTTGACAAAGTTCGAACATCTGCCTCCGTTATTAATTCAAAATTTACTACGAATAATAGATAATGGTATTTAGTTGAAATAATTTGATAATATTTTTAAAAAATATTGTCAAATAAATAATAGACAATAGTTGGTGCAGCTACCAACTAACCAATTCTTGACATGGTTAATGTAGAGTGAGCAATGTGATGTACGTACACATAAATTAATGTCAGTGGGTTGATTCCATAAATATTTTCCATCTTATAATAGCCAAACTGTTTTAATTTTTGCGACCAATTAATGTCATTTAAATCAAAAAAATGTATCGAACAGCTATACGAGTTAATTAGCACCTAGAAATATTTCATTGTAGATACTGTACAGTATTAGATTATAATTACGCTTAGTTTGGGAGTTCATGAGATTCGGAAAGAAAAAGATTGGAAAGGAAAATTTAAAACTTTGATAATTGTTTGGGAGATTTTAAATGAAAGAAAAAGAAAGGAAAATGAGTTACATATTTAGAGTAAAATTTTCCTTCCAAATGTGGATGGAAATGAACGGAAAAATAAAATATTTTTCCTCTCCTTTTCTCTTAATTCCAACAGGATTAATTCAATGAATCGTCAAATGCACTATTACCAGCAGGCAATGTACTATTAGTCTATTACCCACTCGTACCCGATCAATGATCGGGAGATTTTATGTTATATGGTGAAATACATTTTTTTTAGACTTTCGTGTGAAAATTACGTACGTTAAAAAACAAAAAAAAAATAATGATGGGTTTTACATATTTTTCTTTCAACTTGATGTCAGTGCGAATATATGGACAAAAACACAAAGGAAGAATATTTCTGCCGATGTAACATAGAATATCCCGACAATGATCTATAGGCAATGAGTGCTCAACTCTATTTGTTTGGTCTGATAGATAAAATTTCGAACCAAATCATATGTTATCGGTTTTACAAAATTTCAAAGTATAACATACTAATAATCAAACCAAACCAAGCTCAATTTCGGTTTGGTTTGGCATGCTATGATTTAGATTATCAGTTTTAATTTTTGAGTTTTGTATCTAACTAACACGAGGTCTTGTTATTATTTTTTTTTTTTGTAACGTGAGAACCCGCAGCCGCTACCTTCGGTGCGCACTGGGTAAACCACCGGACTAACGCAATAGCCTGCAAACTACGTTAGTCAGGTAAACCACACTAGACACGCTCTTTGTGACAGGCTAGTCCAAGAAGGTGTTGGTAGGGGGAATCGAACTCCTGACCTCTGGCCAAAAGTTCACCTACTCCACCAACTTGAAGATCCCCTTAAGGGCACGAGGTCTTGTTATTAATTAATTGTTAGTTCGGATATGAAGGGAGGAATAAATCTATAAGAAATAAAATATTAATTTCAACAATAAAAATGATTATACTAAATAAAATTGTGGTAGGTTGCAGTGTATTGAACAAGTAGGTGATCGAGGCCTGTGGAGAACACAGTTTCCTTAAAACAGATTTGCTCCCTCGTCGATGTGTTTTGAGGATCATATAGGCTTCTGTCTCCCATGATAAAACCACGGTAGTACCCGTAACAAATAAACACAATCTTGTTACTCCGACGAACAGAAATCATACCTGATCGTAATCAACCTTAAAATAAACGAAGAAACCGCAACATAAAACCAAAATCTTTTAGATGATATCTTGAAACATTTTTTAGTTGAGATAATTAGATGCATATAAATATACTTCCCAGCCCGACCCGAATTTATGGCGGGTTGGGAATATCCCAGCCCAGCCCAACCCGTCATGGGATTGGCCCACAAAAAAATAAAAAAATTCAAAAAATATTTAAAAAATAAAAATAAATTAAAGAAATCAAACATAAACAATTATAAATGATATACATATTTAAAAATTCATTCAAAATAAATAAATCATTATAAATAATATAAATTTTAAAATTTATCAATTAAACATAAATTATAATAAATTATATAAGTTATTTAGAACTTATAATCATATATAAAACATTTCAAACAATATAAATCGTTCAAAACTTATCAATCACTAGTATTCCGCTGCACGTGTTGCGTTCTCGTAAATTTCGTTTTTTTAAAAAATACAATAAATAATAAATTGTAAAATTAAAGAATAATAAAACAATAAATAATAAATTGTGAAATTAAAAAAATAATAAAAATATAATGTTTTCCTAAACAAATATTCACAAAAAATATATATCTTATAAAGTGAGTGTCATATTTGTAAATAAAATAATATCAAAGGGCACAAAGTGAGCTTTTAATGACTAGAAAAGAGGAAACTGTATAAAATGACTATTTTGCCCAATAATTTTGGTTTTATTGAAAATTAAGTTATGAGATAATGATAATTTCAAATCAAGTTTCACCAATTAATTGAAAGTTTGTTAATTAGAGGGAATAATATACTATAGTAAGATATATAAAATATTTAAAATATTAATTATAATATAAATTTTAAAAAATAAAAAATTGGCGGCCCGCCCAGCCATGGCCCGCGGCCCAAACGGCCCAGCCCGTTTCGACCCGCCCCTAAACGGGCTGCCAATTCTTCAACCCAACCCATCATTTTTAATGGCCGGGCGGGTTGGCCCGACAGACTCAACCCAAATTGACATCTCTACCCGTAACCCTCTTATTCAATTCTCGTTCCGAAAAAAATCGAGAATTTTTTTTCTCCCGATCTCGTACCCGACATATTTCGAGTCCTGAATATTCGGGATCCTGTCTAGTAGTGTGAGAAAATCTTGAAATATTTTTTCATGTTTAAGATTTCGTTTAAAAAAATGTGATTATTTTTTTAAAAATACTGTTTTAGAACTTATATTTTTACAAAAAAATAAAGAAAAAATAAGTTTTTTAGTCCAATAACTTTATCCCTTTTGGGTTTTGGTCCATTAACTTTTTTGATGTGGGTTTTGATACACTAAATTTGCATTTTCAGTATTTTTTTTGTCCAACTGCATACATGTGACCTTCTGATTGGTCCACGTCATCCCAAAACATGGACAAGTTAATGGATCAAAAAAATTATTTTCCCAAAAATAAATATTCAACTTATAATCTATAATAAAATATTTCGGATAATGCTTCAATGTTTTGTCAATAAAATAATATCATACTGTGCATCAGATAATTAGTAATAAAATATTCGGTTACAAATGAATATATAAAGTTTTATAAATACATTTTAAAATTGCATCATTTGTTCTGCATATTTGTTCAAATTGAATAATTATAAATATAAATTAATTAAATTTTTAATTAATTTTTAAAAAAAATACACAAAAATAAAATATAAGTTCGTGATTCTACTATTAGATCGTTCCAACAATAAATAATTATGAGAATTAAATCCATAATTAATTGTTATATGAGTTGAAGCCCAATAATATTTAGCTCAATCTATTAATAAAAATATTAATAAAATATATTATAAAATTATTTCGAGACGGGTCGGAAATCTAGTCGAGATAATGTTTTAATCCCCTTCCCTCTCCCGTTATTAATTGGGACGGGAAAAATCTCAAAAATTCAGGTCGAAAAAATGTCGAGTTAGGATTTTTTCGGGACGAGATTCGGGAATAGTCGAGATTTCAGGAATTTTGCCAGACCTACTTGAGACCACTAAAGTTTACTACGTTTCATCTAATTACATGGTTTCGACATAATTAAATAAATTTGTTTTAACTCATGAAGTATGTTGCATGAAATCATCATTAACTCATTTACAATTAAAGCAAGCATCAATGTAGTAGCCCGTAACCAAAATCAGTGATTAAGTAATTAATCATAATTACTTGGGAAGGGTTCGGAAGCTCCGAAGGCAGGATCGGAAGCTCAGAACAAGATCGGAAGCTCCGAAGGTGAGTTCGGAAGCTCCGAACAGGATCGGAAGCTCCGAAGGAGCGATCGGAAGCTCCGATCGAATTACGTCAGGCAAGACGTGTGGCAGGATCGGAAGTTCCGATCACCCCTATCCGAAGTCAACCAGTGAGATTTTGACACGTGGCAGATAAGCGAGATCGAAAGCTCCGATGTCGGAATCGGACGTTCCGATCGAGGAACGGAGGTTCCGATCGTCGTCTATAAATAGGGGATGCCGAGCTCACATTTGAGTGCACCAATTTCTCTCTTCTCTCTCAATTCCTTAGCCTTCTAACTCAGATCTAGGGAATTCTAGGCGTCCCGTGGGGAATCCGGAAGTGGCATAGCGATCCAGGCGTCATAGCGGAGCTGTGGCCTAGTTTTGAGGCACTCGACATCAAAGGGCTAACGACGGACGAAGGTATAGCTTTTGCTTCCTATAAATATTTAGGAGTATGCAATAGCTTAATTAAGGCTTTTAGAGCACTATAATGATAGTAGTATCATTTGGCAGTGTAGAACAGACTATAGGCGTGGACCTAGAGTTGGTAGAGCTTGCACTGATTTGAGGTATGAAAGTACTGTTCGAGATATCCTGACTGAGTATGCATGTATTATGTGACTGCATGGTTTATATGTCATTGATTTATGCTGCATTCATCTGCATACTGAGCTATCTCCTTCGAGATATCTGTTAGTAAGGTTTTTTCCTATCCTGTTAGTGGATGGACTTCCATGGCTTTGGGTCCGGCATATCCACTGGTATTTGGTATGGGAGCCACCTCCTGAAGCGACGGCACAGCGTGCTACATACCAGGGCCCAGTCTGTCTCTGTTATCTGATCCTTGACCTCGAGTTTATAGGGAGTTCACTTTGCATGCATGTATACTCATACTCTCGTACTGAGCATTTTATGCTCACGTCTCGTACTCTGTGTTTCTGGATACCCTATTCCATGTAGAGCCATCAATTTGGGTAAGGCCCGTCGGGTCGGCCCGGCCCGGCCCGCCACATAATTTAAGTGGGTTGGGTTGAAATTTTTTCAACCCAACAAAAGGTGGGCATAGATGGGCCAACCCGCCTAGGCCCGCGACCCGCGCGGGTTGGCCCGCCGCGGGCCTGGGTTGGCTCGCGGGCCTGGAGAATTAATAATTTATTTTAATTTTTATTGTGATAGATGTATTTTTTAATAAAAGTTGTGAATTTTTTTTTGTATTAATTACTTTACATAAAATTTACACACATGAAATCAATAATTAAAATTTTTATTAATATGTTTCTATTAATATTTATTTATGAAATGATATTTATAATTAATTATAATATTATTTATTTATTTTTATTTGTCATGAGCCAATCCGCGGGCCGGCCCACCTAACCCGCAACCCACCTTGGGTTGGGTTGGGTTGAGAATTTTCAGCCCGCCAAGATGGTGGGTCGGCCCGCCATCAACCTGCCAAAAAGTAGGTTTTTGGTGGGCCGGCCCGCCCCGCCATGGGTTGGCCCGTTTGACAGCTCTAATTCCATGGGGCAGGTTTGCGATTGGATGAGGGGGTGGATCCAAGAGGGGCTAGGCAGTTGTTGGCCAGCTGGAGCTTCGCCTAGGTTTTATTCTGTTGTTATTTGGATTAATACAGCTGTTCGATATGGTTGTATAATATTTGGGTATTTACAGATTCCTTGCCTTGGGATTGTATAATGTTTATGGTTTCCGCAGTTTTATTCTGATATTCGTTTAATTAAGATAATTGCATGCCTAAGTTCTGTTTAGTAGGTGATCCAGGTAAGGGTCACCACAATCAATTTCAATTCAAAACTGTAAATCATGTATTCTAACAATCCCCCACATGAATTAAAATTGATCAAGAAAAAAAAATGGGTGTGATTATGTTCAAGAGTTGAATCTTGCATATGATAGGTAAGTGTTACCCTTTGAACCTTTCTTTGTGATAGTATATTACTTTACTGGCTGATTAGTAGAGACGATGTCTTTGAAATGTTCTGTTGTTTGTCTAAAATTTTGACATACCTCACACAAGATTCTTCTTGATACACTTTTGTTCTCATGATTGTGTTCGCTTTGGCCATGAACACTCGTCTGGTTGTATGAGAGGATCTAAAATTGAGCCGTGCATTTTTTTTAAAACGGACACACTTCTCTCTCACATAGCTAGGTGATTCTTGGTAAGAAAAACTTACCTGATTTTGCTAATTTTCTAACGCATAAGAATCATTAAAATTCGTATGCTCATCCTCCATTTTCACTATTTCACCATATGAATGGACAATGGATCAGGGAAAGTAGGTTTTCCCATTGAAACTGGTTATTGGGATATCCATTCAGCATAAGTTGGGTTTTTATTCGCACCAATTTATTCATTAGGATTAAGTTTCATTGATGATTTTGCAACTAGCTCTCTATTTAATCCTTTGGTTAGCATATCCGCTAGATTATCCTTTGACTTCATGTAATCAACATAGATAACTCTAGTTGATAGCAGTTGTCCTATAGTATTGTGTCTATGATGTATATGTCTCGACTTACAATTATACATATTGTTATTTGCTATTCCAATCGCATATTGGCTATCACAATGAATACAAATAGTTGTCACATTTTCAGTCATTTTGGAATATCTTTTAAAAATAGATGCATTCACTCAGCCTCTTCACCACATTTGTTAAGGGCTATAATTCAGATTTCATCGTAGATCTGACTATTATTGTCTGTTTAGAAGATTTTCATGCAATTGCAGCACCTCCTAGTGTGAATACATATTCACTAATAGACTTCGAGTCTTTCATATCAGATATCCAGTTCGCATCACTATATCCTTCAATAACAGTAGGATATCTGGTATAATGTAGTTCATGGTCACGAGTATACCTTAAATACCTAAGCAATCTCACAATTTCTTTCCCGTATTCAACTCTTGGATTACTCATGAATTTACTCAATTTTTTTACTGCATAGTCTATGTCTGGTCTTGTATAACTCGATAAGTACATCAGAATTCCAATGATTCAAGAGTATTCTAATTGAGATATACTCTCGTTTCGATTCTTCAATAGATTTGGACTCATATCTATAAGATTTCTAGCCAACGCAAAATCATCCTTGTTTAATTTCTCAAAAATTTTGTCAACATAATGTGTCTGAATCAGAACAACCCCTTCTAATGTTCTTGGATTTTATTTCCAAGAATTACATCAGATAAGCCCATGTCTTTGATCATGTAAAATCTTGAGTTCAACAAATTTTTAATGGACTTAATTATCTTATCATTTCTTTCGATGATAAGCATGTCATCTACAAAAAGACGTAAAATAAAATATCCTTTCTCAGTGTCTTTAACATATACGCATTTGTCATATTCATTGACTTTGAATCAACTTTCTATCATGACTTTATCAAAAAATTTCGTGTCATTGTTTTGGTGCTTGCTTTAATCCATACATATACTTCACAAATTTATATACTTTGTTTCCTGCCCAGGTGCAGAAAATCCTTTGAGTTGTTCCATGTAAATTTTCTCTTCTAAATCCCCTTTAGAAAAGCTACTTATACATCGATTTGGTGTACCTCAAGATTCCGTAAAGCGGTAATTGCAAGTATCACTCGAATTGAAGTTATTCTTGTTATCAAAGAATACGTGTCAAAGTAATCAAGCCTTTTTTTAAGGTATCCTTTAATTACCAATCGGGTTATACCTATCTATTGTTCCATCTGATTTCATTTTTCGCTTGAAAATCCATTTATAACATAGTGGATTGCTTCATGATGAAAGATCACTAATTCTCATGTATGATTTTGAAAAATGGATTCAATTTCATAATTAATCATCTCTTTCCATTGAGGTCCCTCTGATGAATTAACAACCTCTTTAAAGCTTTGAGGTTAACTTTCTAACATGAAAGTAATAAAATATGGACCAAATGATTTTTCTACCCTAGCTCTCTTGCTACGTCTGGGTTCAACATCATAGTCAACTTCATTTTATTGTCCCATCATCTCATATGATCTTTTAGAAGAACTTGATTCTTATTTTGACTTGCATGACAACACATGTTAAAAGAACGAGGAATTTCTTGTTTCCATTATCATATTCTTATAGATATCAGGTATTTGATATTTATACACAAGAAAATGATAAGCTCTACCATTTTGTACATATCCAATGAAAAGGCAATCAATAGTTTTTGGTCTTACTTTTACCCTCTTCGGATTAGGTATTACCACTTTGGAAAGACACCACCACAATCGCAATGTTCAGATCAAGCGCTCACCACTAGGCCAAAAGCTAAAGCTGTTAGTCAAGACACAACTTTATTTCCTTATACTTATGGCAGCACAGATGAAACATGTTGTTAAGCCCATGAGTATAGGTAGGGCATGTTTTACTGCCGGAATTGTCTCATATCTCTTTCGAGATCAGTCTTATCTTTTCTCTACTGCCATCCCTATCCCCTTCAGAGACAATATTACCTATTAAGATCGTGTATCTCTATTTTATGGCTCACTTAGCCAACCAGATCAAGCAGCGCAACTTCAAAAGTTTGACACACTAGAGCTTCCCAGGAGGTCACTCATCCTAAAACTACTCCCGCTCTTGCACGCTTAACCCAAATTCTCTCCCCCCCCCACCCCCACCCCCTCCCCCTCCAAGAAGTATAATTATATGCTTCTTGGGAGACTCAAACTCATGCCCTTTTCTCTAATACAAAAGTTGTTAGGGACAAGCTCTTACCACCAAGCCAAAATATATAGTTGTTAGTTATGACACAACTTTATTTTATTATAATTGTGACAATGCAGATGAGTCGGGTTGTTAAGTTCATTAGTCTAGGGAGGGCATGTCTTACTGAAACGAACCAAACTACTACTGATTTTTTTTTAAAAATACTTTATTCTATTTCTTTACTTCAAAATAATAATAATACTATATATATATATATATATATATATATATATATATATATATATATATATACTATACTATACTTAAAATAATTTTTCATAAAATATTATACATAATAAAAATACATCACATTCACTTAAATAAAATCAAATTAAATTATATACTTAAACTTAATATAATACATGCATGCAAAATCCTTAATATAAATACGTAAAATCATATATCTTCAAAACTCCCATGCATATGTAAATCTCATGCAAACTTAAACATAAATTCGTAAGATCCAAAATTCAAGCATACTTAAAATATTCCATACTCATGCAAATCATGAAATTAAAACATGAATAAATTATAACATGTGCGAAAAATAAAATATTGTTTAAAACATGATTTCCTCAAAACTGCATCATCCAATGGTCACGGGCTGATAGCTGCTCGGACGCACATACGCATTCACCGTTAGTTGGGACTACATCTTGATTAATATACTCATACTCACCTGCACCATTCAAATCTAGTAAGCCTAAAGGCTCAACACGTTCTATCCTTATATAACAATATGAAAGCAAGCACATATCACATGAAATATCGTGAATATACTTATACGTGCATGATCTTAAAAACATGTGCATATATACATATATTGCTTAATCATAAACATTATCATCATACTTTATCATAAACATTATACTTAATACATCTCATAATATGACATATCTTAAATTCTTAAAACTCAACAGGTTGTATCCATGTCGACAGCCTAAAACTTAACGATTGATCAATCATAAAAACCAACGTACGTGGCGGTGGGGTTTCGACCTCTATGCTGCCACTTCACCAACACTCAATGCTGGATCCATAAGCTCATCTTATTCTTAAACAGGAAGGCCACCAAGCCCAAGCATCCCGACCTCCAACCACATCACTTTCCACCTTCACTTCAACTTCCTTAAAAACTATATTTTTCTTAACATGCCCTTAAAATTCACATTAAATTTTTACATGATGCATGAACTTAAAAATTTTTATTATTTATTTATTTCATGAAAATTTGCTCGTAAATATATATTTAATTTAATAATTTCATAAAATCATACTTATATATATCAAATACATGCATGGATTAAATATATATTTATGGACTATTTATTCTTTAGGATTTGTTCGAGCTGCTGACCACTTAGACTTAAACCCATAAATTCCTAAACTGGCCCATTAAGCATTTAGCCCAATAAGTCTCATGGACCCCCAGTTCCATGAAAAACTAATGGGATCACTTAAAATATTATTTAAGACCATTTAATTAATTAACTCAACTCAAGCCCATTAATTCATAAATTAGACTCTAAACCAATTAATTAAAATACCCAAGCTCGATCTAACATAACCCGGACCTGGACCCACTTACTTGACCCATAAAATATTCTGATCCGACCTGAGAATACCCCTGCCCTAGCCCCTGACCGCTGCCCGAACCGAACCAAACCTTCCTTCCCTAAGCCCAACTCGCGCGCAGCCCTGAGCAGTTGCAGCAAATCCGTTCGTGCTGCCTGCTCCGGCCACCTTTGGTCGTAAAACCACCGCCCAAACTTATCCAAAACCCAGGCGGTCCTAACCCTACAAATTTGACCCCAAACCGTGCCCTATAGAAGGAGAGCGGACCAAAACAACACAACCCCTCTTTTGATCACGTGCATAGAACACGACCCCCAACTTCAGGCCTTTTGACCACCCAGCTCCGGCCACCACCGGCCGAAGAATCATCGTGAGGACCTTCCCCAAGGTCTTTGGGTTATAAGAAACCAAAAAACAGACCCTAACTCGACCTATAGCCCTGGAACTAACCCTTACACTAAAACTGCTCAATTTGCGCGACCAGCTGCATCCATGGAGTCTCCAGCCTAAACCAGTGACCAAGCAGCCTGAACCACCATCCAACCACAACCCTATGGACCCTAACTCAGCCCTCAAACCATTGGTCAACCCCTCGAACAGCCTTAGATTAGCAGGTATGCAGAAAACGTGACTATCCACCATAAAACGTGAATTTGCATGAACATGTGAAGAACTTCATTCAAAACTGAAAACTCATGCATTATCATATCATTAATCTTAAAAAAGTGTAATATGATCTAAATTGTGGCCAAGAATAGATTCGAGACGTGCCTTTGCGTTATTTACGCTCATATTTACGTTACAGTCGCATAGATCGTAGTCCAGGACGAACGAGGCTTCAATCCTTCAAGTTTCTCTCAATCTAGACGTGAAAGTGTGTTTGAAGGTGTTGATGGAGGCTTCTGATCAGATGGAAGGCAGCTGGAGGGGGAAACGTGAATGAAGGGAAGGTTTTGGGGTTAAAAACATGACATATTTTTGTTGGTATAATGGGTTGGGACTTAATTAAATAATTAATCCAGGTTTAAAATATTAAAGCCCACCATTATATCGGATTTAAAACTTAAAATTTTCTTAATAACAAATTAAGGTTTTTTTAAAGTGTCTAAAATGCCCATAAAATGGCTTATTTTTGGTGAAAATGGACATATATATATATATACATAAAACTCTATTTTTTAAAAATAAAATCTTAAAATAATAATTTACAGCTCTTAAAAATCTTAGTCTAAGTTTCCGATGAAAAATATCCATTTCGTTCGTCCACAGTCCCGTCTATGCAATCGCAACATAAATTTTCTCAAAAAAATTCATAAATTTCATAATAACGGTTTGAATGCTATAATAAAGTTTAAAACATGCAAATAAATCACATAATTCACATAATGACACATAAAAATCATTTAACCCCTTTTTAACTTATTTTTAAATCATTAAATCCCCTAGTTATGCATGCGAGTTTACGTAACGTATTTTCGTGCGTTACACTTACTGCTGGTGCTGTTTTATATCCTTTTCGAGATCAGTCTTATCATTTCTCTACTATAAGTCATATCCCCAACATGGACAGTATTATCCGTTAAGATCTGGTATCCCTATTTTACGACCCACCTAGCCAATCTGATCAAGCAGCGCAACGTCAAAAACTTGACACACTAGAGCTTCCCAAGAGGTCACTCATCCTAGTACTACTCTCACCTTTGCACGTTTAACCCAACACCCCCCTCCACCCCCCTCCACCCCCACAATAAGTATAGTTATATGCTTCTTAGGAGACTCGAACTCATGATCTTATATCTGATACCAGTTGTTAGGATCAAGCGCTTACCACTAGGACAAAAACTATAGCTGTTATTCAAGACACAACTTAATTTTCTTATACTCGTGGCATCACAGACGAGTTGGGTTGTTGAGCTCATGAGTTTAGAGAGGGCGTGTCTCACTGTTGGTGTTGTCTCATATCCCTTTCGAGATCAGTCTTATCATTTACCTATTGACATCCTGTGAGACATCGGTTCTAAACATCTAATTAAGGAGTAAACAATAATTAAGCATCCAAGATCTAAGAACTAAAAGCAAAGCAAAGCAAAGGAAAAAAAAAAAATTTTAAAGAGGGCCGCGCTCGGGCGGCCAAAAACCGCCGCTCGAGCGTGCCCTGGACAGAGGCGCTACTGAGTTCTCAGAGTGGGGTGCGCTCAGGCTGCTAAAAATTGCAGCTCGGGCGCCCCCTACAGCAAAAACAGAACAGCAGAAAACATGCTTTGCAATTCCATCTAAAACTATTCCAATGTAATCCAAATCAACACATACATTATAAATGCAGTTCCTCCGATTAATACATGAAGTTCTAGAGTTTAACAACTACTCCAAAATAGAACATGCCATGATAACAACACGGCAAAGCTTGCATGACAATACAACATAATAATGAAGTTCGTTATCTAAACATGTTCTAACAACACTAGGTAGACATGCTGACACGACTTCTAAACCGAGTCTCACAGCTACAACTTTCTCTTGGAGCTAACCATGCCTCTTCTGACTTGATCCTGCCCCACCTGTTGCCAAGTACACATACAAAACAAAGCAACAGCCGGATAATCGGTGAGAACGACATTCCCAGTCAAAGCAACATAACAATTAATACAACAATCAACATGCTTTCAATACAACAATTAAATTAATAACAACATAATGAATGCATGTATTTTAAACCGGGATATCAATCTGATAAACGAGGGATTGCTGCTGTGCTTTTGGGATCCCGAGGATAAGATCACGTAACAACTCACCGACTCTCCCAATCGAGGTGGTGCCACGTATCTCACTCCTCTAGACTTTGAGCAACTATAATGAGTATGCTAGCACTAGGCGAAACGACTACGACCTAGGCCACTCAATCATAGTTCCCAAACGTCTAAACAAAAAGGGCGGTTCTGCCCGCTGAAAACAAGATTGGCTCAAGATGAATGCATAACATAAACATAACACATAAGTTATTTAACAAAAGCCAATAAAATCAAACAAGACACAAGTTCCTCATGCTAGAACAAGTGTAAATGCAAGTATATGATTTCAAAGGGAAAACTCGAGAACCACAGTCCCGAGTATGCTATCCCGCTACGATGACTGCTTTTACCTTTCAATGCAGTAGCTTCCAACTCTGGATACGCTACAAAAGAGACTGTATCAACAACTATACAATCTAACAACAACAAGGCAACGGTTCAAGGAAATTCTCTATACCGTTCTTTGTTCAAATCTCGGAAACGATCAAACAGTTGCTAACTCTGGGCTTGATACCTCCACACGAATCTGTACGGAGACAAATGAATGATCAATAACCAAGATCAACTTAAGCCAAGTTCCAACAACTCAAAAACGGTTCCAAATCCTCAAAACTCAAACCGACGGCATAACGGCTATAAACTGAACAAACCGACAACGCAGACAGCAGTTCAATAGCGATATCAACTCAATTCAATGATAATACAACAACAACAAGACAAACCCAACAAATCTCAAAACTCACATTTTCGAAAATAGCTTCCAAAAATCATAACAATTCCGAACGTCGCTCTAATTTAAAACCGACAGATAATAAACGATCAGAACCCCGCCAAGAACAACATACTAGAATCTAGATCGATTCTAACAACCTCCGAAAAACAAAACATATCTGATCGGAGAAATACTTACGGTATAACGGAGCTCTCACTGCAGTGATTACTAATCTGCCTTCAGAAATAATTTCTAACGGCCGGATCGAGCTCGGGAGGAAATCTGGAAGCTTGGAAAAGCTTGAAGGCGTCTTCAATGGTGGAGCACGGCTAGAGGAGGAAGATAGAGTGCCAAGAATAGTCAACCCTTGCTAGATATTATAACAATTTCAATATTTGCGTTTTAGTCCCTGAAAAATCCAATTTTTGCAAAATAGACCCTGATCAAAATCAAGTCGGCTCGTTAACTCTGGAAACTCTGATTATCTCAAATAAGCCCAATTAAGATAAAAACGGGGCTTTACAATTCTTCCCCACTAAGAAGAGATTTCGTCCTCGAAATCAACGAGAACCACAACTCATAAGATAGAATAAAGAACTAAAGACAGTAAGAAGAACTCACGTCAACTGAATAACTCTGGAAAACGTTGTCTCATGTCAGACTCTGTCTCCCAAGTCGCTTCCTCGACTCCGTGACAGCTCCACTGTACTTTCACTAATGAAATCAACTTGGTTCTGAGTTGCTTCTCTTTCCGATCAAGGATCTGAATCGGTCGTTCAAAATATCTCAGAGTCTCGTCTAACTCGGCTTCGTCAGGCTGAAGGATGTGAGTAGGATCTGGATGATACTTTTGCAGCATAGATACGTGAAAAACGTCGTGAATACCAGATAAAGACGGAGGAAGTGCAAGTCTGTAGGCAAGATCGCCTATCTTCTCAAGAATCTCGTACGGCCCGATGAATCTCGGAGATAACTTCCCTCTCTTACCGAATCTGACAGTGCCTCTGAATGGAAAAATCTTAAGAAAAACGCGGTCTCCCTGCTCAAAACTCAGAGGTCTACGTCTGACGTTCGCATACTTCGCCTGTCTATCTTGAGCTGACTTCATTCTGGTCTGAATGATCTTAACCTGCTCTGCCATATCTCTAAGCATATCCGGTCCCAAATCTGGTGACTCGGACAAATCATCCCAAAACAACGGAGATCGGCATTTCTTACCATACAATGCCTCAAAAGGCACCATACCGATACTTTCTTGGAAGATGTTGTTGTAAGAGAATTCGACAAGAGGCAAAGAATCCTGCCAACTAGTGCCAAAGTCTAGCACTACCGCTCGCAGCATATCCTCTAACGTCTGGATAGTCCGCTCTGACTGTCCATCGGTCTGAGGATGATAAGCTGTACTCAGATGCAATCGAGTACCAAGTGCCCCCTGAAGACTGTGCCAAAAGTGAGAAGTGAATCTAGGATCTCTGTCTGAAACGATCGACTTTGGCACACCATGCAATCTCACAACATTGCTAACATACAACTCAGCCATCTGATCATGACGATACGTCATCCTGTACGGAATAAAACACGCAGACTTCGTCAATCGATCGATCACTACCCAAATGGCATCGCATCCTCGAACGGATTGTGGTAGCTTCGTGACGAAATCCATGGAAATGTGATCCCACTTCCATTCAGGAATAGATAGACTGTGCAACAGACCTCCTGGTCGCTTCCGTTCTGCTTTCACCTGTTGACAATTCAAACACCGAGATACAAACCTCGCTACGTCGCTCTTTATTCTCTTCCACCAAAACTGGTTCTTCAGATCGTTGTACATATTACGACCTCCAGGATGAATACTAAACCGACTGCAATGAGCCTCTCGGAGAATACGCTGTCTCAACTCCGAAATATCAGGCACAACAATACGGTTATTCACGAACAAAACATCATCTCTAACCTGGAATTCAGACTGATGACCCGATCTGACTTTCTCTACTGAAATCTGGATGCTCGGCTCAGACTTCTGTGCTTCTCTGATTGCAACAAACAACTCTGGCTCGGCTTGAATAGCAAACACTCTGATAGTCTCCCTATCTGTTTCAAACTCTAAACCAGAAGTGCAACAATCATCGATCAACTGGGAAACACCCATAGTAGAAAGAGGTAAAAAACAAAGCTTTCGGCTCAAGGCATCTGCAACTGCATTAGACTTCCCCGGATAGTACTTGATTTCACAGTCAAAATCCTTCAACAGATCTAACCATCTTCTCTGTCTCATATTTAGCTCTGCCTGTGAAAACAAGTACTTAAGGCTCTTATGGTCAGAAAAGATCTCGAAAGACTCACCATAAAGATAGTGACGCCAGATCTTCAGAGCAAAGACGATCGCAGCTAGTTCAAGATCATGGACCAGGTAACGAGTCTCGTGCGGTTTCAGCTGCCTCGATGCATACGCTATCACATGCTTATGCTGCATAAGAACACAACCCAAGCCTCGGTTAGAAGCATCACAATAGACTGTGAAACCTCCAGTACCCTTCGGAATAGAAAGAATTGGAGCACTGGTCAGTCTCCTCTTCAGATCAACAAAGCTAGCCTCACAATCTGGAGTCCAAACAAAAGGCGCATTCTTCTGAGTCATCTGGGTAATAGGCTTGGCAATAGACGAGAAACCCTCGATGAAACGACGGTAATAACCAGCTAAACCCATGAAGCTTCGGATCTCCGGCACTGAAGTAGGTCTAGGCCAATTCATAACCGCTTCGATCTTGCTGGGATCGACAGAAATCCCATCTTCAGAAATAATATGACCGAGAAAGACAACTCGATCTAACCAGAATTCACACTTAGACAGCTTGGCAAACAACTGCTCAACTCGCAAAATCTGCAGTACGGTCCTCAAGTGCTCTGCATGGTCAGTACGGTTCTTCGAGTAGATAAGAATATCATCGATAAAGATAATGACGAACTCATCTAAATAACGCTGAAAGATACGGTTCATCAAACCCATAAAAACCGCTAGGGCATTAGTCAAACCGAACGACATGACTATAAACTCAAAGTGACCATACCTCGTCCTGAATGCGGTCTTAGGAACGTCTTCCTCTCGCACTCTCAACTGGTGATAACCTGACCTCAGATCAATCTTAGAGTAGACAGAAGAACCCTGCAGCTGATCAAACAAGTCATCTATTCGGGGTAAAGGAAACCTGTTCTTAACTGTAGCCTGATTCAATTGGCGGTAGTCGATACAGAGTCGCATAGAACCATCCTTCTTCCGAACAAAAAGCACAGGAGCACCCCAAGGCGATACACTAGGTCTGATGTATCCCTTGGCAATCAAATCCTCAAGCTGCTCCTTCAACTCTCTCAATTCAACAAGTGCCATACGATAAGGAGCTTTTGAAATTGGTTGAGTACCTGGCACTAAGTCAATACTGAATTCGAATTCTCAAATAGGCGGCAATCCAGGAACATCTTCCGGAAACACATCCGCAAAATCTCTAACCACTGGTATATCGACCAAAGCTGGGCTAGATTTCAGTACATCAACTGCATACACCAAATCCTTCTGCACCTTTCTGTAGCAAACGAGTCATAGATAACACTGAAATCAAAGGAATTCTAGATCGTGAACCCTTACCAAAGAATTTCCACTCGTCTGCCATTTACGGTCTGAACCTGACAACTTTCTGGAAACAATCGACTGTCGCCCTGTACTTGGTTAAAGCATCTATCCCGACAATATAATCAAAATCCGACAGTCCAAGTACAATACAGTCGAATTTTAACAAATTTCCTTCAAAACACAGTTCACAGTTCCTGACTAATCTGACAGAAACAATTCCTCCACCCAAAGGTGAAGTAACAGCTACTACTGTAGGCAACAACTCAGTTGGCAAAGTATGCAATAATACGAATTTCTCAGAGATAAAGGAATGGAAAGCACCTGTATCTATCAAAACATGAGCAGAATGACCAAAAATCAAACAGTTACCTGCTATAACATCATCAATTGTACCAAAATAATTAATTTTATAAAATTTAATTTAACGGATAAAATTTATAAATTTTCCAAAAATTCAAATTTATCCAAAAATCAATTTTAAAATTTTCGGACTCGAACAATTCGATCCGATGCCTCGTAAACCAATCAAAAACAATTTTCGATCGGATCAAAAACTAGAATTTCAAAAAATTAAAATTGTAATTAAAAATTAAAAATAATTTTTTCGGGCTGCCCGAGACAATCCCGGGCAGCCCGCGCCCCAAAAAGGGGCCCGGGCTGGGCAGCGATCCGCTCGCTGCCCCGGGCAGCGACAATCGCTGCCCGATTTGCCCATTAAAATTCAATTTTAAATTTTTGTTTTGTTTCAAAAACCGAGGCTTAAAAATTTTGTACAATCGATTAATTTAATCGTTTGATCTGAGCAATCTGTCTCTGATACCACTGTTGGAAAACGATGTTCAGATCAATTAAGAATTGATACCAGGTGCAGCGGAAGTTTAAAATTTTATTTTATTATATGGAACGATTCCATATATGGGTATCAAAACTTTTACGATTAAATTTGTTCAAGTAAAAATAAAACACAGTTAAATTTTTACCTCGTCAAGCAAAGGCTTGATCGTGGACTCCAACAGAATTTAATCTGCTCTTCTTGTAAATCCCGAGAACCGATGACAGTCACGATCTAACTCCGGAATTAGGTCCACGAATGAAAAACAGAAACCCTCTGATTTACTGCACTAGAAATCAATCAGAAGTTTTACGTAGAGAATAAACAGATATGATCTGTTAATTCGATTTGTAATTTTTCACAAAAATCACAAGTCGAATTTTCTCCAAAAGGGACAGAGGATTTCGAAAATCCCCTTGAAAATTCTAGAGTGTATTTTCAAAAATTGCAATATACAATGTGTGTAATTTTCGAACCCAACACCTCTATTTATAGATAATTTCTAGTTATAATTGTATCAGGACTCTAACTCCTTAAAGCCCACAATCCATAACTTAAGCCCAACAAGCCAAGCCTGTTGTTATAGAAATTAATATAAAATTCATCGTGACTCCGATTGATAAACTGATTTCACCAATGTCCACAGAAACCATTTATGCATCTTTTAGAGTCAAGATAATTTTTCTGAATCCGAATTCAGTGATTTCCAAAAATGCTCATCCCTATGTCATTTTAGGAAATCCCACTCCCTTTAGTTAAAAAGTCCAACTTCTCTTTCATTAAATTTAACTCTTTAAATTTAACTATCTCTACGGGGTTTTAGTAATCCATTACTTGTGTAACCCTCAATGGTTCAGGAATACAGCTAGCCGTGGGCTCACAACTCCTTGTGACTCGGAACAACAATTTCCGACTTACCCATCGAATCATGGTAAGAGCGCCTAGCAACATCGCCCCATGATTCCCTAGGTATTACTGATAGTGCCTGCAAGAACCAGTAGATTTTGGTTAGCGTACAGTACGGTCCCTTCAACCAAATATCCCGATCGAATCAACAACCATTGGTGCATCGAGAGTCGTTCGAGATTCGATAACTATGCATAACATCTTGGAGATCTATTAGTGACATCGCATATGTTACTAGGAACACCAAGTAACCTAAAACACATCATGTACTCTGGCCAGAGATTCGTCACACTAATATCTCCTCAGATCGCATAGGATATCCACACTCGCAAGTATGTGGTGAATCCTTGACAACAAAGCATCGACTCCTATATGTGTCGTAACTATACCCAATCCCGACACCTGATGACCGTAATAGAGTTGGTAAACGAGTCAAAGTACAGTACTAGCATATAGAGTCTCAATGATGTTTCAAGTAATAAGGACTAATGGTGTACAACCAAAACCGCGGACTTTATCCACTCGATAAGTGATAACCACTTGGAAATTCCGAATAGGGTAGTTCGATCATTCATCATATGAATATCCATTTGCATGCTTTGAACATCTCTATGTTCCATACCAATGAAACGTAGTACTCGACATTGCAAATGCTAGTCTCAATCTCGAGCGATCCTTATCCTTATTTGCGAACGGCTCAATTGACTAGGAACTGTTTAAAATATACAGTGACTATAAGATGTGTTTCATGATAGCCATCCCCATGTGCTACCACATCTTACATACACTATAGTATATTCAAGGTCTTTATCAAAACAACAATAGTATATCATAATATAACAATATGAAGAAAGATAAAGTCAATGCCATTATAAAAGTGTAAATTATATTAAACAAAAGATTGTTTTACATAGAGTCATAAAAGCCCTTAGCCACAAGTAGGGCTAACCGGGCACCCACTCTTTCAATCTCCCACTTGCCCTAAAGCCAACTAGTCATACTACGTAATCTCATTGCTTCGCGATGTTTGTCAAACAATGGTCCTGGCAAGGGCTTAGTAAGCGGATCAGCGATATTGTCTGTAGAGGTCACTCTCTCGACACTGATGTTCCGCAAAGCCAGAGCACAATATCGTACTATCATGTCAGAGAATGTACGAGAAAAAAACAAGTTAACAACCTTAAATAGAATATGAAAAGTTGTTGTCTGCCAAGTATAAATACATATCAAAGAATGCTTGAAAAAATATCCGGCTCCTTAGAAAAGAACTCACACATATATTCAAGTTATCAGAGGTAAAACTGAACACTTCAGTTTACTCACATACGAACAGTCAAGCAGTTCAAAGCTTACTTAAAAAGTATACATCCAAATCCGAAGAACACAAGCAAGAATATCATTGCATTAGATCAGTTGTATCACTTTATGCTTAAGTGTTGAGTTGTAATACAAGTATTGTATTTGTGTTTATCAGTTGAGATGCTGCAAACCACGTTGTAGTAAGACTCAGTCGAGGACTGAGTTCTTGAGCCTAGGAGTTCTAGGATAGGCAGTAGAATATAACTCCTAGTCTTGGAGTGGGAAGTTTCAAAGTGTTTTAATAGTCAAAGTCTTCTAGAGTGAACCCTTCCGAGGTGAAAGAAGAGGTGACGTAGAATATTTAGCTCCGAACATCCAGAAACAAACACTTGCCCATTTTATTTATTGTTTTACTTTCAATCGAGCACTCTCACTAACTCACTACTCAAATCAAGACATTTGATCATTAGTTATAATATGTTAATTGACATCATTCCGCACATAATATTTTTTTGCCAATTAACATCGACACGCGTGAAAAAAATTGTTCATTTGATCAACCTCAACTGAACTCAATTTAGAAGATTCAGGAGTCAACTCTACAGTGCCAATCACTTTTGGAAATTTGCATTCTCACCAAAACCGATCCCATCGAGAAATAAGTTTACGACACCCCAATTGATATTGTCAAGTGGTATCAGAGCGAGGCTCCTTCTCGTTTCTGAACTTATATCAAATGGACGTATTCGGAGAAAACGCTAAGAGCTTCTGGAACACAACTGTTGACAACTTCACCGCCAAGATTGCTGAAGCATGTTCTGCTGCTCAATTAAAGTCACGAACATAAATGAAGAAAGTTGCTTCATGGCTCATGATGATCAACCAACCATCATTAACCAAGCACCAGAGCAACCTTCCATGAGTGGACATGTATTTGATTTTAACTCCAATAATTTTACATGAGAGAAGTTAGCTGAAGCACTGCATGAAATGGCTAACGAGTATCAAAGACTGTGCTTAGAATTTGAGAAAGTCAAAGCAAAGCCAAATGACTTGCCACTCTGCTCAACTGAACCCGACTAGGAGGTGTCAGTTGACAAGATTAGTCTAGAGGCAGAGATTGCTAAGCTCAAGTCTAAGAATGATAACCTACAAGTTGAGAGTCGACAGTTAAAATTAGAGAATATGAGGATGACTGAGCTGATTCAAACTTCGAATAAGTCCTCAGTTTTGTTGACAGAATTGAAAGAGTCACAAAAGCCTATTGCAGACAAAGCTGGTCTCGAGTTTAGTGACATGGAATGCATGCCAACTGAGACAAGTGCTAAACCAAAACAGAATATGTGCAATAGAAAGTATATTAACTTTGTCAAACCCAGTTTGGCGCATGATTAGAGTAGTATTGCTCAACAGAATGATGAAATTGTTGAACTTAGAACAATGTCCGAAAGTTTGGAATTGAATATGCGCCAAAGAGCTCTTGCGTGAAGCAAGACTGAAAATCCAGTCAATTCAAACACATCTCGATGAAGGAAAAAGGCAACCATAGACCCTGCAGAAGTCTTGATCCAAAAATATATAGAAAGATTCATGATGAGGGAAAGATGAAATCACACACTAATCACAAGCATATTCAAGAACACATCACCCACATCACAATGCTCATCATTATACACATCACTGATCGCTTAATTCGGTATTTACTAGCAAGTGCACTACGTCAAGTAATAGTAAAGTGGACAGAGAGTTCAAGTATCGATCCCACTGGGACTGTTGTCAATTCTCAATATTTAATTATTTTACTTAATCTGGACAAAAATAATAAAGAAGGATGCAACGAATTAAATAAAAATTTGATTACTAAAAATAATAAGAATTAAAATAGAAAAATAATAAATTAAATTAAATAGAGACAATCAAGACACACGGAGGTATAGAACAAATTATGTAACATATAGTCGACTCAGGACTCAGATTTAATCTTAGATTACAGGAATTCTCCTAACTTGTTCAAAGGTCTATTTCTAGAACAATCAAACCTACTCAAATATTGACGGATTAATTTTTGGTAATTCTAAACAAATTTGAATGCATTAAATATTTGTGAAAATTTAGTTTTCACCTAAACCGCACACTGAAACCGAATTCTATTTCTAGTCGGTTTTACCATGTGTTAATTATCAGAGTGATCGAAATCAATACCTCCTCTGTCGACTTGGAATCGATGAACATGCAAGCAAACAGTTGATCAGACTATTCACAAGACAAATATAAATCTGACAATCAATAAAATAAAATCAACTCTGAAAAATTCCAAACAAACATCCAAGTTTTTTACATGAATTTGTTTGGCCCAATCACACCGTCTTGGTTGAAAATAAACTACTCAATTAAAACTAGAATTCAAAAATAAAATAAAGAAGACAAAGAAAAGAAAAGAGAAATCTTCTCTCCCAAGCCTTGTAACCGCCTCCCTTGCATTGTCTGCGTTATGGAACTTCGGAACCCTAAAAAATATGATATATATCCTATTTATATGGTCTGAAACCCATACCAATTAAATTTCTTCCAACATAAGGACTTTTCGAAACAGTCTGACGTCGGAACCCGCACTCGAGCAAGTGGAATTCTTGCTCGCGCACGCAATGAAAAGCAGGTTTCTGGAGTTGTAACTCGCGCGCGCGCGAGTTCAGTTCTCGCTCGCGCGCCACACAATTTCTACTGCGAGCGATG
Source organism: Henckelia pumila (assembly GCF_033568475.1). Lineage (NCBI taxonomy): Eukaryota > Viridiplantae > Streptophyta > Magnoliopsida > Lamiales > Gesneriaceae > Henckelia > Henckelia pumila. The sequence goes on from NC_133121.1 coordinate 16,247,022, forward strand.
ATTTTGAAAAATTCATATATCGAGTTATAGCCGTCGGATCGAGCTGAAATTTGGACAGCAGCTTGAAAACATCTTGATTTATAATATAAACGATGAAGATTGGATTTCGATTTCTCTAAAATTAAAAATGATTTTTCGACCAAAGATGCTCAGTAATTCATTTTTCAAAAATCCATTTTCCTACAAAATCAACCGGGAGAGTGAAATACAAAACATGCACTAAAACACATAAAAACACATAAAAATAATATGAATGCACAAAAAATAGAAATAAAAATATCACAAACTAATGCATACAAAATGCACTTATCAACACCCCCATACTTAAACCTTGTTCGTCCTCGAGCAAGACAAACAATGCAACAAGCAATATGAAAACAACGACATAAGTAAGAATGAATCATGAATAACATAGCCTCCGATAAGTTTCAACTTCAACAACTAAAAACCACAAAATTCTAATTGACCACAATACACTGTCAGTTTAACGTAAACGTGTGTGCGCGTCATATTATTCTAGTTTCATGCAACTTCAAAAGAATATGTCTTAAGAATGCTTAGCGACCTATGACAGTTCAGTGAAAGTGTCACAATCTAGCACTCCTTCATCCCAACAATCTCAAACAAAAACATGCACTTTTTTTAAATTAATTACGCACCATCGGATTTTGCACCCGGTTTTTTTTAAGCCCCAACAATTACTCGCAAACTTAACTATAACTAATATAGGATTCGAATTTCAATCCCCTCGTCTATAGCCCGGATGGAGCTACAATCCCATTAAACCCGCAAACTTAGCCATGGAAGAATTGATTAGAATTTCAACCATTTTCCAAGCCCGGATTGAATTATTATTTTTAAAAAAAATTCAAAATTTTTTAAACCCCATTAAATTCGCATACTTAGTCAAGAACAAGGATTAGGATTCCAATCCCTTACTCGTAACCCGGATGGATTTAACTTATGTTTCTACCAAAATATTTCAAAAATTTTCTAGGTGCACCCAAGATCATACATGCAATGTCTAACAATCATCGGGAATCCAAAAACACTATCATGATCAACAAACACCTATTGTCATGCAATGGTCAAATAAACACGAACTTCATCAATTACTTCGCTACACTACACCAGTCTAACATGCGTGCTTAAAAATGATTCACGATTCAACCAACATTTTCTCATGTTTAATCAAAAGCAACATTAATTTTTTTTTTAACAATTCCATCACCATAGGCCAACAGTCATCATTATATTTATTCACACAACACAAACACAAACACAAAATATAATGATATGCATGAATACGAACTATATGCAATAAACTAGACCAAATGAATGCAAAACAACAAAATAAACAAACTAATCTACCCCCCTCCCCATACTTATCCAAAGCATTGCCCTCAATGCTCTAGAAACACAACCAGTATGCACAAACAAAGAACAAATGCAAGACGAACAACAAAAACAGAATGAAACTGAAAACTGAAACTCCCCTGGTTAATTCGCTGGAATCTCCATCGTTCTCTTCCTCTTCACACTCTAGCAGCGACATCTTTTGAGGTGACAGTAGCAGACTGGGTGAATCGGCATTCACGGCAAACTGGCATGGGAAAGAACAAAAATCAAATATAAATAAACAAAAACCAAAAATTAAACTAAAAGATCAAGGGAAAGAATACTGGGTTGCCTCCCAGTTAGCGCTAAGTTTATATTCTACAGCCCGACTATGCAAAAGCAGTCATCAAAGAGCGGCTACCGCCCATAGTAAGAATCATAGGACTCTACGTATGGATCTTGATTTTCTACGCCCTCAAGCTTGGCGTGATATATGCATTGAAAGCTCATCGGTCCAACAATACTCGGCATAAATTGATTATTATGGAGTGAGACTCCAATTCTAGGCTGAAGCTCATAGAGGATGAAATACTGTGGAGTTGGCGTCAATGGAAAGAACAGATCTTCTAATGGTGCACATGTAAAGACCATTAAAGAGTTTAAGTCCTCCGCCTTGAATGTTTCTTCCTCCTCCACTGTCACTTTTAGCTCATCTTCACATGAAGATTCCTCAAAAAATATTTTCTCTTGATCTGGCTCAAGTTCTGCTGCAGGATCACTTTCCCATGAAGTTTCTACTAATTGATCAAAGCAAATCACTTCATTCTCTTGGCGAGTAACAGGAACTGATTCCATGAGAAGCGCGATCTGCTCATCCAAGAAACTCAAAGAGTTGTTGTGGCTTTCTAAGAACTTCTGATTTATCTCTGTATGCTGTCGCACAAAGCTCTCCAACTGAGCCATATGATCCTCAAAACGCCCTATGCCAGTTGCCCAAGCTCCATAATCTATCAAACTTCTTGTTAGCTCATCTAACCCACCATAAAAAATTTGAGTTAGAGTGTAGTTCGAAAAATCATGACATCGAAACCTGTTAGCCAAATCATAATCTCCCCCAAGCAGCATAGAATGGCTCTGAGTATTGTTGGCCAAACCATGTGAACACTTGTCGATGATTCATCTCCAAGTACCTCACAATAAAAAAAAATTAAAATTAATAAATAAATAACAAAAAAAAAATTTCTAGTCTCAAACAAATAATCTATCTTGATATTAACTAAACAGTCCCCGGAAACGGCACCAAAAACTTGACCGCTTAATTCGGTATTTATTAGCAAGTACACTATGTCAAGTAATAAGAAAGTGAACAGAGAGTCCAAGTATCGATCCCACAGGGACTGTTGTCAATTCTCAAGATTTAATTATTTTACTTAATCTAACAAAAATAATAAAGAAGGATGCAACGAATTAAATAAAAATTTGATTACTAAAAATAATAAGAATTAAAATAGAAAAAAAATAAATTAAATTAAATAGAGACAACCAAAACACACGCAGGTACCAAACAAATCATGTAACATATAGTCGATTCTAGACTCAGATTTAATCTTAGATTACGGGAATTCTCCTAACTTGTTCAAAGGTTTATTTTTAGAACAATCAAACCTACTCAAATATTGACGGATTAATCTTTTGTAATTCTAATCAAATTTGAATGCATTAAATATTTGTGAAAATTCAGTTTCACCTAAACCGCACACTGAAACCGAATTATATTTCTAGTCGGTTTTATCATGTGTTAATTATCAGAGTGATCGAAATCAATACCTCCTCTGTCAACTTGGAATCGATTAACATTCAAGCAAACAGTTGATCAGACTATTCACAAGACAAATATACATCTGACAATCAATAAAATAAAATCAACTCTGAAAAATCCCAAACAAACATCCAAGTTTTTTACATGAATTTGTTTGGCACAATCACGCCCTCTTGGTTGAAAATAAATTACTCAATAATTAAAACTAGAATTCAAAAATAAAATAAAGAAGACGAAGAAAAGAAAAGAGAAATCTTCTCTCCCAAGCCTTGTAGCCGCCTCCCTTGCGTTGTCTGCGTTCTGGAACTTCGGAACCCTAAAAATATGATATATCTTTTATTTATATGGTCTGAAACCCATACCAATTAATTTTCTTCCAACACAAGGACCTTTCGGAACAATCTGATGCCGGAACCCGCGCTCGAGCAAGTGAAATTCTCGCTCGCGCGTGCAATGAAAAACAGGTTTATGGAGATGTAACTCGCGCGCGCTCGAGTTCAATTTTTGCTCGCGCGCCACACAATTTCTGCTGCAAGCGATAATTTTTAAAAATTCATATCTCGAGTTTAGCCGTTGGATCGAGCTGAAATTTGGAAAGCAGCTTTAAAACATCTTGTTTTATAATCTGAAAGGTGGAGATTGAATTTGGAATTCTCTAAAACTAAAAATGATTTTTGGACCAAAGATGCTCCGCAATTCATTCTTCAAAAATCCATTTTTCTACAAAATCAACCGGGAGAGTGAAATACAAACACATGCACTAAAACACATAAAAACACATAAAAACAATATGAATGCACAAAAAATAGACATAAAAATATCACAAACTAATGCATACAAAATGCACTTATCTATCACTCATAGTTTGATACACATTATTTAAAATCACAAACCTTATGGGATAAATTCAATGATAGGCCAGTTCGGTTAATCATAGTATGGATTCGTAAAAAACTAATTAATCGAGGACCCACGTAGACTTGGGTACCATAGTACTGTTCGATTTTGTGTTTACAGGTGAGAGGTACAGAAGGACTCATGAAATCATTTTGGGCATAAAAATATTGAGAAATCAAAGAGGTATAATGATATCGTTTTCCAAACTGAAGTAAATAGAAACTAAAAAAAAAATCAGTTTTAGAGGAAAACTGAAGTAAAGGGGAACTTCAGTCACACAAATCCTGAGAGGATTACTTAAATCTTGAAGACAGCAACCGAATCACATATCTTGATTCAAAACTAAGCTTTCTTTTCCTTATCTTTTAAATTTTAAGAATTAGTTAGATTTATTAATTCAGTTTGCTTCACAACAGCTAAGATGGTTGTGCAAAGTCAGTTTCGATCATATGAAAGTATTTTGCATGAATTGAAATAAATGGAACAATAGAGTAAATAGAAATATATTTTATTTATAGATGATATTGTACAATATCTATTTTCCATTCTATTGTCATCATCCACAAGCCCATCAAGGTTCCCAGTTCACCGGTAGATGTTTCTTGGAACTCCGTAGTAGCATTTATCTTATTCAGAATCTGAAGTTATTTCATGAACATCAGGAGGAAGACACCTTCAGAGATGAAGACATCTTCACACTTGGAAGTACCAATTCGTTGCTTGTACTTTTCAAGTCATTTGTCCTCTTCTTGCGGAAGAGGTGTAGCAACTGACTGCAATGACTTCACCTTAGCTCTTACAAATTTCGTCTTAACAGAGACATATTCTTCATATTTCTTCTTTTGTACTTCCATTTTTGCTTACATCTTAAATGAAATAAAATATTTTTGATATCTATTTTATAGATATTTTTTAGCATACGAAGAGTCGCACACATGTTCACATTTTCTTATGAACACTTCAGGTACTCTTAAGAATACGAAGATACAACACGATTCTCAACATAACTTTTACAGTGAAATCATTATCTGACGGGAATGAAGACGCGTTGAAGTGGTCAACTGATAAAGGCAAAATGAGTAGATCAACTCCCACAAATAATGACAATCGAGATTCAACTCAGGAAAAGATGACGAGCCAAACTGATTCCATCAAGTCCATCATTCCTAACTAAAGCGTTAAGGGACAGCATTAAATGAGAGATAATGCTATATTCACAAAAAAAAAAGATACATAACAAAAGTTTCAACAATATCAAAAAGAGGGAAATTGTTTGAGTACAAGTAGTTTTGATGTTGTCGAAACTACACGAGCAAGACTGAAGAAGAAGATTGAACAAGCTTTCAAGAAAAACTACATAGATAAACTAAGATGACTTTGATCAGAGCCTGAATAAAATCATCAAGCAGTCGAGTCAAACTAAGTTCACTTTGTAAACTGCATTCAGTTTAGGAGCTAAACTAAATCAGTCTCTCTCAAGGCCAAACTGTCCGAAAGCCAAACTGCTTTAAAGCCAAAACCGAGTTACCCAGACTAAAAAATTGAGCCACTAAACCATCCAAGAGACTGCGTAATCAAGACAGACTCAAACTAACTCTCGTGGATAGACTTTTCCGTACACAGCTAACGCTGCAAATCCAGAGCAGAACAGTGTACTATCATGTCAGAGAATGTACGAGGAAAAGACAAGTTAACGGCCTTAGTTTGAATATGAAAGATTCGTTGCCCGTCAAGTATAAATATATATCAAGGAATACTTGAAAAAGCATCCGGCTCGTTAGAAAAGAAATCACGCATATATTCAAGCTATCAGAGGTAAACTGAACACTTTCAGTTTACTCACATACGAACAGTCAAGCAGTTCAAAGCTTACTTCAAAAGTATACATCCAGAACCGAAGAACAGAAGAAAGCATATCATTGCATTAGATCATTTGGATCACTTTATGCTTAAGTGTTGAGTTGTAATATAAGTATTGTATTTGTGTTTATCAGTTGAGGTGCTGCAAACCTTCTTGTAACAATAATCAGTCGAGGGCTGAGTTTTTTAGTCTAAGAGTTCTGGGATAGGCAATAGTGTGTAAGTCCTAGTCTTGAAGTGGGCTGTTGTAAAGTGTTGTAATAGTCAAATTCTTCTAAAGTGAATCCTTTCGAGGTGAAAGAAGGAGTGACGTAGGAGATTTAGCTCCGAACATCTAGAAACAAACACTTGCACATTTTATTTATTGTTTTACTTTAAGTCGAGCACTCTCACTAACTCACTCCTCAAATCAAGACATTTGATCATTAGTTCTAATCTTTTAATCAACATCATTCTACACATAATATTTTTGTTTGTCAATTAACATCGACACACGTGAAAAGAAAATTGTTCAGTTGACCAACTTCAACTGAACTCAATTTAAAAGATTCTGGAGTCAACTGCTACAGTGCCAATCAGTTTGAGAAATTTGCATTCTCACCCAAACCGATCTCATCGAAAAAGCAGTTTACGACACCCGAATCAATCATGTCAGGATTATTTAAAACTAATAATATTATCTCATTCTAATAACCCCAAATAAACATACATAATATTATCGCACAAGTTGGTGTTTTCATTTAAAAACTAATAATATTATCTCATTCTAATAACCCCAAATAAACATACAGAATATTATCGCACAAGTTGGTGTTTTCATTTAAAAACTTCTAAATATAGGGATACTGTGGAACCACTTTGTTTTAAAAAATATATAAAATCAGCTCATAGTAAAAATTAAGGTGACAGACTTTTCAAAAAATAAAATAAAAAATTAAGGTGAAAGAGAACAATGGATCCTGCTGCATTGACCCTAGTAGTATAAAAATCCCGATCTAATAAAAAGTCCAATGGGCCAATATAGGCCCAAAAATTTCTCTCTTCCTAAATTGCCCATTAAATTTGTCCAAATGACATTCCATTTTTTTTTTAAAAAAAAAAAAAAAAAAAAAGGGTTGACCCCGAAGGGGACCCCATCCCACATGAGTCAGAGGCCCACGTGTGTGTATATATATATATATACACATAGATTTTACCCATGCATAACATTAATCTTTATCATTTATATAAATCTTGTTTTTGTCTTACCAAAATGGCTAATTACAATTTTTTTAACATACTCTATGGAATCAGATGTCTCATTTCTGTAATCAGAAGGATTGGAATGTATTACTTTTTGAGTAAACTTTTTAAAAATAACAAAAATAGTCCGTTTGAAGTTACATATTATTAATCTATGTATAAATAATCTTATCTAGTTTCATGTTTTTTTTGCTATTTATTTATCCATCTTTCAATTATTTATGTCACATCAATCAAATCATTAATTATTTATCTTACATCAATCAAATCATTGAATTTAAATTATTATATTATCATTATAAATAATATTATTTATATTTTATTAATTATTAAAATAATAAAATGGTAATTTACTATTTTTATATAAAATATAATCAATCAAATCAAACAAACCATAATCTATCAATCAAATCAAATCTTATATTAACTATCATTTTTTATTTATTTTTTATTACAATATATTACTTATCTCTATATTATTTATTTTATCACTCACTCCAAACGAACCTTTAAAGTAGGATATCGAGAATATATATATATATATATATATAATGAGTAGGTCTATGAGAAGGATATATTTATAATAAAAAAATAAAATGTTTTTTTTTGAATTGGATCAAATATGAGATCCATTTCATAAATTTTTTTGTGTATTATTATTATTTTTTATGACGTGGAAATCCGCAGTCGCTACCTTTCGATGCGCACTGGGTAATCCCGGACTAACGCAAAGCCTGCAGACTACATTAGTCAGGTAAATCACACTAGTTAAACCCTGTGTGACAGACTAGTCAAAGAAAAATGTTGATAAGTGTAATTGAACTCATAATCTCTGACCAAGAGTTCATAAACTCTAGTGTTATGCTTAACTCTTTTTGACCGTACCTAAATACAGTTCTTATTTTTAAACCTTTCAAATTTTCAATCAAGTAAAGATCATGATTCTCTGCAGGAAGGATTAAAGATGACAATAATTATTCGATCTCACTAAATAAATCAATATTACTCATATCTCACAACAAATTACACTTTATACGGTATTCAAAGTCCTAAATTTGAGATAAGCTTCAAGTTAGAGACTCCATTAATATTATCCTCTCTCCCAAACCAACAACAATAAAATATAAATATATTTTACATAGTTGCATAATAGAAATTAAAAATTCGCGCATTATCAAATAATCATTACACATATTTTCAATATAAATGTCCATAGTTTTGCAACAAAAATAATTTTACTCCAAAAGCAATTATGTACAAAAAAATTCATATTATCCCCATAATTTGAAAATACACCTCCAAAAGCATACTAAAAATAAAGCCAAGCCCTAACTTATCTGTCTCTCGGTATCAGTAAACAAAGCATCAGTTGTACGTATATGCAGATAAATAATGACGAAAAATTTGCAGAGAGCTAAGATAATAAATTTATTTTATTTTGACTCGCCGTTTTAATGACGTATATCGTAACAAATAAAAATTATATAGAAAAGTAACACGTTAGCATATTGTTTTAATAACATGTTATAGGCTCGCCGTTTGATCAACCAATATACTCGAAGCATCTGCACCTAAATCTACGTGACCCCTCACCTCGGTCCATTCCTTGAAATTTGAATAAATAAATAAATATATTTGTTTTTAAGTTTACCTTTAATTAAATTAATTAAATTTATTAATTTTTCGATAACTATTTTTTATTTCATATTGAATTTGTGTATATATTTTGATATTAATGGCAGTTTGTAATGACGAGTCCAATTAATTTAATATTAAAATTTCATTTTAAGTTCAACTTTATTTAAAATTAAATAATACAACATAGCAACGAAGATTTTATGAAAAACTAAAATGAATGACGTGAAAACAGAAAATATAAATCACATATAATAAAACAATGAAATCTACTAAATGTTCGATGGTTTTGTTTTGCTTTGTTTTAAATGATGTCTGTAAATACGTTAGCCAGATAAACCGCATTAGACATGTTTAGCTAATGTGACAGAGTATTCCAAGACGATGTTGACAAAGAAAATCGAATTTTTGACATCTGGTTAAATGCTCACCTAGTACTTCATCAATTTAGACACCTACTTGACGGCAATGTTCAATGTTTTCTTGATCTGCTCACATGATGTTTTCTTCTCTTTGAAAGACAATTATTATTTGAATTGGTTTCTTGTAAGACGGTCACAATAATCTATATATTTGAGATAGATTGATCCGATCCATATTTGTAGTGAAAAATAATGTTCATAACATAAAAATAATATTTTTCAATGGTGAGAAAGTCATTTCACAAAATTGATATGTGAGATTGAATAATTTTTTATTTGTTTTTTTTTATAACGACATTGAATTGGGTTTTGGTGTAAACAAATATATTGAATATGTGTTTTTTTAGATGTTACGGAAAAAAGACAAAAACATTTACTACTACTGATTAAGGACAAAAAGTCCATCAAAATAATTCGTAGTCTCCATAATATGTATATTATTGAAAATATATTATTTTATTGTTGTCGAATATTGAGTTGTAAAAAGTTAAAAATTAGTGTGTGATGATGTAGATGATGATGTATTAATTTTTGGAATAATCTCAAATGTGGATCTATAAATATGTCTTCATTTGTGATGAAAAATACAATTGAGTTGAGAGAAAAATATTATAAAGTGTAGAGTTTGATATATTTTGAGTTTTGGAGTATTTACTTTTTACCGTAATTTTTTAATTTTTCACAACACGTTATCAGCACGAAGTTCTAAAAGTCCTCCATATTTTTCCAAGCTCCAAAACACAAGAAAAAGGTAACAAAAGTAAGAATATTTATTTTATTATTTATTTATTTGTTATGTATATATTTAATATATAATATCATGTTATTATCAGAAATGATCAAAAAAAATTAGTTTTTAAAAACTTGTTATAAATCCTGGGAGGATGTTAAGACGACATCCCACACTCCCAGTAAGGGATACGACAAGTATAAAAGCCTCTAAGGTTTTTAAACAATAACGTGATATGATATATATTTAATATATATATGTATATATACTAACTATATTTGTATAATTTCACAAAATTATATAAAAGGCTGTTTGTGACACCGATCTTATAATAATGTGATATGATATACTATATCAGACTTTATACTAATTATATTTGTATAATTTCACAATATTATATAAAAGGATGTCTACAGCACCGACCTTATAATAATGTGATATGATATACATAAGTATTTAATTATGATTATCATTATATACATCACATGATTATCACGAATTTTTATTCAATACATACTCGATTTTTTTCCTTACCCCCAACGGTAACAAACAATAACAAAACGGCTAGTTTTTAGCCTATAATTATGTTCACTCAAACTCATTTTCAATCACACCAAAATTCACTCTTTCTCTCAAAATATTTTCTCCTCGGTTTTTTTGAAGATGAAGATGATGGTATTTCTAAGGCTATTTTTCATAACGATTATGATCATCATGCTCACGAGTTTTGTACTCACCGACGATTATCTACCGCACAATTTTCATCAATTTTTAAACATACTTGTACTCGTCGTTTATCCATTATTTTGTATTGTCATTTTAATGGAAATTAACTTATAAAATGCATTGTTATTTTTCTAGTACCACCATGTCAAATTTGACAAAACTTAAATTTGTTGCTCTCGATATCACTAGAAAAGAACAAAGAATTGTTAATGAGAAATCATCAATCCCGACCCAATGTATCTACGGCATTTCCAGAAGCAAATGTCGGAAGTAAAAATGAAAACCAAAATCAAAGGTATAAACTAGATTTTGGTCGAGGTCGAGGTCGAGGATGTGGTCATGAACGTGGACGTAGAAATGATTGCGGTCGTGGTTACGTCCGTGTATATGAAAATAATCGAGATAGTTACTTCAATAACTAATCTCAAAAGAACTTCACAAACCACCCAAAAAGGCAGCATGAAAATATGAGTGAAAATAAAATCACTAAAAAAATATGAGAGTGTTTGTTATAAATGTGGCACTCCAAGACATTGGTCACGTACCCCTGAGCACTTATGTAAGCTCTTTAAAGTATCGATAAAGGGGAAAGAAAAAAAGACCAATTTTGTTGAAAAACAATAACCATTTAAGTGGTTCAACTTATTTCAATGCTGCCGATTTTTTCAAATGATTTCGAGAATATTGATTAATATATTGGTGGGACTGAAATGTAACATGCTATATTTTTCATGCATTCTTATAAAACATGCTATACTTTGCATATATATATTATCCTTGATTTTCTTTATTGCATTTTTTTGAAGTATGAAAAATGCTATGAGCAAAGATAAACCCATGAAAGTTTGCATACCCGATAGTGGTACAACACACACTATTCTCCGAGATAAAAGATATTTTTTGTAATTAAAACCAACAAAAACAATGGTGAATACAATATCAGGTCCTGTAGACTTGATTGAAGGTTGTGGAAAAGCACATTTTTTGTTACCTAATGGTACAAAATTTTTGATAAATGATGTTTTATATTCACCAGGATCAAAAAGAAATTTGTTGAGTTTCAATGACATATATTCTCATGGGTATGATACTGAGACGATAACTGATGGAAATCAGAAATATATGTGTCTTACCACATATAAATCAGGAAAGAAATATGTGGTTGAAAAATTATCAATGTTCCCTATTGGATTGCATTATACACATATAAGGCCAATAGAATCAAATATGGTGGTTAATAGTTCTTCAATATTAAACAATTGGCATGATCGATTAGGACATCCTGATTCAATAATGATGCGAAGAATTATTGAAAATACACATGGTCATCCATTGAAAGACCAGAAGATCTATCAGAATAGTAAGTTTCAATGTAAAGCATGTTCTCTTAGAAAACTTATTATAAGACCATCGCCAGCTAAAATCCAAACATAATCATCCATATTTCTTGAACGTATTCAGGGTGATATTTGTGGGCCAATTCATCCACTATGTGGACCATTTCGATATTTTATGGTATTGATCGATGCTTCTAGCAGATGGTCACATGTATGCTTATTGTCAACTCGGAATGTGGCATTTGCAAGATTAATGGCTTAAATAATAAAATTGCGAAATCAATTTCCCGATTATACAATCAAGAAAATAAGACTTGATAATGCTGGAGAATTTACTTCCCAAAATTTCAATGACTATTGTATGTCAATGAGAATTATTGTTGATCATCTTGTTGCTCATGTTCATGCACAGAATAGATTAGCTGAATCATTGATTAAATGTCTACAACTGATTGCTAGACCAATGATTAAATGTCAATGAAAATAAGACTTGATAATGCTGGAGAATTTACTTCCCAAAATTTCAATGACTATTGTATGTCAATGAGAATTACTGTTGATCATCTTGTTGCTCATGTTCATACACAGAATAGATTAGCTGAATCATTGATTAAATGTCTACAACTGATTGCTAGACCAATGATTATGAGAACAAAACTCCCTATTTCTATATGGGGACATGCAATTTTACATGTTGCGGCATTAATTCGCATCAGACCAAGTGCATATCATAAATTCTCCCCATTGCAGCTTGCATTTGGTAAAGAACCAAATATTTCTCATCTGAAAATTTTTGGATATATGGTGTACGTGCCCCTATTGCACCACCTCAACGATCAAAAATGGGTCCTCAAAGAAAAATCGGTATTTATATCAGTTATGATAGTCCATCAATCATTCGATATCTTGAGCCTCAGACAGGAGATGTGTTTACAACACGTTTTGTTGATTGTCATTTTAATGAAAAAATCTTCCCAATGTTAGGGGATAAAAGAAACACATCGAAAAAGAAATCACATGGTATGTACCATCATTGTTACATTTGGATCCAAGGATCAAACAATGTGAGAAATATGTACAGCAAATTGTGCACTTGCAAAGAATTGCAAATCAAATGCCAGATGCATTTGCAGACACAAAAGGGGTAACAAAATCATATATACATGTAGTAAATGCCCCTGCTCGAATTGAAATTCCAAAGAAACAAATTGAAGACACTCATGATGTCATAAAACGCTTGAAGCGTGGAAGGCCAGTCGGTTCCAAGGATAAAAATCCTCGAAAAAAAAGGCATAGAGAAACACGATGATCATAAAATAGAAAATTGTGTTCCATAAGAAACACCTGATGATGAAAATGTTCTGTCAGAACCACAAACTGACGAGAATCGTGAAATCTCTATCAATTATATTAATACTGGAAAAATATGGAACCGAAAAGACATAAAAGATATTGGTGAGATATTTTCTTATAATGTGGCTTGTGACATCATAAATGAAAATGATGATCATGAACCAAAATATTTTGGTGAATGTAAAACTCGTCATGATTGGGCCAAATGGAAAGATGCCATCCATTTGGACCTATAGTCCTCACACCTGAAGGTGTAAAATCTGTTGGATATAAATGAGTTTTTATTCGAAAGCAAAATGAGAAAAATGAAATAGCAAGATATAAAGCTAGACTTGTTGCACAAAGTTTTTCTCAAATGCCTGAAATTGATTATGAAGAAACGTATTCTTCTGTTATGGATGCAATTACGTTTCGATATTTGATTAGTTTGGCCGTGTATAAAAGTTTGGAAATGTGTCTTATGGATATTGTTACAGTTTACTTATACAGATCACTTGATAGTGATATATACATGAAAATCCCTGAAGGATTTAAGATGTCTGAAGCACAAAGTTCAAAACCCAGATAATTTTATTCTGTAAAATTGCAAAGATCATTATATGGGTTGAAGCAATACGGCCGAATGTGATATAATCGGCTAAGTGAGCACTTGATGAAAAAGGAATATGTAAATGATCCAATATGCCCTTGTGTTTTCATCAAGAAAACAACATCCAGATGTGTAATTATTGTTGTATATGTTGATGATTTAAATATCATTGAAACGAATAAAGAAATTCAAGAATTTATTATGTACTTGAAGAATTCAAAATGAAGGATCTTGGGAAAACCAAACTGTCTGGGTTTGCAAATCGAACAAAAAGAATGTGGAATTTTTGTTCACCAGACAAATTATACAAAAAAGATCCTTAAACGTTTTAATATGGATAAATCATATCCATTAAGTACTCCAATGGTTGTAAGATCATTAAACATAGAAAATGATACATTCCGTCCATGTGAAGATGATGAAGTTATTCTTGGTCCAGAAGTACCATATCTAAGTGTCATTAGTGCCCTTATGTATCTTTCAAATTGCACTAGACCTGATATATCTTTTGCTGTAAATTTATTGGCAAGATTCAGTTCATATCCAACAAAGAGGCACTGGAACGGAATTAAACATATATTCCGTTATCTACGAGAAATGACAGATTTGTGACTTTTGTACTCAAAAGACACCAATCAAAGTATCATTGGTTATGCTGATGCTGGATATTTATCTGATCCACATAAGGCACGTTCCCAAACCGGATATGTATTTACTCGTGGAGGCACAACAATTTCTTGGCGTTCACAGAAACAAACACTCGTAACAACTTCATCAAATCACGCTGAGATTATTGCGCTACATGAAGAAAGCCGTGAATGTGTTTGGCTAAAATCAATGACACAACATATCCAAATTTTTTGTGGATTATCAGTAGACAAGAAGCCTGTGACGCTGTATGAAGATAATGTTGCATGTATTGCTCAAATGAAAGAATGATGCATCAAAAGTGACAGAACCAAACATATCCCCCCAAAGTTCTTTGCCTACACTCAAGAACTTGAGAATAACAAAGATATTGATATTTGTTACATTCAATCAAGTGAGAACTCATCAAATCTCTTCACAAAGGCACTTCCTACGACAATATTCAGAAAGCATATATATAACATTGGGATGCGCAATCTACGGAATATGTGAAGAATCACTTGTGTTAACATGAGGGGGAGTTTACGTGGCTGCACTCTTTTTTTCTTGCTATGGTTTTTAACCCACTAGGTTTTTCCTAGTAAGGTTTTTAACGAGGAAGCATAAAACACGTAATAAATACAATCATCATATGACGATCATCATAACAAGGAGGAGTATTGAAAATATATTATTTTATTATTGTTGAATACTGAATGTTGAATAATGAGTTGTAAAATGTTGAAAATTAGTGTGTGATGATGTAGATGATGATGTATTAATTTTTGGACTAATCTCAAATGTGGATCTATAAATAGGTCTTCATTTGTGATGAAAAATACAATTGAGTTGAGAGAAAAATATTATAAAGTGTAGAGTTTGATATATTTTGAGTTTTGGAGTATTTACTTTTTATCGTAAATTTTTACTTTTTCACATATATTTATTTTTAGAAAAAAAAAACGAATTTTCGCTTGAAACTTGAAAGTCAAATTATAAATATCTTAGTCAAAAAAATAAAATAATAATAATCATCCAAAAGTATTTGTATTTCGGGAAGTTCTATGTCACGTCACCCCAAGGGCAGTGCCTTGTGTGCTTATATGATCTTATTTATTTTACAAATATTGTTATTATTTATGTCATATATATATATATATACATTTTTTATCCCCCACACCTTAGGGTGTGGCCCGGCCATTTTCATGATTTCAGCTACCGAGATTGAAATTTGTATCATATGATACATCGTTGGATTTGCATTTTTGAGACGATACCGAGAAAATTTCAAGGCAATCGGAGTTGTTTTGGGCACGGGTGCACTGATAGGAATGTAAACGAACCGAACGGTTTGCGATCTATTCGGAGCTCGGCTCGGTAAAAAGCTCGTTCGAGCTTGTTCGGTAAGCTTATCGAGTCAAGCCCGAGCTTGATTTTGAGCTCGAAAATTTTCACGAGCCGAGCTTGAGTTTAAGGATGTTCGGCTCGTGAACTCGCAAACATGTTTGTTAATAGGCTCGGGCTCGGCTCGTTTAGGAGGGTCGCTGGTGTGGGCTCGAGCTCGGCTCGTTTATGAGGCTCGCGAGCTCCAGCTTGGTCTTGGCTCGTTTCGGATGCTCACGAATATGTTCATTTAATTTATGTGGCTTTATCTAGTTTTAGTTTGAGTGGACAAATAAAAAATATTAATATTAATGCAAATAACATGATTAGAATTTAGAACATACTTTGTTGAAATAAAGATGAATTTACAATATATAGGATGTGGCCACAATTTTTATTTTTTATTTTAACTTTAAAATCATTGTATTAAAATTCTCTTAAAAATACAATAAATAAAATATTTATATGTGTTATATTACTAATGAATGACAATTCAATCAATACATTTTTAAAGAACTGAAATAACAATTTTATTTAAAATGTTTTACGAAAATTAGAACTATATGTGATAGATGAATGATATTAAAAAATTTTAGTTAAAAGAAGTTGTGAAATTATCTCAATTAAATTTGTTGAGTTAAAATTTGTTAACTCAATGTATGCATATATGCACAACATTTTAATAAAGATATATAATATCATTAAATAAAATATTACATATATGGACAGATCGTATCACAAGTAATGTTTATATCTCATTATAAAAAATAATATTGTGGCGGTTTTTTAAAAAACATTTTAAAATAAATATACATTTTTTTAAATCTAAATATATATATATATATATATATTATAATATTAAGTCACACAATAAAGTTTTATATACTTGTAAAATAAGCATTGATAGTGTTGATTTTCTTCAAGGGTAAATGCTCGGAACTTGGGTTTAGGATTTTTAGTTGGGAGCTTCAGATTTTATTCGAAAGATATAAAGAATAACGACACTTGAATTTTGAGTTTATTAATTATTTGATCGTGTGGTGAAACTTTTGGAATGATGGATACAATTGTGTGCTATATAGCATATGATAGTACACATTGAACTTGTACAGATTGAAAGCAGTCGAAGGATTGTGGTTGAAATTTTCATCTAGAATTTGATCTATAATAAATTCGAAGATTTCAAGATATATCATTACTTGACCAGTTAGTAATGATAGTGTAAATTCATAAAGATCGAAAACTTTGATAAATAAAATTGGTGGATTTTTCGAATTGGGCTGTGTTGGAGTTTGAAATTTTAGATCATGGTAAGCTTATAAATCAAGTTATAGTCGATTTGATCGAAAAATAATAATCGAAAAAAAAATCAAACTCGAGCTCTGTTATATGTCTGACGAGCCTGAAAACTAGCCTAAAAGCGATCTTGCTAACAAGCCTGCTTAACGACTAACGAGCCCGAGCTTCCTTAACGAGCTTGATAACTAGCCTTGCTTAACGAGCCCGAAAACGAGCTCACTAACGAGCCTGCTTAACGAGCCTGAATACGAGCTCTCTAACGATCCTGAAAACGATCCGAACTCGATCTAGGCTCGTTTAATATGATAAACGAGCCGAGCCCAAGCCCGAGCTCGAACCGAGCCCGAGCTTTTATATATACTAAACGAGCCAAACCCGAGCCTTATGATAAAAACTTGGATCGAGCTCGAGTCCTTATTTCTGTCAAACGAGCCGAGCCCGAGCCTGATATTGTTCGGCTCGGCTCGGCTCATTTACATCCCTAGCTAGGTGCACATAGATGCGGGTGATCAAAACTGTATATATATATATATATATATATATATATATATATATGTCATAACTTGAGCAGTATAATAGTTATCAAAATTGATAAGAGTCGAGGCATGGCTTATAACTTAATTCATCTCACCTGTTCAGTTATCAGTCAATCGACGGAGACTCAAGTTCGACCTTCTCACTAGTTGTATTCAGTTGTAGAAGGTAGTTGGTAGATTACCAAACTTATCGTCTGGATGATCAGTTGTAAACTATTTTTGGCTTATCATCAAATTGATTGAGTTGCTGACAATCGTAATTGAAAATATGACTTCATCATCTCACCTGTTCAGTTATCAGTCAATCGACGGAGACTCAAGTTCGACCTTCTCACTAGTTGTATTCAGTTGTAGAAGGTAGTTGGTAGATTACCAAACTTATCGTCTGGATGATCAGTTGTAAACTATTTTTGGCTTATCATCAAATTGATTGAGTTGCTGACAATCGTAATTGAAAATGTGACTTCATATAAACGAATTTGTATATGAGATCGTATAAATCAAATGGTAGATGTAGAATGATTTACGTGTCATGTTGCATGTCGTGACACAATTATTTTTTCTTTTCTTTGGTAGGAAAATTCACCTCAAAAAATACCATGATTCTATTGTAGTCCTTTTTGTGAACATCGAGAGTGTTTGATCTATGCACCAAAAATCTATATGTAGTACTATATTATTTACATAACTAATAAAAATGCAATCAATCATCTTTGGTCCAATTTTTAATTGTTCTGGCTTAGGAACTTACACTTTATCCAAACACTCTTACACTTTTAGATATGTGTAGAAAGGCTTGTGAGTTGTGAACTTTCCACAATTCATAAGGGATTTTATCCTTTTACTGGTGTAGTAGATGGATCTCTATCTTGATCTCTATCCACGAAGATACCTATCTACATGGAGAAAGATCTATCTATGAATAGATCTAAACTATCCTCTATCCGGATGTGGGTTGCCAACAAAATGTTTTCCCCCACAAATTCTGTTGTAAACCAAAATTGATTAGCATACCATTCATCATCTATTTTAGTGTTCTGTTCTTTCGTTATAAAACACCATTAGATTGAGGAGAGTAATGTACTGTCGTTTGGTGAATAATGTCGGAATCAGTACAAAATTCATCAAAAAGAGCATCGTATTCTTCTCCTATATCGTTACGAACCACTTTAATTCACTTTCTAAGTTGATTCTCAACTTCTGTTTTATAAACTTTGAATGCTTCCAATGTTTGATATTTGTTTTTCAATAAGTAAACATAGCAATATCGAGTGCAACCGTCAATAAATGTAACAAAGTACTTATTGTCTCCTCTATATTGCACGAATTTCAAATCGTACAAGTCACTGTGAATTAATTCAAGAGGGGTGGTACTTATTTCCAACGAATGTAATAATAATTTGGTCATTTTTGCTTCAAATAAATTACACTCATGTGTTGGATCAACATTAGAAGCTGGCAATAAATTTAACTTCATTAATTTTTGCAATGCTTTATAATTCACATGTCCAAGTTTAACATGTCATAGATTAAAACTCATAATTTTATTGCCAATGAAATCACGGAATACATTGGTTACATTCATCTTGAATAGTCTATTGTCTAGATATCTATTGGTTATGAATTGACAATTCTTAGTGAGTACAAACTTGTTGGACTCAAATATTAACTTAAATTTGGCATTAACAAGAGTCAAGTATAGGTGGAGAACGATGCCTTGTCATAACATATGTGGATTGTTGCTCCAGTGTCCACCCACCACTCCTTATCGTTATCCATCTGATTGGCTTCAAAAACAACAGCAGAAAGGAGGGTAACCAAGTTCGTATCACTACCTATCACAACACGATTTGCAACAGTCATGTTAACTTGGTCTCTATTGTCTTTATTTGAACGTTGACAATCATTGGTCATATCATTCAGCTTGCCACAGTTGTAGCATGTCCCTTTAAACTTTTTGGTCTTCACTGGAGTTTTCTCTTTCCCGGAAAATTTTTATTTTTGTTAGCATTTAATTCAATCAAATTTTTCTTTACATCAATAGGTGATTTACCTGTAGGATCAGATTGATTGCTATTGATTGCTATTCTCTTATTTAATATGCATCCTTATAATTAAATCCTTGAGTCACATTTCCTTTCGTTTGTAATTTAGATAATTTTTGAAATCTTTCTACGAAGGCGAAAGTTTCTCAATTATCGAAGTCACTTGGAAAGTTTTATTTATTTGCATACCCTCGGCATGCAAATCATGTAGCAACAGTTGCAATTCCTGAAACTGGATCAAAAAACATATTTAATTTCAATCCTCTTGAAATCTAAAAACTTACCAACAATGAGCTTTTTCATTCCGACATCTTCAACTTGATATTTATTTTCCAGATATTTCCACACATCCTTTGAGGTTTTGGATTGAAAATACACGATATACAACGTGTTATCCAAACCATTGATAATATAGTTGCGACAAAGGTAGTCTTCATTTTTTCATGCATCATAGACAACCCTTTTATCTGTCAGTTTCATTCTCCGACACATCATGGGCTCTCTTATGCAGGAACGTCACCAGATTCGGTGTGGTTAGAAAAATCAATCTCTTTTGGTACCATCTTTTGAAATCGTCACCTGAAAACTTCTTTAGTTTTTCAACATGTGTCGTTAGAATAGTAATTTGAACAGGGGCAGTAGATGAGGAAGCCATTCCAGAATGCACAAAAAATTCATCTTAAGTTTTTTTGGTCCGGAGTACTATGCAAAATAAAAATGTATGACTTGTGTCTTGACATATGTTGCAATATGTACTGAGACAGGACACGAACAGAAAGCTTTATGTCGATGTTAAAGTTGAACTCTATCTCTTTAATACAAACTTGTCCCACTCATGATACTTATGGAACATGAAAATTATCTCTCAAGATACAATAACTTATGTTTTGTAATAAGAGCACTCCAAATTACAAAATTTTGTGAACGTGAAAATTTTTTTTGAATTTTTTTTGGAATGAAGAACATAAATATACGCAGTAAATTAAGAGTGAATGAAAATTCAATGCAATAAAATTCCAGACGGCGTAAACTAACTCTATTCAGACATAGAGGTCTATATATAGACATTCAAAGGTTGGAGGAACCTTTCCACAAATTGGCGTCTCTTGGATGAGAATCAATCAGATATATCAGATTTGATCTCGTCCGAATGATCTCAACCACTGGATGACATGCTCTTGTAGGATTAAATCTCGTGCGTTTATTTACAGATCAACAATTTGTGGATCGCTCCCCTTGTAGATTATCACATCCATTTGATACACCAGATCTCAACCACCCAATCTAATGGGTCCAGATTCATCCGACTTTAATCTAACAATTTTGGTCCAAGAATCATCACAACCCTTCATCTAGGTCTTATGAATTAACACATGATTGCCACTCAACCGCCTCCATGTCACGCGTCCAGTGGCATGCAGTCATACACAAAGTGAACCATCAATCCACCCTTTACGCCTATGTGCGCTCGGGCTCGGTCGGTGCGTTGCACCTTCCTCACCCCTAGTTAACTTGAACTATTTAATTAATCAATATACACAATCTAGTATATATGTATGAATAGACCTCACTCCTAGTTAACTTGAACTATTTAATTAATCAATATACACAATATAGTATGTATGTATGAATAGAAAGTATTAAACTTTTCATGTGGACAAGTTTTATTTCACCTACAACACATTATATAAATTATTAGTTCTTGAACATTAATATTAAATAATAAATTTCTCGTTCACTCGAAATAGATTTTGAGCAAATTAATTTTCAAAATATATCTACTCGAAATGTAGATTTCAATTTTCAAGACAATTTTCAGTTTATTGGACGAGTGATGCTCGATTAATTTTCAAAGCTTAATTAATGGCCTCAAATCCCATTTCCAAAAAAAAAAATATTCTTTTGATATAAAATTACAGATAAAAAGTAATCCAAAAGTTGAAAAAAAAATAAAGATAAAGAACTAAAATTCAAATTTGATAATATATTAAAACAAAATCAACGAGATGTGAACATAAGTAATTTACCCTTGAAATCAAGAAACCAATATCATATTATAAAAGAATATCACGATGTACTTTCACTTTGTCATGGCTTTATTTTCCCTATATGTTTTTTATGGTCGCCGGAGGACTCTTTGGTTTATCGTCAATGAATTTAATTATAATTCTTGAAATAATTTAATTTAATTATAATTCTTGAAATAATTTAATTTAATTTTTTGTTAAAAAATATATTTAAATGAAGTTACATTTCATTGTGTGTTCTTTTTAATTTAAAAAATATTGACGACGATAATTTAATTTAAATTAATAAATTGATTATATAATGTGTTAAGATTGAAGATATAGTTTAGACAAGAGCTTGAATAAACTTTTTAAAACTTTTATACTAAACTTGAACTGACCTTAATTGTTGTCAGTTTTCCATTAATTTTTTTTTTCTTCAAACGTACAGTTAGATGCACCTTTTGACTTGAGTACTTGAAAATGAATTTTCAACTTACGGAAATGTCTAGCACCAACTAGTCAGCTAATATACTCTTATGACTTAAAATCTTTTAACGGATTGAAAGAATAAAAAATATGCAGCATTTAGAAAATATAATTCACAAAGTAAATGACACGGAGACAATGTTTAAGAGACTTTTTAGGAATCATTTAGGTAGTGTTTGGAAGAGCTTTTAGGAAGCACTTGTCAGATTTTCGTTAACTAAATTTCACAAAATTTCAAAAATTTTATTAATGAAAAGTTGAGAAGTTCTTCCTAGAAACTCTTCCAAACACTACTTTATCAGTTTATCCTTCAAAAAATTTTAAAATGTTATGAAATTTTGTGAAAAAAAAGTTAAGAAATGCTTTCTTGAAGCTTTACCAAATACTACCTCAATATGTATAGAAGATCGAAGGAAAATATCTTTCCACGTCTCCCTTGCTTCTTCAACAAAGTAATCAAACAATAGTTGTCTTGAATCTTATAGGTTCAGACTGCAGACAGAGTGAACTAGTTCAATCGGATAGTTTGTATAAAACAATTTGAGTGGTTGTGATAAAATATTGTTCGAAAGGTGTGCAGGGTTGATCATCTTGATGATAATAATATGTGAATGCTCGAGAAGTTCTTGTAAATCAGGTTACAAAGAAATTTTCTAATGTTTTTTTTATCTTCTTTAAATACTTGAACTATCTTTGAACATTGACCGCGCGACGCTGAAGTAACATTTCTTTTGTTTTTTTTTTTATTTTATTTTCATTTCAGCATATAATTTTTATTGGCATCTAAATAAAATCTAACAATTAAAACACTGTTTGGTTTAAGTGATGATATAAATAATACATAGATAAGTAATATAATATAATAAAAAATAAATAAGAAATGATAGTTAAAATAGTATTGGATTTAATTGATAGATTATAGTTTATTTTATTTGATTGATTAAATTTTATATAAAAATGTTAAATGACTATTTTGTCCTTTTAATAATAAATAAAATAAAAATTATATTATTTATAAGGGATAATATAGTAATTTAAATTTAATGATTTGATTTATTTATTATAAATAATTAATGATTTAATTGATGTAAAATAAATAGTTAATATATAAATAAATAATATGATAAGAAAAACGTGAGATGTGATGAGATAATTATACATATATTAGTAATATAATGAATAGAATGATCTATAACAGTTTTTGATAAAGTCAATTCATAATGAGATAGAACTTTAAAAGCGTATATAATTTGTCTTATTAAAATACGTTCTTGAATCTTGAAGGAATCAATTATTTCTGACTTGTTAAGATGATGGTATAGTATCTTGAATCGATATTCGAATGCACAAATCAGATATTTAAACACTCGAGCTTGAATTTTGTCAGAAGCTTAAGTGTTATAGATGTTATATAATATTGGAAATCTCGGGAAAAAAAATAAATCGATCCAACTTAATTCCAAAATAATCAACTCAAAACCTATAAATACATTACCTTAAAAAAAACCTATAAATTAGGCGTGCAAACCAATCGAATCGAGCCGAATAATGGTAAAATTTTAAGGTTCGAACTCGACTCGATAAGAGTATATTCGAGTTCGAGCTCGATTCGAAGTTCGATAATTTCAAATATTTTGGCTCGAGCTCGGCTCGAAATGAAGTTCGAATTCGAATTCGGTTCAAAATATTCTAAACCTATTCGTGAATTATTCGGATATTATGGTTCGAAGAGCTCGAAATGTTCGAAAAAGTTCGAAATGTATATATATTTATTATATAATTATATTATATTAATTAAATATTAAGGCTCGCGAACCATCGAACAGAGTAATTTCGGCTCGAGATCGGCTCGAAAAAAGTTTGAACATGTTCGAATTCGGCTCGAATTCGATAAGCTCAAATATGAATCAAATATTTATCGAGAGGGCTCGTAGAACTCACTAACATGTTCGATTCGTTTGCATCACTACTATAAATACATGGAAAATAAAAACTGATTCCTCATATATTAATAACTCGACGCTGTTTACTATAGCAAAATCTAAGAATTTTCAAACTAACGTTCACGTACACTCTCCCTCGCAGCGTCACCATTTGTACTATCATGTATTTTTGCACTTTATTATACAATTTTTGCTAATTAATTGAGTGCCTGAATTTTTATTTCTTATTGATATGTGTAATACGTGTCTCAAAAAATACAATTGAGCTTGGGGTGATCATTCGACTAATTCGGTCAAAAATCAAACTGAATTATTTTTAGGCTAATCGAATCGAATTTATGCTAAAATCGATTTAATCGAATCGAATTAAAATCGATTAATTCGATCGGTCACCGAAATAACCTATTTTTTACAAAATAAAATTATAAAATACAAAATTCTATAAAATTAATGATTGAAACATGACATTTTTATCATAATAAAACACATTAAGTTTAAAATTTTAAAATAACTAAAATTAAGTACAATATTAAATATAAACACATTAAACAAAATATTATAAATTATATGTAAAGCCTAACAAAAAATTCAAATTTTAATTTTTTATAATTCAGTTAACCAAAATTTTTTTGATGAAAATCGAACCTAATTACCGATTTAACGAAATTTTCTAACACTAAAATCGAATTTTCGAAATCAATCAGTTCGATCGATTAATTCAATTTGACTGAAATAATGCTCACCCTTAATTGAGATAAAAAAAAATATATAAATCTAGTGGAATGTAATTTCACCTACAAATTTAGTATGTAAATTTTATTTTCGGGTTTTTAAATATTTTAATTAGATTTGTTAAAACAAATTTTATATATATATATATATATATATATATATATATATATATATATATAACACTTCAATGATTATTTTTCTCGCACTTTTTTATTCCCGTGAAATAAATTTTGATAATGATCGATTGCTATGTCAATATATGATAGAAAAATAAACGTAAAAAATACAATAAGAATGCAAAAATTATTTTATTCACATATAAATGTTTTGTTTTTCTAATCTATTGAAGTCCAACGTGGAAAATTGTAAATCCGGGTACGATGTTACCTATGACAATATCTATTTTTTTTTATTTGTTTTAAAAAATGACATTTATTTATTAGATTTAAGGGTGGGAAAATCACAAAAATCCGGACGTACGATGTCACCATTTTAAGGGGGAAAATTCACAATAATCCCAACATTTTAGCTGTTGTAAGGTATGATGTATTTTATTTCTACATTCGTCCAAACTTACTTACATTATTTTTATAATTAAAATTTATATGTGGTGTCAAAATTTTTTTTTAAATTTATATGTGTAGAGTGAAAGAATATAATTATTAATAATAATAGTATAAAAACTCATATGACCCAATTTCAAGGTCAATTTTATGAGAAATATATTTTACTGACTTGAGTCCCACGAAAAAATATTATATTTTATATCAAATATTTTATTTTTCACATAAAACTCCTATGAAATGTAATCACAAGCCAATTTCGAATATCTTATTTACCGACCAATTTAAAAATTATTAATTTTCATGTAAAAATATACTACATATGTCTCATATATATTGTCTTCTTTTTTTTTTCACACAGATTAAGAAAAAGTTATTGGCAAAGTAAATTTTATATAAACTTCATATTTTATCCCTATTTAATGTATAAAAAATTAATTGCACAATTTTCAAGGTATAAAGATATATTAGTAAAGAAGTGTAAAAAAATATTACTAAATATAGTATATTACTACACATTTGGGACAAACAAAAAAAAACGTGAACAATATAATTGGGACAAAAGAAATATTATTTTTCATTGTAAATATAAATTGATTCTACCCATCTCATGAATATAAACTGGTAAGATCGCATCACAACAACGTTTTTCTACTTTTCATTATAAATCTGGTCAATCTGTATCTTTGATATAAATTCACGAGACTTAATCTATTAATAATTATTATTAAATAAACAAAAATATTTCCTCGAAAGCCAAAAATCAAAATGAATAAAAATAGGCATTTGCTACATGCTCAAGCAATGCAAATATATATATATATACACACTGTATGTATGTATATATATATATATATTTTTTTAAAAAAAAAAAAGTGGTAAAAAAACAAAAAGAAACTCGTATACTTCTTCTGGAAGAGTCCTTAGTGACGTCATATCACGAATTCCCATGTTATTCTTCTTTCTCCACCTTATCTTCAATTTTAAATTTAAACCCCAAATTACACGCAATAAAACATTTTTCTTATTATATTTTATTAAATTCTAATATTTATTTGTTTTTTTAAAAAAAAAAGAAAATTCATTTTATCTTCTATTTCAAAGTAAATAACTTTTTTTTTAAATTTCATTTGAGCATGTATTAAAGTTTTATTACAGCCATCTAAAAGTTGTTAAATTATTTTCTTTTCCACGCATATATGTATTTATTATTATGTATACATATTACCTAAAAATATCGATATAATTACAAACACAGGCACCGATGAAATTTTGATAAAAATAAAAAAAAAAGAAAAGAAAAGAAAAGAAACCATTAGAACTTATCGGCTAAGAAACAAACGGAACAATTTTTCAAAAGAAAGAGCGAGGCTTTTAGGTTTTGCTCATCTAATATTCTATTTTTTAATTAATTCAAAAATAAAGTGTTCGGGAAACCATTAAATGTAATCGAAAGAGCTTGAAAATTCCGCACAACAGAACAAAGTGAGCATTAACAATGGTGGTTGGGTTTCACCGAACCTTTGCCCTTTTAGGGTTCATCTCTGGAATATGATGATTGATATATACCATTCTCTTTATATATATATATAAAAAAAGATAATTATATAATAATAATTTATTTTCTTTTTGTTTTTGTGAAATCTGATTGTATAATAAATGTGGGCTTGGTGAAGGGCCTTGGGTCGCTTTCTTGGATTTTCTATTCATAAAAGTACAGTACAGTTACTGGAATATATTTTCGGGGGCGGATGGGAAACCTTGGATGTATGTTTTGTTATGGGTGATGCAAGTTGCAAGATTTGAAGCAAGATCCTTTATTTGTTTCCTTAGTTGGTTACAAATTTCTGTTCTTTCCTTTTATGTACAAGGTTTGTTATCTGGTCTCCTTTCTTTTTCTGGGAAATTCACTGTGCTGAATCAAGAAATTTTGATTTTTGAAGGTTCGGGATGATTGAGGAAGGAGGAGGGGGAGGTGGGTCGCCTGTTGCTGACCGCGATCGGCGCTCTTCTGGCCGGAATTGTGGGGAGGACTACGGCGGTGGTATGGAAGTGGAGGAGCAAGGTGTGGTGGTGATGGAGGAGAAGGATTTTTGGTTTGAAAAGGAACAAGAAAATACTACTCTTCTAGATATGAATGACGCTTCTGTCTTGTTCGGTGATTTTCCCTCTCTGCCGGAGTTGCCTTGCATGTCTTCGTCTTCGTCGTCTTCCACCGCCCCGGCGGCGGGGCGGAACATCGCGGCCACGCCTTCGTCTTCCTCCGCCGCTTCATCCTCGCCCGAGGCTTCGTGGGCGGTGCCGAAGAGGAAGAGGAGCCAGAATGAAGCGGGCTACGCCGTAGTGTCCGCATCCACCACCGCCACTGATATTGCGGCGACGCCGTCTGACCTTGAAGGTACACTCGACGCTGATTGCGTTCATATGATGGAGAATTTGGGGTACATGGATTTGATTGACAGCAATGAATTATGGGACCCATCTTCACTGTTCGAGAGCCAAGAAACCATTCCAGGCCAAGAGGCGCCGCCGCCGCATAAAGCCCAATGCCAAGAAGAGAACGACGGGTTCAGTTTCCTAAGAGGGAACAAGGAGCTCTCCATGATTTTCCTGGATTGGCTGAAGCAAAACAAAGATCACATCTCCGCAGAGGATGTGAGGAAGATAAAACTCAACCGATCCACCATCGAAAATGCTTCGAAACGATTGGGACGAACTAAAGAAGGCATGAAACGTCTCCTGAAATTGATTCTTGAATGGGTGGAGCAACACCAGCTCCAAAAGAATGGCGGCGGCGGCCGCCCCCAATCTCACTATCAGTATCAAGAAAACCCCGGTGTTAATCCAACCCTTGTTCCCAACTCCAGTTTTAGTTACATTAATGTTGTCTCTCCCGATAACTCGAACCAACGCTGCTTTCCCACGGCCTCGTGTATGATTCCTGTACCGATGCCTCAGGTTCTTGAATCCGCCACCCTGGTGGCGGCGACCCCGGGTCTTCCTCCTCCTCCGGCAGTTGGGTACTGTAATATGGGCGGTGCAACGTATTCGAACCCGCCGCTTCCGGTCCCTCCTGCATACCATCATCATCAGCAAGTGATGAATATGATGCCTTGTACAGCACCATCATCAGAATACCAGATGATGAACAATGCTCAAGCCTGGACTCCAGCCCCTTATACCGTGTCCATGTCGCCGCAATTTAGCCATTCTAGGGATAATAGTCATCCTGTTTCGTCCTATCAACAAGTTTTCGTGGGGAATCCGTATCAGACTTCTGCTCCAAATGGGGAGAATTTGGTTAGGTCAGGCTGTTCTGCAACTAGAGAGGCCCGAAAGAATAGAATGGCTCGGCAAAAACGGCTCTACTCGAACCATCACCGACATAAAAATCAAATAGATTGTTCACATCCGATTGGCGATCCAGTTAGTTCACCGGAAGATTGGGTTTATTCTCCTGTCACTGATTCTGCGTCGACTCCCCCAACGGATAGTGTGCCAATACCACCTGTTGATGCTTCTCAACCTTCCGAAGATCAAGTCAAACAAGGTTCAATGCAACTGCAGGATTTTCGACCAGAATCATATTCAGATCAACTTCAAAATGTACTTGGTTTTTTGTCTGAATTTAGACTCAGATTGGAGGTTATAATGATTAACATTTCTGTTTGATTTTGTTCTTGCAGGGTTGTTCAAAGACGGAGAGGAACTTGAAGTTTTTGATGCAGAAAGTCTTGAAGCAAAGTGATGTTGGTAATCTAGGACGGATCGTGTTGCCAAAAGTAATTTTCAGTCTTAGCTAAATATTGCTGTGATTGCATTCCATTGCTTGCAATTAGGATTTTTATAAAATTGCATATGAGAACCTGTTAGAATATGTCTCTGTAAAGTTTAATAATTTCACGATATCCATGCCATCAGAAGGAGGCTGAAAACCATCTCCCGGAACTCGGAACCAGGGATGGAGTTACAATTGCCATGGAAGATATTGGTGCTTCTCGGGTCTGGAATATGCGATATAGGTACAGATGCATATATATTTTTATTGCAATCACATTTTTCCGACTTGGAAATTTACTGGATTTGATTTATGTTACAGGTTTTGGCCAAATAACAAAAGTAGAATGTACCTTCTTGAAAACACAGGTAAAATATATGGTGTTTGGATGAATGGATTTGAAGCTAGTAATTGGTTTGTTTGACAAAATCCGCTTGACAATTGATTTAAAATTACAGCTAGTTCTATTTTGAATCGTTGGGGTGAATTTCAAATTCACTCAAATATTGAGTTATTTCAGATATCCCTCGTATTCAAATCATTCAATCCAAATGCAACCTTATGCAAATAGGTCATGCTTTTATTAATCATGTGGTTGGTTTCTTAGGAGATTTTGTGAAGGTAAATGGACTTCAAGAAGGAGATTTTATAGTGATCTACCTGGACACAAAATGTGGCAAATATGTAAGATTTCCTTTTCTTTTACCTTTTCTCGTGTATCGTTGGACCTAAGAAATTTCCAGAAGTCGTGAAAGCCGATGTTATATGTTGGCGAAACGTGAAACTTTAAAAATTGTACATGATATTTCTCTTTGATTACCTTCTGAGGTTGCTGCCGGCACACCCCCTACGAATGTGTTTTCTTTGGTTTGAAATTGTGTTTGTAGTGTGGCTTGTTATTTGCCTAAAACTATTTCAAATCTTTTGATCTTACGCCAACTGAAATCTTCATTACATGTCCCATAAATCTAAAAGGTTTGTTGCAAAATGATCAAGTTCCCATAGGATACAAGCAAACCTTGTTTTGATGAATCTTGTGTGGTTTATACTTTCAGATGATTAGAGGAGTAAAAGTGCGTCCACCCGAAGCCAAGCCGGAGAAACCAACGGGGAGGAGAAATGCTCGGAACTTATCACGTCCTCATATTCGCTCTTCTCCTGGACCAGCTGTGACATGAACTTTGAAAAAAAGTTTTTCAGGGAAAACTTTGGACGATGAAACTCTCATTTCTATGATTTTCTGCCTTACATAACTGACTAATTTCTTGTGCGAATTTGATGTTTAAGAGCCAAGAATTGTGCTATGATTTTAGCTAGGGGGAATCCTTTGGAGTAGTAATCATTTTGGGCGGTCTTTAGTATGACTAATTATGTATTTGTAGGTAGGTTGATATACAAACTATATCCAACCAAAGATTTATCAATCAAGTACATTTTCCATTTTTGATTTTTTGATTTTTTTTTTTTTGGCTTCTTTTGGTTAATCTATTTTTTGGGAGTATTTCATGATGAATTTGGACTTCGATTATAGTCCATGCATTTGTCATAGATTAATGTTCAACATCATGTCTTTTCTCTTCATTCAAGTCAAAGTTTGAATCTGTTGGAAGTCAAGGCATTTTGTTTTTCTTCTTTTGGGTAAAATTCCTTTCTTCAAAGTTTGAATTTAGGAAAACAAACGAAACAATACATGATCTCCTAGATTGATTATGCAACAATTATTTTTCAAGATATTATGAATATAAATTTTAATTAAAAATATTTTCCCTCCCTTAAATTGAATTCGAATAGTCTAAATTGCGTAACTTAAATCTTGTATTTAAATAATTATAATTCCACATTATTCAAATTTAAGAAATACAAAACTGTACTATGATCTAGACATTTCAAAGAGCTAGCGAGGTAGTCTATTCAACCAATCATTAGGCAAAGACCAATTATGGTTCGGTCCGCTTTTTTAGAAATTATCGATACAAATATCTTATAACACAATGCACATATTTGATACAAATCTCTTATAACACAATTCACATATTTTAGACGACAGATTCATCTATTTTAATTTTTAGGTGACGAAACGATCAACTCGACATGCTTACGATTCATCTATTTTAGACGACAGAGCGAGCAACTCAACATGCCTAGCAATTTCCTGCCAGATTAATCCGTCTAGCCCATTTTAGAGAAATTTTTTATACTAATTATTCTAATGTTCCCTGTTATATTAACAATTAATTAACATATCTTCGATTTTTATTAGTGTTATAATTTTTTAGATAGGTTGAAATAGAATTATAGAAACGTGAGATTCAATTATTGATGTAACAACTAACATGAAATACCATAAAAATTAGATAGTGTTTGACCGTGCTTTTAAAAAGCACTTATTAGTTTTTCTTTACAAAATTTCAAAATTTTGTTAAAAAAAATTGAGAAGAGCCAATCACTACATTACTGACATGGATTTATTTCCCCATTTTGACTCAGTTCTCGTTGTTATATTGAAACCATACCTGAAAAACAATATTGTTTCTAATTTTTCGACCTAGATTCCGATTGAGTTAATATATATATATATATATATATATATATATATATATATATATATATATATATATATTTATTTTCAAAAAAAAACATTTATCTCTAATTCACGACAAGCATTCACTCAATGCAGCCAAAAAGTACGGGGATATCCATCTAAAGAATAAGAAATGAGTGATGCAATATTTACAACGAAATTTGTACAACAAATCTTATAACACAAAAAATTCAATACAAGAATTTAATTTATCAAAATCTCACGATACATTAAATACAAAATCTCGCGATAAAATAGCAAAATCTCACGATATTATTGTTGTAAATATGAAATATCGTTGTACACAATAAATATTGTACCTCTAGCATTTTCCATAAGGAATTATGTGCTAAGCAATTAAAGGCAAATTTAGATGCTCGAAATTCGAGCAACGTTTTAAAACTTAAAATAATGAACATTCAGTGTAGCTTAACACCTTGGGAAAGTGAAATTTACAATGTTTAATGAACAAATTACATCATTCTTAAATTCAGCGACACATCCATAGTATCATCATGAACAACTAAACGAGAGTTGAATCAGACTGCATGTTAAATTACACAAATTATATATTACAGATTTGAATCTGGAAACACAGAAGTTATTAACAAACCTTGGATTACAACAAAGGAAAGGACAAGTGCAACAGTTCCAAGAAACAATTCCCAGAATTGTTTTCTGTCCATTTACAGGTTGGAGCCGACACGGCATCACGCCTTGTGCTTCAGTCGACGTGATCAAGAGAAAACCATGTCATGCAGATCACTGAAACATCATAAGAAAAAAACCTAAAAGGTCAGCTAGAATTAGTTACCATCAGTTATCCAAGCCACATGGCAAACTGAGTAGATTGAGTGGGAAGGGAAATGGATAAGTACGCGCATCTTTGAAAATTCTTCAAAGTTCATGAAGATATATATTATAAGAAGAAAAGGTAAAATTTGAACCCAGAAAGCATATTAAAATACACTTCATTAATAATTTCAAATCCACCCACCCCTACACGTTTTCACAAACAAAAAAAGAGCTACCCGAAGCATATTGAGCGGACTAAGACTGATCTTCATCTGACTGAGCACGGCCCAATCTCTGACGCCTTCTGGGGTATGGAGGAGCGTCATCCCCAATATCACTTAGTATACTTGAATTCAGTTCAGCATCTCCATCTTCTTCATCATGATCATCATCATCTTGAAGACCTAAAAGATTTTCTCCCCATAGGTAGCGGTGTCTGGAGACGGTTCTAGTGGCACGGCGGTACCTAGGGAACATTCTTGACCTGCCACCTCTCCGTTCTGCTCGTGAATCCATCGAGTCAATCATATGAAACAAGAAGAGCGTGCTTAACCACCGACCACCTTCATTGTCTCGTTCACCTGATAATCTATCAACATTATCGATAACATAATCACCGAGTACAATTGCACCAGGCATGGCTGATCGAATGGCACTGACAATATCATTGTACTCTCTCTGACGTTCAAGCGTACGCCATGCACTTTGTCTTGACGGATCAACATCAGCCGGCCGTACTGTTGGATGAACGCTTCTAGCATGCCGGCGCAACTCGTTATAATTACCAAAGAACGAGCAAGATTCGTGAGAACAACTTCTTGCCTTCAGGTTTAGGTACTTTCTAGCCTCTTCTACAACTCTGCATCCCAAAATATTCCCTCGGCACAAAGGGCATTTCAAATTCGATCCATCTGATTTCTCCATATTAGTTTCATCTAGATCAAGCCTTTCAGATGATGATGCTTCTTGATCTTGAAAACCAGGATTCACATTATGGATGGCACCTAGTCCAGATCCTCCAGGCATGTCCACAAATGCTGCAGAGCTACTAGCAGTAAGAGAAATATTCAAATTACTGTCACTTACATCAGTTGTCGGGTCGAAATCTCTACTTGTAGCAATAATAGTATCATGCTGACTTTCTTGAATCGAACTGAGAGCAGACAAGCAATCTACTTTTTCTTCTCTGAGTTTTTTAAATCTATCCAAGCAATTCGAATGCCTATAACTAGTATCACAAATGTAGGAACGACAGCCCTTGTCATGAGAGCTGCAAATGAGAAGAACGGCATTGTGTGGGTGGTCCATGCATATGGGACATGACGCTTCATCCCATTCCTTGTATAGCACACATACATCTGCATCATTTGGAATGCTTCTTTTTCTACAAGCCATCTACTTACACTGTGATATGTTGCTAGTGATAAATTAATTAGCATGCCATTTATAATCCACAACAATGCAAAAGAGAGAGAGGGAGACAGAAAACACTTATTCTATATAATGATGAAATAGAAATTGAAAAAACAGTATCTATGCTAAAGACAGCCATGGCTAGAAGACTTTCCCCAGGGTGGCAATGTGGCAAAAAAATTGGGGAATTCCTACCAACCAGAAGAACAAGAAAATAAAGCTTTCTTTATGACCTTGAAATTGAAATGTGCATCAACCCCCACCCCACCAAAACAAAAGGTTAAAAATCCTCTACCACGCCTGATTTGATCACAGTATAGAAGATATCTCCTTTTGCAAGTCGGGAACAAACAATTTCAAAAAGACCAAGCATGCATTGTTTTGATTTACCGACCAACCATGCACTGGGTAAATTGACCGCATTTCGGGCCACTGACTATCAATATTCAGAATTGTTAATGAAAACAGATTCAAGACTAACAGCCATTGCATTGATTTACTCACCGATATTGTACTGGAATTCTGTCTCTACGGTCAATTCCAGAAAATTGAAGAGCCGGAAATCTTGAGGAGAAATAAGCCTCAGATAACAGATTATTAAGTATTTATTAAACCAGAACACCAATGAGTCTCACAACCTGCAGTTGTTTCACATAACGTAAAATTCATTCACATACATGATAGTCAAAGATCAAACAATAATAACCTTACAGGACTAGTGTCCAAAACCAAAATGATCATCCTAAGCCAAGATTGAAATATATATATATATATACACACCACCAAGAAATAAAAACAAGCTACCTTCTCGGTTGGTTAAACGGACTCCAAGAAGCAATTACAGCATTTAAAATACTGTAAGAAAAGTGTGAACCTGTCGCCATAAGATGAGATAGCAACCTTTAATTTATGGTCAGCCATACAAATCCATTTACAAATTGGAATTAGATCATAGAAAAGCCTTCATAAAGCATCATCTTGTCACAGTCACAAGGCAAACTCTACAATTCTAAAATTATTACCACCAATTTCAATAAATACAAACAATTCCAAACATCAAGCTTCAGAAACCCATGAATTCCCAAATAATTTTGCAAAAGATAAATATCCACCCCTACACATCTTTAAGCCCTAGCCCTAAAAGACCAGAAATAATAATCTTCTATCATTACCATTCAACAAACAACATCATCCAATTACAAAAAAAAATAAATAAACGCAGATATGCACGAATACAAAGATCACTTAATATATATATATATAACCAACAAACGCATCAAATTGAGGTTGATCAAAACCCTTCCTGAAAAATTTCATGAAATTGAGGTTTCGGAATTACAATTTGCTGAAATTAAAGATGGCTTGGCTTTAATCCTTTGATCGATGGAACTTGTGAGGCGTTGAATAAACTCAATTCAAATAAAATCATGGTGAGAATATTCAAGATAGCGTCCATTCCAATGAAAGTCAGGTAAAAAAATGTTCCCATTCACTGACACTACATTGTGCCCACAGTTGGTGATGACGTCCAGTTCACAGGTTCAACATGTTAATTGTCATTAAATATCGCATAAATGTAATTTTTTTAAAAACCAAAATTGATTAATAAAAGAAAATAGATTATAAATTAGGTTAGTGTGTGATTATTAGCAATGTTAGAAATGTATAATACTGTATGATCAAGTATAACGATGATGTGAATGCAAAACATATTGAAGAATTTTACAGCTAATGTTTTAAATTAGACCAATTAATTTAGTTTATGTTCGATGACACGAGATATGAAATGAATGATGAAATAAATTAAATTAGAATCTCACAAAGAATTAATGCATTACACTTGATT
This sequence comes from Henckelia pumila, assembly GCF_033568475.1. NCBI lineage: Eukaryota > Viridiplantae > Streptophyta > Magnoliopsida > Lamiales > Gesneriaceae > Henckelia > Henckelia pumila. Next base: position 16,283,006 of record NC_133121.1, read on the forward strand.
TTTTTGAGATGACTAAAATTATACTATAAATTAAAAACGTTTTTTACGTTTAAGCTCGCAGTAATCGCTCTTAAGGTTAAAATTTAAGCTTAAGCTTGACTCTCATGCTTCGACACGCTTCACGCTTTTTAAAACCTTGGATTTTATGAACGTGGTTTTGAGTTCTATATTTATTCATGTTTATTTTATATATATATTAGTTTTTTGAAATTGAGCTCATATTTAATTGGATTTATACAAAATATATTTTTTTCAAAGATATTATCAGTCGGGTTTATCATCTCTCAAAAATATATTAATTTCTAGGGAACAACAAATTTTGATTGGTTTTTAAATCATTTTGTTTGGGTGAACTATTATCAAAGTCAATTTCAGAAATTTGAAGGATTGGGCTAATTTTTAAGGAAATATTTTATAAATAAAAAAATTACACACTATAGAGCATATTTTCTGCAAATTTGAAGGACTGGGCTAATTTTTAAGGAAATATTTTATAAATAAAAAAATTACACACTGTGGAGCATATTTTCTGCTGAAATATTGTGGGGTATGCTCTGGGGATTGGCCATGTTGCTCCCTCCTTTAGGTCCCTGCCGCTCGTGCACATCCCTCGATTTAACCTCTGCATGAACCAATGTGCCTCTGACTCATGTGGAATGGGATCTCCTTCGGGATCAACCATTTTTTCAATTAAATGAACATAATTATCATTCGTATCTGATTTAAAAACCAATATGCCGCATTTTATTACTGTAGTGACCCAACCCGGATCCACTAACTAATCAGATTTACGATAAAAACGCATGCAATTAAAACTTAAAGCGTAAGGAGCGGATAATTAAAATACAACAAATCCAATCGGCAGAATACAACCGACGATAACAATCGTGTATAAGTATTATTTATACAACCAAATCGAAGGTTCAGGATAAACAAATTCCTACCCTCTACAACCTCGCACTCCCCCAAGCTCAATCCTGCTGAGAGCCGCCTGAACCGTCCAGCCTCAAACCTGCCCCGCCACAAGGTACACCACGATACCCAAACACCAGGGCGTGAGCGAAAACGCTCAATACGAAAACAATGATTAAATACAAATATTCGCACACAATATGATTTAAAACTCAACTGAAAACACTTGCTCATGGCGCCGGGAATATACAGTACCGGCTAGAGAGCGACTCCGCGGGGTACTCGTATATTCTATATCAGGGCTGAGCCAACCCCATCCTGACCCGAATCCAAAACAGGATACAAGCCTCATGTGAAAACTGTCATACCTGACTCGAGTCCAAAATGAGATCATTGTTCCCTATGGAGACTGTCAATGGCTCACATCTCTCTGGATGCAGTCACACGTAAAATCATGTATGTGCTAAGACGGTAAAACATGCTAAAACATGATAAAGCATATAGCACATACTCATGCAACATACATGCAAATATATCATGCCGGTTATCTCGGTCAGTACTTACGTACCTCTAACACTGCTGGTCAAACCTAGCTCTGCTGGTCTAGACTCCAAGCCGACTAGTCCAGTCTACTGCTACTACAATGCAAATATCCATGCATCAACAATAAAGCTCTAAAAGCCTTAACTAAGCTAATGCATACTCCTAAATATTTTTAGGATGCCAAAGCTATACCTGCGTCCGTCGTTAGCCATTTGCTGTCGATAGCCTCAAAACTAGATCACAGCTCCGCGACGACGCCTAGATCACTAAGCCACTTCCGGATTTCCCGTAAGACGCCTAGATCTCCCTAGATCTGAGTTAGAAGGCTTAGGAATCAAGAGAGAAGAGAGGAATTGGTGCAAAGAAATTGAATTCTCGGCCTCCTATTTATAGACGGCGTTCGGGCCGTCCGAACTCGGCTTCGGGCCCTCCGAACTGGTTCGGATCCTCCGATCATGACTTCGGATCATCCGAACACGATCGGATTGTCTGATCCTAACTTTGGGTCCTCCAAAATCCCATCGGTGACGTCAGCCATGACGTAACCTTGCTGACGTAATTGATGGCGTAAGCCCTAACCCTGTTCGGGTCCTCCGATTCCACCGACGGAGCCTCCGATCCTCTTTGGATCCTCCGAACTCCTCTTCGCATCGTTCGAACTCCTTGGGCCTCCGATCCTGACTCCGATCACGTTCGGGTCCTCCGAACACCAGTTCGGAGCGTCCGAACCTCCCGAGCCATGCCCACCATTTTCGAGTATCCTGGATCTATTTTCGGGCTCCGTTAATCCATTTGGAATTTTTTTAATCATGTTTTATTAAATTTAAACATGATCACTTGATTAATTATCTATTAATCATTACTTTTGGATACGGGTGACTACATTCTCCCCCACTTAAGAAATTTCGTCCTCGAAATTAAAGTCAGAGGAAAAGTACAGGATTCAACACGAATATTCTTTATTACAACTGAACAAGTACAAACTCGATACAAAGAAGTACAAAATCTCAAAATAACTCGGGGTGCTCGGCTAACATCCGACTCTCCAACTCCCAAGTAGCTTCCTCTGTACCTCTGCGTTGCCACTGTACCATCACCAACGGTATACGCTTGTTACGAAGTACCTTGTCCTTCATGTCTAGAATCCGCACAGGTTTCTCCACATATGATAGATCCCGATCTACCTTTACCTCGGTCGGATGAAAAATATGCGACTCGTCCTGTAGTGACCCAACCCGGATCCACTACCTAATCAGAGTTATAGTAAAAGCGCACGCAATAAAAGCTTAAAGCGTAAAGTGCGGATTTAAAATACAACAAATCCAATCGGCAGAATACAACCGACGCTATCACAAGTGTATAAGTACTGTTATACAACCAAATCGAAGGTTCAGGGTAAATAAATCCCTACCCTCTACAACCTCGCACTCCCCAAGCTCAATCCTGCAGAGAGCCGCCTGGACCGCCCAGCCTCAAACCTGCCCCGCCACAAGGTACACGATACCCAAATACAGGGGCGTGAGCTAGAACGCTCAATAAGAAGCAATGATATAAATACAAATATGCGCACACAGATGATTTAAAACTCAAGTGAAAACACTTGCTCATGGCGCCGGGAATATACAGTACCGGCTAGAGAGCTACTCCGCGGGGTACTCGTATACTCCATATCATGGTTGAGCCAATCCCATCCTGACCCGAATCCAAAACAGGATACAAGCCTCATATGGAAACTGTCATACCTGACTCGAGTCCAAAATAAGATCATTGTTCCCTATGAAGACTGTCAATGACTCACATCTCTCCGGATGCAGTCACACGTAAAATCATGTAGGTGCTAAGATGGTAAAATATGCTAAAACATGATAAAACATATAGCACATACTCATGCAACATATAAGCAAATATATCATGCCGGCTATCTCGGTCAGTACTTACGTACCTCTAACACTGCTGGTCAAACCTAGCTCCACTGACCTAGACTCCAAGCCTACTAGTCCAAAGTACTGTTACTACAATGCAAATATCCATGCATCATCAATTAAGCTCTAAAAGCCTCAATTAAGCTATTGCATACTCCTAAATATTTTTAGGATGCCAAAGCTATACCTACGTCCGTCGTTAGCCCTTTGCTGTCGATAGCCTCAAAACTAGGCCGTAGCTCCGTGACGACGTCTAGATCACTAAGTCACTTCCGGATTCCCCGTAGGATACCTAGATCTCCCTAGATCTGAGTTAGAAGGCTTAGGAATTGAGAGAGAAGAGAGGAGATGAGCGAGTCACAAATGAGCCTCGGCTCCTCTATTTATAGACGACGTTCGGGCCGTCCGAACTTGGCTTCGGGCCCTCCGAACTGGTTCGGATCCTCCGATCATAACTTCGGATCGTCCGAACACGATCGGCCCGTCCGATCTTTACTTTGGGTTCTCCGAATTCCCATGAGTGATGTCATTCATGACGTCACCTTGCTGACGTAATTGATGACATAAGCCTAAACCCTGTTCGGGTCCTCCGATCCCACCGACGGAGCCTCCGATCCTCTTCGGATCCTCCGAACTCCAGTTCGAAGCGTCCGAACTTGCTGAACCAATTCAACTAATTCGAGTGTTCTGAATCCATTTCTGAAGTCCGTTATCCCAATAGAAACTTACTTAATCATGTTTTACTTAATTTAGACATGATCACGTGATTAATTACTCATTAATCACTAATTAAAAATTCGGGTTACTACACGTCCGCCACGTACTGCCTCAACAAGGACACGTGGAACACATCGTGAATCTCCAAAAGATTGGGTGGCAAGGCCAGACGATAAGACACATCCCTAACCTTCTCGAGAATCTCGAAATGACCAATAAATCTCGGTGACAGTTTACCCTTGCGACCAAATCTCATCACCTTCCGAAAAGGTGACACACGCAAGAACACATGCTCTCCCACATTGAAGTGTAACGGTCTCCGGTGAGTGTTCGCGTAACTAGCCTGTCGATCCTGGGCTGCCTTAATCCTGCGTCGGATTAACTCCACTGCATTAGTCATTTGCTAAATCATCTGAGGACCCTCAACCTGACGCTCGCCGACCTCGTCCCAAAACAAAGGTGTACGACATTGACGTCCGTAAAGAGCCTCAAATGGTGCCATGCCAATGCTGCGATGGAAACTATTGTTATAAGCGAACTCCACCAACGGTAAATGATCATGCCACACCGGACCAAAATCCATCACTGCTGCGGGAAGAATATCCTCCAAAGTACGAATGGTACGCTCGGACTGTCCGCCTGTCTCTGGATGATAAGTCGTACTCAAACTCAAAGTAGTGCCAAGGGCTCGCTGGAAACTACCCCAAAATCTCGAGGTAAATCTCGGATCTCTATCACTGACAATGCTCAACGGAATCCCATGCAATCGAACAATCTCCCGCACATACAATTGCGCCATCCTATCAAAGGTATAATCGCGGTTATAGGGAAGAAAATGCGCTGACTTCGACAACTAGTCCACGACAACCCAAATAGCATCACAATTCCTGGAAGACATAGGTAAGTGGGTGACAAAATCCATCGTCACATGCTCTCACTTCCACTCAGGAATCTCTAAGCTGTGAAGTAACCCTCCGGGTCATCTAAACTCTTCCTTGACCTGCTGACACACAAGGCATCGGGACACAAACTGATATACGCTGCGCTTCATCCCTTTCCACCAAAATCGAGTGCGAAGATCCTTATACATCTTCATTCTGCCTGGATGTACAGAGAATCGACTGCGGTGAGCTTGCGATAAGATCTCATCCCTCAAAGTAGAATCCTCGGGTACAACTACTCGACCAGAAAGACACAACAGACCGTCTCCCTGCGGATGAAAACCAGAAGTATTATCACCCTCAGCCAAACGGGCCAACTTCTGCGTCTTCAGATCAGAACTCTGAGCTTCACGGATTCGTCGATACAACGCTGGCTCTGCAAGCACAGAAGAAACACGAATCCCTTGCTGTTCTTTCTTATGACGGAATGTGAATCCCAAAGAACAACACTCCTCCACTGCCTTCGAAACTGAACTGGTACGAAGGGAACTCACATAGACCTTGCGACTAAGCGCATCAGCAATGGGGTTAGAAGAACCTGGATGGTACTTGATCTCACAGTCATAATATTTCAACAGATCCATCCAATGACGCTGCCGCATGTTCAACTCAGCTTGAGTGAACAGATACTTCAAACTCTTATGATCGGTGAAGATCTCAAATCGTTCTCCGTACAAATAGTGACACCATATCTTCATGGCAAAGACAATGGTTGCAAGATCTAGATGATGAACGGGATAGTTTTCCTCGTGAGTCTTCAGCTGTCTAGAAGCATACGCAATCACGTGGCCATTCTGAGTCAACACGCTCCCCAAACCCTGGAGAGAAGCATCAGTGAAGACTACAAAATCACCTGATCCAGACGGCAAAGCAAGAACTGGAGCTGTCGTCAAACGACGTCTCAACTCACGAAAATTGTCTTCACAAGCATCAGACTACACGAAAGAAACATCTTTCTTCGTCAACTGAGTCAAAGGCTTAGCTATCTGAGAGAAGTTCTCCACAAAACGTCGGTAGTATCCTGCTAAACCAAGGAAACTACGAATCTCAGAAGCTGTAGTCGAACGCGACCAATTCAAAATAGTCTCTGTCTTGCTAGGGTCAACAGATACGCCCTCCCGAGAAATGACATGACCAAGGAACACAACTCGGTCAATCCAGAAATCACACTTGCTCAACTTCGCGTACAACTGTCTCTCCCTCAAGACCTGCAATATAGTATAGAGATGGTAGGCATGCTCATCCATGCTACAAGAATAAACCAAGATATCATCGATGAACACCACCACGAACTTATCCAGAAAATCGCGGAATACTCTGTTCATCAGATCCATGAAAACAGCTGAAGCATTCGTGAGACCAAACGGCATTACTAGAAACTCATAGTGTCCATACCGTGTACGAAATGTTGTCTTAGAAATATCCTCCTGCCGAACTCGCAACTGATGATACCCAGAACGAAGATCAATCTTCGAATAGACAGAAGTACCCTGTAACTGATCAAAAAGATCATCTATCCGCGGAAGAGGATACTTATTCTTCATTGTCGCTTGATTCAACTGACGGTAATCAATACACAACCGCATTGAACCATCCTTCTTCTTGACAAACAGCACTAGGGCTCCCCACGGCGAAACACTGGGTCGAATATAGCCCTTATCAAGAAGATCTTGTAATTGCTTCTGCAGTTCTTTCATTTCTGATGGTGCTAAACGATAAGGAGTTCTGGAAATCGGTGCAGTCCCTGGCACTAACTCAATACCAAACTCGATCTCCCTCACTGGTGGCAAACCTGGAATTTCCTCCGGAAATACATCTGGAAAGTCACGAACCACGGGTATCTCTTGGATATTTGGCTCTCCCAAGGATGTGTCAATGGCGTAGATAAGGTAGCCTTCCCCGCCAGACTCTAAAGCACGTCGGGCCTTCAGAGCAGAAACTACTGGCATCAGAGGTCGTGCTCCCTCACCATAGAAATACCATGACTCGTCATCCTCTGGTCGAAACTGAACAAACCTCTGATAGCAATCCACTATCGCTCGGTAGGCAGTCAATAGATCTATCCCAATGATGCAATCGAAATCCTCCATTGCTAGAATCATCAGGTTAGCACTAAGCTGATGACCCTCAAAATCCAAAACACAACCTACAACTAGACGCTTGGCTAAAACCTCGCTACCAATAGGAGTAGAAACCAATAATAACACGTCTAGAGGAATATATGACAACTTATACTTCTTAGCAAAACGTGTTGATACGAAAGAATGCGATGCATCGGTATCAATTAAAACATATGCAGGAAAACCACATAAACTACAGATACCTGCAATCATCCGATCACTGCTGCGGCTGCTGGTGCTGCTGCGAAAATTGCTGCTGGAAAGGTGGCTGCTGGTACTGAGGTGGCTGAACGGATGCCTGAGAACCTCCGGAACCACTTGCTGCCCCAATCAGCATCGGACAATCCCTCTTCATGTGACCCTCCTGGCCACACTGGAAACATGCACTGGTCGATCGACCACACTGCCCTGGCAGATGTCTACGTCTGCACTGACTACATCGGTTCGGTCTCTGTCCGCCAAAATGATGCACTCCACCAGATCCAGATGAAGAAGAAGAAGTGCCTCCTGGCTTCTTGAAAGACTGTCCCTTAGGGCCCAAAGCACTGGCACTCGCTGACCTGGAAAAAGAAGAGTAAAGTCCCCTGTTCCTCCGAATACTGTCCTCGGCCTGGCGACAACGGTCCACCAAATCCTCATAAGTCCCATCGCCGCCCACAGCAACCATCCGATGAATATCAGGATTCAAACCCTGAAGGAAATGGTCAAACTTCGCCATAGAACTATCAGAAACATGAGGACAAAAAGGTAGCAGATCAAAGAACTTCTGCTGGTACTCCTCGATCGTCATCGTCCCCTGTCGCAAACTCAACAACTCACTGGATTTCGCCTGACGAAGAGCTGGAGGAAAATACAACCTCTGATAAGCAGCACGGAACTCAACCCATGTAGCTGCTCCTCTAGCTGCTATGAACGGTGTGGAAGTCGATCTCCACCACTTCCTCCCTCGTCCCTCAAGCATGAAGGCAAGAATCTCCATCCTATCCTCGGCTGTGCAACGGAACTCCTGGAAACACTACTCCATCCTCTCAAGCCAATCCTCCGCCTCTTCAGCTGTCTCACCTCCCGTCAAAGGCTTCGGTCTAACCTCCTTGAATCTGCGCATGCTCACTCGCTTGCGCTCCTAAGGCTGTCCTTGACGACGTCTACGATCATTTGGATCGCCCCAACGACCGCCGCCTCCGCTATCGTGACTCTCATCGTAATCTGCCATCTGTTGCATAAGAACAGATAATCACTAGTCCGCTTTACAATATTCCCAGTGCAATGAGCTCTGATACCATAAATATAGTGACCCAACCCGGATCCACTAACTAATCAGAGTTACGATAAAAGTGCATGCAATTAAAACTTAAAGCGTAAGGAGCGGATAATTAAAATACAACAAATCCAATCGACAGAATACAACCGACGATAACAATCGTGTATAAGTATTATTTATACAACCAAATCGAAGGTTCAGGGTGAACAAATCTCTACCCTCTACAACCTCGCACTCCCCCAAGCTCAATCCTGCTGAGAGCCGCCTGAACCGTCCAGCCTCAAACCTTCCCCGCCACAAGGTACACCACGATACCCAAACACAGGGGCGTGAGCGAAAACGCTCAATACGAAAGCAATGATTAAATACAAATATGCGCACACAATATGATTTAAAACTCAAGTGAAAACACTTATTCATGGCGCCGGGAATATACAGTACTGGCTAGAGAGCGACTCCGCGGGGTACTCGTATATTCTATATCAGGGCTGAGTCAACCCCATCCTGACCCGAATCCAAAACAGGATACAAGCCTCATGTGGAAACTGTCATACCTGACTCGAGTCCAAAATGAGATCATTGTTCCCTATGAAGACTGTCAATGACTCACATCTCTCTGGATGCAGTCACACGTAAAATCATGTATGTGCTAAGACGGTAAAACATGCTAAAACATTATAAAGCATATAGCACATACTCATGCAACATACATGCAAATATATCATGCCGGCTATCTCGGTCAGTACTTACATACCTCTAACACTGCTGGTCAAACCTAGCTCCGCTGGTCTAGACTCCAAGCCTACTAGTCCAGTTTATTGCTTCTACAACGCAAATATCCATGCATCAACAATAAAGCTCTAAAAGCCTTAACTAAGCTAATGCATACTCCTAAATATTTTTAGAATGCCAAAGCTATACCTGCGTCCGTCGTTAGCCCTTTGCTTTCGATAGCCTCAAAACTAGGTCACAGCTTCGCGACGATGCCTAGATCACTAAGCCACTTCCGGATTTCCCGTAAGATGCCTAGATCTCCCTAGATCTGAGTTAGAAGGTTTAGGAATCAAGAGAGAAAAAAGAATTGGTGCAAAGAAAATGAATTCTCGACCCCCTATTTATAGACGGCGTTCGGGCCGTCCGAACTCGGCTTCGGGCCCTCCGAACTGGTTCGGATCCTCCGATCATGACTTCGGATCGTTCGAACATGATCGGATCGTCCAATCCTAACTTCGGGTCTTCCGAAATCCCATCAGTGACGTCAGCCATGACGTAACCTTGCTGACGTAATTGATGACATAAGCCCTAACCCTGTTCGGGTCCTCCGATTCCACCGACGGAGCCTCCGATCCTCTTCGGATCCTCCGAACTCCTCTTCGGATCGTCCGAACTCCTCGGGCCTCCGATCATGACTCCAATCACGTTCGGGTCCTCCGAACACTAGTTCGGAGCATCCGAACCTCCCGAGTCATGCCCACCATTTTCGAGTATCCTGGTTCTATTTTCGGGCTCCGTTAATTCATTTGGAATTTTTTTAATCATGTTTTATTAAATTTAAACATGATCACTTGATTAATTACCTATTAATCATTAATTTTGGATACGGGTTACTACAATTACATTATAAGAAATGACATTTATAAGTTAAATCTAATAATGATTATTCGTGCTTTTTGTTGCACACAATTATCGACTAGCTACTATACTTTTTTCAACAAATAATATAATCAACTACAAGATTCTAGAAATCTAGAGACCAAAGTCTAGAAACCAAATATTAAAAATAAAAAAAATCATTCGCAACAAAAAAAATATACAAAAAAAATACATTCAATTAAAAAAAAAAACACACTAGTTGGCCAATTTGAATAACCTAACTCACCTAGCATCTTTCTCCTAGAACCGGGCCTGACTATTATCATTTTATTTTATAATTCGCACATTAAATTAAAATCAGTCTTAAATTTTTTGCAAGTTTACATAATACATATATGTTTTTTTTTTTTTAGCAATAAGACATATATGTATTGTATAGTAATAAGTAATAACGGCTCAAAATGAGGGAGACATTACATGGAGTCAAAATGTAGTAGCACTTTAATGGATAAAAAATGGAAAGTGGGACGATAAATATGTTATCCTTGAAAACTTATTAGATCTTAACATCAAAGTCAGTAATTCTAAACTAATAAATAAATTAAAGTACTCGTGTTGTATATACAAAAAATAATAATAAAATCCAACGCGTAGATATTTGAGGTGGTGCTTATTTTAATTTGATGAGAAATAAAAAAGAAAAAAGAAAATGGTGTGATAGTTTGGATGAGAGTTTAAATTGAATAAGAAGATGATGAGTGTTTAATTAAAACTAGTATTCCGCTACACGCATTGCGTGCTCGTACATTTTATTTTTTTAACAAAGACTTTAAATAATAAATTGTAAAATTAAAAAATAATAAAAATATAACGTTTTTCTAAACAAATATTCAAATATATATATATATATATATCTTATAAAGTGTAGTAACCCAGAAACCATTTTAAGATAATAATATGTTAAACATGATTAAGGGTTGGTATTTAACCAATTTCGGAGTGTTATTGGACTTCAGAAGTAAAATTTGGGCTTTTTAATTTTGGGCCGGATAGTAAGCTCCGATCCCAGATATTAAGCTCCGATCCTAGATAGTAAGATCCGATCGGAACGGAAGCTCCGATCCTGGAACGGAAGTTCCGATCCCCAGCTGCCAGCAATGATCGATGACTCAGTCGCGAGTTTTGACAAGTGTCAATCATAGAGCAGATCGGAAGCTCCGATCGTAGATCGGAAGTTCCGATCCTGGCGTGGCAGACATGCACGCAATGAGCTGGATCGGAAGCTCCGATCCCGAAATCGGAAGTTCCGATCCTGGCCGAGAAATTTGGCTATAAATAAAGCAGTTCTGAGTTCATTTCAATTATGAATTCCCGAGTTTCCTTCTTCAGTTATATAGTGTAAGATATACACTTGAGGGCCCTATCGGTTATAATCGAAGTTCTGGAATAACCAAGTTGTGGTTATAGTCATCCGGGACTAGCGTCTTCAAAGGGCTTACTTCGGACGAAGGTATGGTCCGGGAATCGATTTAAGTTTTGGGAGTACTTATTAGCTTAGTTAAGGCTTATAGAACTTGTGTAGTGATACGGTGAACTTTTGAATATAGGCTTGGAACCTAGGATCTACTTTACTTGAACTAGCCTAGAGGTACATACACATTGACTGAGATTGCCAGCGAGTATACATGTTTATATGTTGCATTTATTTGGCATTATTATATGGCATGATGTATGATTTACCGTTTTCTATACTCATATGTCATGTGCATATACACGTTGAGCCTATACCTTGTTATACCTGATTATAGAGCTGCTCAGCTCTATACTCGATAATCTGTCACTGAGAGTACCGCGATGGCGGGGGCATTTATGTCTGTCTACTCTGGTGTACTAGACGAGTGTGGTTGCACCCAGAGGTTGATCCGTGCGGTGGCAGCACTCATATGGCGCCGATTCTGAGCATGACTTTTCAGATGATATTTTACCAGTCATCATGTAGCATGCATTATATACATATGTTTACTCATGTCTATGTACTGGGCGTAGCGCTCACGTCCTAGTTGTTATCTTGGACACCCTATTCCATGGGGCAGGTCGCAGGATGGACGGAGCTGGTAGTTCAAGGAAGGACTAGGGAGTAGGAACCTTGAAGAGTTTATTATACATGATTTGTTAGCTGTATAATGTTTATTTTAAGAATTTTGATATGGTTGTATCATTACAGATTTAACCTTGAATTATATTACTAAGCTGATATGTAATTTATGGTTAAGTTTCCGCACGTTTTTACTCTGTTAAGTATATTGTTGTATTAAGTTTAATGCATGCTATTAGTTGCCAGTTAGTAGGTGATTCCATGCAGGGTCACTACATTTTTGGTATCAGAGCATGCATAGTACTTGGGATTTAGTTTAGTCTTGAGTAATTCTTGCGCATTTGGAATTTTAATGTGCAATTCTTTTTAGGATATGGCTGACGAGAGTCACGGTAGTGTTGGCCAGGGAGGTGGTCATCATCATCGTCACCATCATCATCAGGATGATCAACATCGTCCTCATGAGGGTCGACGTCGCTATACTATTAATAAGTTCATGCAGGTAGGACCAAAACCCTTAGTGGGAGGCGAGAATCCTGAACAAGCTAGAAGCTGGATGTCTAAACTTGAGAGCACGTTCCGAGCTTTCGAGTGTACTGAGGAGCAGAAACTGGAAGTTCTAGAATTTGTTCTAGAGGATAGAGCACGTTTTTGGTGGGATGCCAAGGTTGCTCAGGCACGTACTGAGAGAGGACAGGTGACTTGGGGGGATTTCTGTCGGGAGTTCCAGAAATTGTATTTTCCTCCGGCTGTTCTCCAAGCATGGTCTATGGAGTTGCTTACTTTGAGGCAAGGATCAATGACTATTGATCAGTATCAGCAGCGATTTCTTGATCTGCTACCTTTCAGTCCTCATATCAATGCGAGTGATGCGTCGAAGTATGATATCTTTCTGCAAGGCCTGAACCAAGATATCTACGCACAGGTTGTCATCTGTGATGACCCGGTGTCTTATGAGACTTTGGTGAACCGTTGCCGTCTTGTGGAGACCAGCAACAGGCGTGGACAGTTGATGATGCCAGCACAGCCTAGTGGATTTATTGAGCCTCGAGCTCAATCTGTTGTGCCATCTGTACCTACGTCTTCTTCTACTCCTACTACTTCATCTGGTTCTCGTGGTTCACGAGGTACTTTCCGCTTTGGGAAGAAGAAGAAGAAGGAGGAGTTTTGTAGCCACTGTGGTGGGAAGCATCATGCAGCTTCATGTCGGAGAGCTACTGGGGCGTGTTATATTTGTGGTCAGCAGGGACATCTGCGGAGAGATTGTCCTCAGCGCATGGGTTCTGCCAGTGGATCGGGATCCCAGGTTGGATCTCAGGCATCTACTTTTCCACGTCAGCAGCCAGCACCACAGAGTTCTTCTGGTTTTCGTCCCCAGACTCAAGGGCAGGTGTTTGCTCTGTCTCAGGAGTAGGCTACTGAGGGAAGCGATCGCATGTTGGCAGGTAACTTCTTGTTATGTGGTATTCCTGCACTTGTATTAATTGATAGTGGAGCATCGCATTCCTTTATTTCTAGTCGCTTCGTTAAGAGACATAGATTACCTTACGTATCATTAGATATGGATTTAGTTGTATCTACTCCGTTGGAGCAGGTGGTAGTAACTAAGCGTCTAGTGATGGGTTGCCTTCTGGAGTTTGAGGGTAATGTGTTATCGGCTAATTTGATGATATTAGCGATGACGGATTTTGATTGTATTTTGGGAATAGATATGCTGACTTTGTATCACGCTACTGTGGATTGTTATCAGCGTCTGGTACAGTTTCATCCCGTTGAGGGTGATAGCTGGTACTTTTATGGTGAGGGTGCGCGACCTCCGATGCCACTTGTTTCGGCTCTGAAGGCATGTCATGTCTTGGAGTCAGGTGGGGAGGGCTACCTCATCTATGCAGTTGATATGTCCATGAGTAGTACGGGTATTGATCAGCTACCGGTTGTTAGCGAGTTTCCTGACGTATTCCCTGATGAGATTCCTGGTTTTCCTCCGGTTCGAGAGGTTGAATTTGGTATTGATCTAGTACCAGGAACTACGCCTATATCCCGAGCACCTTATCGTCTGGCACCGTTAGAGATGAGGGAATTGAAACAGCAGTTGCAAGATCTGCTTGATAAGGGATATATTCGTCCGAGTGTTTCTCCGTGGGGAGCACCTGTTTTGTTTGTCAAGAAGAAGGATGGATCGATGCGATTATGTATTGATTACAGGCAGTTGAATCGTGTCACCATCAAGAATAAGTATCCTTTGCCGCGGATTGATGATCTGTTCGATCAACTACAGGGTACTTCTGTTTATTCGAAGATAGATCTGAGATCTGGATACCATCAGATGCGGGTACGAGACTCAGATATATCTACGACTGCTTTCAGGACCGGATACGGGCATTATGAGTTTCTGGTGATGCCATTCGGTTTGACGAATGCACCGGCAGTCTTTATGAATCTGATGAATCAAGTATTTCGAGAATATCTGGATAGATTTGTCATCGTCTTCATAGATGATATTCTTGTCTATTCTCATGACAAGAATGAGCATGCACAACATTTGAGGATTGTTCTACAGACTTTACGAGATAAGCAGCTATATGCGAAATTGAGCAAGTGTGAATTCTGGCTTGATCGGGTAGTATTTCTCGGTCATGTGATTTCTAGAGAAGGGATATCTGTTGATCCTAGTAAGATAGAGGCAGTGCTGAACTGGTCTCGTCCGACAACGGTTGCTGAGATTCGTAGTTTCTTGGGTCTAGCGGGATATTACCGTCGGTTCATCAAGAATTTTTCACAGTTGGCCAGGCCTTTGACTCAGCTTACTCGGAAAGATGTTACCTTCATTTGGTCCTCGGATTGTGAGGAGTCGTTTCACGAGCTGCGTAGACGTCTTACTACTGCACCTGTGCTAGCTCTACCTTCTGGATCAGGAGGTTATGTTGTTTATACTGATGCCTCTGGTTAGGGGTTGGGATGTGTGTTGACACAGCATGGACATGTTATTGCCTATGCTTCTCGACAGTTGAAGACGCATGAGAATAACTATCCAGTGCATGATCTCGAGTTAGCCGCCATTGTATTTGCGCTCAAGATTTGGAGACATTATCTTTATGGCGAGAAATTTGAGATATTTACGGATCACAAGAGTTTGAAGTATTTATTCACTCAGGAAGAGTTGAATATGCGACAGAGACGCTGGATGGATCTCCTGAAGGATTATGATTGTGAAATCAAATATCATCCAGGTTCTGCTAATCTTACTGCTGATGCCTTGAGTCGGCAGGTGAGACTGTCTGCACTTCAGACTAATGAAATATCTCATATGATTCAAGAGTGCTGTTCATTGAGTTTTACGCTCAAGCACAAGAAAGGGAGGAATGAGATTCGTTTGTATACTATTCTATCTGAGCCAGCATTGTATTCTCGGATCAGAGATGCTCAGATATCTGATGTTAAGACTCAGCGATTGGCACGTCTAGCCAATGGAGTTAATACATCTGGATTCCATTTTCAGGCAGATGGTTTATTGTGCCTATCCAATAGAGTGGTTGTACCTAATGTTGCGGAGCTCAGGAATGATATTCTATCTCAAGCTCACAGGAGTCGATTATCAGTTCATCCTGGAAGTATGAAAATGTATAAGGACTTGCGAACTAGATTCTGGTGGAAGGGAATGAAGCGAAGTGTTTATCAGTTTGTTTCGAGATGTTTGGTTTGTCAACAGGTCAAGGCTGAACATCGACGACCAGGTGGATTACTGCAGAATCTTGAGATTCCTGAATGGAAGTGGGAGCACGTGACTATGGATTTTGTTATCCACTTGCCTATGACTTCACGTCAGTGTGATGCTATCTGGGTTGTCGTTGAACGTTTGACAAAATCAGCACATTTCATTCCTTATAACCGGGAGTATTCTTATGATCGCATGACACGCTTATATATCCAGGAAATTGTGCGATTACATGGGATTCCAGTGAGTATTGTCAGTGATAGAGATCCGCGATTTACTTCACGTTTTTGGGATAGTTTTCAGCAGGCGTTGGGTACCACTCTGAGTTTGAGTACTGCGTATCATCCGGAGACTGATGGGAAGTCAGAGCGCACTATTCGTACGCTGGAGGATATGCTACGTTCTTCTGTCATGGACTTTGGTTTATCTTGGCAGGATCAGTTACCTTTGATTGAATTTGCCTACAATAACAGTTATCATCGTAGTATTGATATGGTACCTTTCGAGGCATTGTATGGTCGACGGTGTCGTACTCCGTTATTCTGGGATGAAGTCGGGGAACGGCAAGTCGAGGGTCCTGAATTGGTGCAGTAGATTGTAGACAAGGTAGATTTGATCAAGCATAGGATCAAAGTTGCTCAAGATAGACAAGCCAGTTATGCGAATATTCGCCGCAGGCCACTTCAGTTTGAGCCTGGTGAATATGTTTTTCTGCGAGTATCACCTTTCAGGAAGGTGATGAGATTCGGTGTGAAAGGCAAGTTGTCTTCTCGTTACATTGGGCCTTTCCAGATACTGGAAAAGATCGGAGATGTTGCTTATCGTTTGGCTTTACCGCCATCTCTTTCCAGTATACACAATGTTTTTCATGTGTCGTTGCTTCGACAGTACATAGCTGATGAATCTCATGTGATTCAGTCTACTGATATTCAGCTAGAACCGGATCTGTCTTTTGTTGAACGACCAATCTGTATCCTATACAGGAAGGAGAAAGTTTTTCGGAACAAGACTATACCACTTGTGATGGTACAGTGGCAGCGCCGAGGCGTTGAAAAAGCAACTTGGGAAACTGAGAGTCGTATGCGAGCAGAATATCCTGAGTTTTTTGCTTTGTATTTTTTATTACCATGTAAGATGTAATTACCGTTGTTGTAATAAGACATGGTTTGATATTTCATATTGTTATCTTGATTTGTCTTTAGATGTTATTTTGCGGACGAAATATCTAAAGGTGGGGAGAATGTAGTAACCCAGAAACCATTTTAAGATAATAATATGTTAAACATGATTAAGGGTTGGTATTTAACCAATTTCGGAGTGTTATTGGACTTCAGAAGTAAAATTTGGGCTTTTTAATTTTGGGCCGGATAGTAAGCTCCGATCCCAGATAGTAAGCTCCGATCCTAGATAGTAAGCTCCGATCGGAACGAAAGCTCCAATCCTGGAACGGAAGTTCCGATCCCCAGCTGCCAGCAATGATCGATGACTCAGTCGCGAGTTTTGACAAGTGTCAATCATAGAGCAGATCGGAAGCTCCGATCGTAGATCGGAAGTTCCGATCCTGGCGTGGCAGACATGCACGCAATGAGCTAGATCGGAAGCTCCGATCCCAAAATCGAAAGTTCCGATCCTGGCCGAGAAATTTGGCTATAAATAAAGCAGTTCTGAGTTCATTTCAATTACGAATTCCCGAGTTTCCTTCTTCAGTTATATAGTGTGAGATATACACTTGAGGGCCCTATCGGTTATAATCGAAGTTCTGGAATAACCAAGTTGTGGTTATAGTCATCCGGGACTAGCGTCTTCAAAGGGCTTACTTCGGACGAAGGTATGGTCCGGAAATCGATTTAAGTTTTGGGAGTACTTATTAGCTTAGTTAAGACTTATAGAACTTGTGTAGTGATACGGTGAACTTTTGAATATAGGCTTGGAACCTAGGATCTACTTTACTTGAACTAGCCTAGAGGTACGTACACATTGACTGAGATTGCCAGCGAGTATACATGTTTATATGTTGCATTTATTTGGCATTATTATATGGCATGATGTATGATTTACCGTTTTCTATACTCATATGTCATGTGCATATACACGTTGAGCCTATACCTTGTTATACCTGATTATAGAGCTGCTCAGCTCTATACTCGATAGTCTGTCACTGAGAGTACCGCGACGGCAGGGGCATTTATGTCTGTCTACTCTGGTGTACTAGACGAGTGTGGTTGCATCCAGAGGTTGATCCGTGCGGTGGCAGCACTCATATGGCGCCGGTTCTGAGCATGACTTTTCAGATGATCTTTTACCAGTCATCATGTAGCATGCATTATATACATATGTTTACTCATGTCTATGTACTGGGCGTAGCGCTCACGTCCTAGTTGTTATCTTGGACACCCTATTCCATGGGGCAGGTCGTAGGATGGACGGAGCTGGTAGTTCAAGGCAGGACTAGGGAGCAGGAACCTTGAGGAGTTTATTATACATGATTTGTTAGCTGTATAATGTTTATTTTAAGAATTTCGATATGGTTGTATCATTACAGATTTAAACCTGAATTATATTACTAAGCTGATATGTAATTTATGGTTAAGTTTCCGCACGTTTTTACTCTGTTAAGTATATTGTTGTATTAAGTTTAATGCATGCTATTAGTTACCAGTTAGTAGGTGATTCCATGCAGGGTTACTACATAAAGTGAGTGTCATTTTTGTAAATAAAATAATATCAAAGGGCACAAAGTGAACATCTAATGGCTAGAAAAAAGAAAACCGTAAAAAAGGACTATTTTGCCCAATAATTTTGGTTTTATTGCAAATTAAGTTAGGAGATAATGGTAATTTCAAATCAAAGCTTACCAATTAATTGGAAGTTTGTTAATTAGGGGGTCTCTACTTTAATAAGATAGTAAGATGTGTACTCCTTCTGCTTCATATATTTATATTTGTTTTTTATATATATATGAATTGAGAAATTTATTGGAAAATAAATTTAGAAAAAAAATTTCCCATTTAACCCTTGTTCATGAATTTTTTTTATGAGATAAAGAAAATTTGTTATAAGTAGTTAATGATTGGGGCAAATCATGAAATCAAAGAAAAAATAATACTAAATATGGAAATCGAATGATAGATTAGGACGAATGAAGAAAAAATATCTTTATATTTGGTACGAAGAAAAATATATAATTAAAAGAATTTTTCACCACAATATTTAAAATTATAGCAAGCACAAGAAGAAAAAATAGTAAAGCCCATCGGTGAAGTTAGAATTTGGCTAATTTGATGTTGTTGGGCTTTGACCCAACTCTTTATTTATTTCCCAGCCCATAAATCCCAAGGCTCTTTTTTTTTTATATCCCCTCTCCAGCCCTAAGCAGATGAGTGAGCGTTCAATTGATTCATTCTTCTTCTAAGTGAGGTGGCCGATCTGTGAGAAAAGGCAGAGCGTTTCTTATCCCTTCTTCTGTGTAAAGTGAGTCCGCCAGCGAGTGATTGTGAGAGTGCAAGATAGAGTGAAGGCTGCTTTGTGAGCTTCCTCTTCGTGACTGAGTGTTTGTGCTCTCTCTCTCTCTCTTTCTCTCTCTCTCTCTCTCTCGTTCTCGTTTTGGTTGTGGGATTTCTAATGTGTAAGGGCATTGAGCGTGTATAGGCTTGGGAAACATTTGTGGTCTTTGTCGTGGTTCGCTGGTGATATTGGAGAGGCCGTATCAGTGCCTCTGAGCCCCGGAAGCCTTAATATTCCTCACGTTATTGTTGTTAATTTTGGTTTCTTTGTTTGTTTCTTTCTATTGTTGTGCAGATTAGAACGAAGAACAAGAATGGTGAATCGAACGAGGACAGTGGATTCCTAACAGTGGTATCAAAGCAGTGGGTGCTGCCGTCGCTGGTCGCTGGGTGTTATTTGTCGTGTGTCGCTTTGGTTTGTTGGAATCGAAACTCTTACTTAGGGTTTCACTCTAGTATATTGGTTGGAACCTCTTTTACTGCTTTAGTAACGTAACCGCTTTTCGCAGATGTTATGTGCTGGAATTTGTTGCTGGTAGAACCTTAGGTTTTATGTGCTTGTTGGTTACTGTTGTGTTTCCATCTCCGTGGCGATAGTTGCTTCTGTTGTGTTCGCTTTGATTGTGCGATTTAAAAGTTTTCTGTATGAAAAAAAAACTTGATGTTTTATGTGTGAAAATTTGTTGGTTTTGATTTTTTTTTCTTTGTGAAAATCTGATTGTTTTATGTGCGTAAACCTATTGGTTTTGCTTATATATTTTTCTGTGTGAAAAATAGCTATGACTGGATATAATCTCCAATCTTTTAATGGAAAAACTGATTTTTCAATATGGCAGTAGAAGATGAAAGGTATTTTGGTACAAAAAAAAAGTTTTCAAAGCGATAGACCTTTCATTCCGCTTTTGTAACTGTTGAAAAAAGGGCTGAAATTGATGAGTTTGCTTATTCATCTATAATCTTGAACTTGTCTGACTCTGTGTTGAGAAAAGTTGGTAAACTGAAATGTGATATGGAACCTTGGGAAAAATTAGAAGAACGTTATACTGAACATTCGTTGCCCAGTAAATTGTTTTTGCTTGAGAAATTTTTCGGTTCAAACTTGATTTAAACAAGGACATAGATGAAAATATTGATGTGTTTATCAAACTTGTTCAAGATATTGAGCAAATCGGAGATAAACATTGTAACGCCCTCAACCGATGGGGACATTACTCAACTAACATGACCTTATATAAACGCGGAAAAGAAAATTATTTTTTTTAAAAGATGTATTCATACATCAAACCTTACTTAAAACATTTTAAATAGTTTACAAACCAAGTGACAACAATTTCAAACATAAAACCTATTTTCTTCACTCAAACATAATAATATCCAATTCCATTACACACTCATGCATCTCTCGCCGGCTCGACTCTTGGCTCCTCCTCATGTTCGGAATCAAACTCATCGACGTATGCATAATTGTCATCCTCATTACCTGCACCATTCAAGCATAGTGAGTCTAAAGACTCAGCAAGAATATGCAATAAAAATCATGAGTTTTAAAATTTCTTTTGAATATAATATGACGTAATATAAACATGAACATAAACATAAACTCATTCTTAATTTGATGAATTATGTGAAATTTGTGGCAACCGTCTGATAAGCCTGATCTCATCATTCATGTTGAT
Organism: Henckelia pumila; assembly: GCF_033568475.1. Lineage (NCBI taxonomy): Eukaryota > Viridiplantae > Streptophyta > Magnoliopsida > Lamiales > Gesneriaceae > Henckelia > Henckelia pumila. The sequence goes on from NC_133121.1 coordinate 16,304,004, forward strand.
CAACAAATAATTGGAAAGGCCTCTCCGAAGCTTATCCCTAAGTGTTAGTCCCGTGTCTTTCCATCGCTTAACTCATAATTGGAAAGGCCCCTCCGGAGCTTATCCCTAAGTGCCAGTCCCGTAGATTTGGAAAGGTCCCTCCGGCGCCCATCCCAAAGTACCATTCTCGTATTTGCCACCACAAAGACACATAAGACATCAAAATTCTTTATGCTTCATCCTACATCATTCATCATATCATTCCATCATCTTTTCATTGCGTTATCATAACATGTCATTGATTGTAAAGCATCATTGAAACATCATAATTTTCGTCTTAAATTTTGTTTCATGAATATAAAACTTTACTTGATACCTTTATGCATGTCATATATGATTAAAAAATCATATTTTCATACTGAACATAGGTTTCATTAATGAACTTTAAACATGTACATGCATCACATAACATAATCGGTCCACGCAAGTCGTTATTTTCGTTTTTGACTTAAAACTTAAAACTTTTTGCATAAAAACTCTTAAATATATTTTAGAAGCCTTTAAAGATCATAACCATGAATTTAGTACCCTAAAATAACATAAATAAAAGTGTAAACCCGAAGGCAATGCGCGGGGGCGCCACCTTTCAGGCGCGGGCGCGCGTGCCCTGCGCAGATGGGTCTGCTTGCTCGCTCTCAAACTCTATTTTTAAATCCGAATTTGGAAAAATGGTAAACATGAAAATTTTAGCCCTTGATCTTGGATTTCTAATGCCGAAAACCTCACCTTAATTGGAGTTTGAAGTAAAATGTTATGCTCATTCTCCCCATATATGTCACTGACGGGAGTTCAAAACATTTGACACAAATCGGGGCGATTTTGACCAATCTTTCAAAATGATTTTGACAAAACTCAAAACATGAAAGTTGTAGATAAATAAGTTAGTTTTCAAATAGAATTGGCCTCATATCATTTGAATCAATAAAATAATTTTTATCCTCCAAAGTATAACAAGTGTCGGTAATCCGATGTCATCGAACACAACTTCAACACTTCAAACTTCAAACATAAGCTTCTTTTACCCAAAATTCTAACTACATAAATCATCAAAACTCATTTCTTGTAATTTAACATGGCTTTACTAAATTCAAAACACTAAAATCATAAAAGAATATGAATCTCTTGAATCAACTCAAGAACTTGACAAGAACGACTTACGTTTACGATCTCGTAAAAATCAAAACTTCATACTCTTGAAATTCTTGCAAATAATGCATACATATCTTAACATACATCATCATATAATATATTGATCCATATCATTTTATCAAAATACATAATAGCTTGAATGTGTTTCAAAATTTTTAAAATTTATACTTGCCTTGAAATGAAGACGAAGTTGATTCGGATTCTTGGCAACGATCCAACCACACCAAGAGCGAGATTTGGAACTTTGGCTTGTGACTATCTTGAAGAACCGTGAAGGTTCAATACAGAAACAAGAAAGAGAAAATGATAGAATGGATAGAAGGGGGAAGAAATCGTGTAGAGGATAGGGAAGAAGTGAGAGTCAAAGGAACAAGGGGACATGGAAATTAATGGGGTGGGGAACCGGGTAGATAGATAGGATAATGATCAATACGTAATGTGTGTTCATCTCTAAAATGCAGTCAGTCACTCGTCCCGACTCGTCTGATAAAAATATTATCCCCCGACTTATACATAATAAGCATATCAATATTATACTTAAAACTCTCATAAAAATGTATTCTATCACCTCGTTCATTGGTTAGCCTCGTCCCGTGAGTCCAGAATCAAACTCAGCCTGAAACCGTAAACTTACTCAAAATTGTTAAAATAAAATATATGTGGACATGAAATCATATTCATAATTCATAACTTAAAAATAATTTAAACTCACAACATCATAAAAATCATCTTAAAAACATTGTGAGCAAGTTAGTGGATTTTTTTTTTGGACCTTACAAACATATTGATGAATACACCCCTATTGTTCTTTTAAATGTTATTCCTGATTCTTACAGTGATGTTAAATCTGCTATTAAGTATGGTAGAGATCAAATAACTTTAGAAACTGTTGTGAATAGCTCGAAAAGCAAAGAGAGAGATTAAAAAGTTAATAATGGTGATAATAATTCTGGTGAAGTTATGTTTGTTAGAGGAAAGTCTAAAAACAGATTTCAATCGAGGCCCAAAATAGAAAATGTTATAATTATGGTGAAACTGGTCATTACATTAGAGATTATTCTAAGCCTAAGCAAAACCAAAACCAGCATGATGATCATGCTAATATGGCTTCTTATAGTGAAAACATGGGTGATATTTTATGGTGACTGAGATATGTGATGTACCTAATGTCAATTCTGTACATTCAAGCTTTTTATGTGAAAATGAATGACTAGTTGATTATGCGAGCACTTTCCATATGTCCCCATTTAAAAATGTATTTTTTAGTTATAAAAAAGTGAAGCATGGGTATGTTTCTTTGGCAAATGAAAAATTGTATAGTTGCTGGCTTTGGTGATGTCTCATTGAAATTTGATTCTGGTTATGTGTTAACTTTGAAAAATGTGAGACATGTTCCTGATGTATGTCATAATTTGATTTTCTGTGCATCTTTAGAAGATGATGGTTTGCAGGGTAGATGAGATAATGAAGTTATGAAAATTTTGAAAGGATCTTTAGTAATTTTCAAAGCTGCCAGAAAGATAAGCTTATATGTTTGCCATGCTGAATCTGAAACTTGTTTGCAAAATTTTGTGAACGCTGTATTAAGTGACAAAACTGATTTGTGGCACAAAAGATTTGGTCACATGAGTTCTAAAAAAATTCTGCACAAAGATGGTTATTTTGGTAGTGACAAATTGTCTTGTATGCTATTTTGTGATTCTTGTGTTCTTGGTAAACAATCTAGATTTAAGTTTCCAAATTCCCCTATTCCCAAACCTGACACTGCTCCAAACAAGGTGGAACATTTACCTGTTGAAAATTTTAGGCGTTGTTTGAAAATTCTATACTTTGATACTTTTGACAGATGTGTTCTGCTTGGATGTTGTGTTGTAGCTTACTTTGTGTTTGCTGCATATTGGTTCTTGTACTAACTTTGTGTTTTCTGTTATGGGGCGATGATTATGGTTGTAGGTGACTCTTAGAACCAGTGAACCGACATTGGGCCAAAAGGTGGAGAATTGTTGGGCTTTGACCAAACTCTCTATTTATTTTTCAGCCTATAAATCCCAAGGACCTTTTCTTTATATCCCCTCTCCAGCCCTAAGCACATGAGTGATCGTTCAATTGATTCCTTCTTCTTCTAAGTGAGGCGGCCGATCTGTGAGAAAAGGTAGGGCATTCTTTATTCCTTCTTCTATGTGAAGTGAGTCCGCCAGTGAGTGATTGTGAGAGTGCAAGATAGAGTGAAGGTTGTTTTGTGAGCTTCCTCTTCGTGACTGAGTTCTTGTGTATTGTTGTCCTCTCTCTCTCGTTCTCGTTTTGGTTGTGGGATTTCTACTGTGTGCAGGGGCATTGAGCATGTATAGGCTTGGGAAACCTGTCAAGTCTTCGTCGTGGTTCGCTGGTGATATTGGAGAGGCCGTATCAGTGCGTCTGAGCCCCGAAAGCCTTGACATTCCTCACGTTATAGCTGTTTTTGTTGGTTTCTTTGTTTGGTTCTTTCTGTTATTGTGCATATTAGAACGAAGAACAAGAATGGCGAATCGAAAGAGGACAGCGGATTTCTAACAGATGTGTTATGCTTGGAACTAACCATGATCAAAGTGGAGGAATTATTATTAGAAAATTTTGAACAAAAGCGCGAGGACGAATCGGAAGAAAAAGGATCCACTCCAATCAAACTACAAAATTCTCTCTACAATGTTTTTCGAATTCTAGCAAATTTTTACTTTAAATTTGATGGTTTCATGTTCGATAGAATTTTCTGTTAGTTTTTAGTATATTATAACAACTTTTGCACTTTCAGTGTTCATTTATAGTATGTAAATATGTTTATAATAGTTCGAAATAACAAAGTTAAATATCATGTTATTTGCGAATCGGTTTCCTTTGTTAAACTTTCATTATTTAACATCTAAAACCAAAGAGGCTAGAACTAATGGTCAACTCAGCAAGGACAGATCTAACTTAGATCATTCCTAGGCTGAAGCCCATCCTGAATTTTTGTTGTTAACTATGTATGTTTTTTACTTAGTCCACTAAAACTCATCCTTTTCACACCCGAAGCCTAGCCCATTTTCTTAATTCTAACGTACAATTTCATTTTTTTGGGGAGAAAATACTATATTTGTTATCTTGTAAATTTTTCATTTGCGATTTTGATCCTCATGTTATTAAATTTCACCTTTTTATATGAGAGTTTTTTATTTTTGACAATTTTAGTCTCTTTTTATGGAAAGTGCTGATGTGACACTATAAAAATCAATATTGTGTTGTTTTCATGTCTTCACAAAGTTTAAAAATGACTAAAATTGCAAAAAACAAAGCTGACAGACTAAAATTAAAATATGACAACATAGATGACCAAATATAAAGAGACAAACATATAAGATCAAAAACAAATTTTTCATTTTTTTTAATAGTATAATGTTGTGACTTTTTTTTGTTATATATATGACATTTTCTTGTCAAAATATATAATTTATCACATTAAATTCAAGCTCATCCCAACTCTAATTCCTGGATCCGTCTCTACAACTCAGGAATTTGCATTGATTGTAAGAGCAGCCCCATTTCCTCCTCGCCCCCTCCAAGGGGCGAGGAAACCGCACGCGGAATTTTTCGTGTGCGGTCATAATGGTGGGCCCGTGCAGAGATGCTCCGCGCGGTGAAGTCCACCATGCAATTAAAAAAAATTAAATAAATGGCCAGATCTTTCTGGCCGTTTGAAGATCAAAGGGCCAGAAAAATCTGGCCCTTTGATTTAAAAAAGAAAGAAAAAGTAAGTTAAAAAAAAGGGTTGGAATGATCTGGCGGTCGAAGATCAACGACTAGATCAATCCCATCCTATTTTTAAAAAAAAAAATTATTAAAAATAAAAAATATATTTAAAAAATCCGAATTTTTTTAAAAAAATTCTGAACAAGTACAAACGGTCATAATTTTTAAATTCAAGCCTTCTTCTATAAATAGGTTTGGATACATCTCATAAAATTCACAATTTTTACTACTTGAATTCCAAAAATTCTATATTCTCAAACTTTCATTTTATATTTTCAATCCAATTTTAAAAATGGATTCATGGAAAAATAATGATCCCAATATTCCTTCACGAAATACTTTTCAATTCACCGACGAACAAATGTTGAGTTTTATGTTCAACCAAAATCAATTGTCCCAAAATCCCATCGAAGTCTCGCCTCCTACCTTTGAATCCACATCTATTAAATCTAGAAGGAAAGGGAAAAATATTTTTGGTGGCGATGGTGGTGAAGGCATAAAAAACAAACCTTGGACAAAGGTTGAAGATGAACGTCTCGCAAAGTCATGGTGCAACACATCCACCAATCCAAAACTTGGCAATGATCAAAGCAACTCGAGTTTTGTGAAAAATTACAAACGGTCATAATTTTCAAATTCAAGCCTTCTTCTATAAATAAACCTTGGACGAAGGTTGAAGATGAACGTCTCACGAAGTCATGGTGCAACGCTTCCACCAATCCGGCACTTGGCAATTATCAAAGCAACTCGAGTTTTTGGGGATTGTTTTGGAGTGAATATAACCATGAGTTATCAAATGGATGGAAAGTATGCTAACCAGACAACATGCGGCAGCATTTGAATGATTTTTCAAAACGAATATTCGTCTTCCAAAACAAAATGAGCGAACTTAAAGCACTCAACCAAAGCGGATCTTCATTTGATATGAGGGTATGGATTCATAATTTTTTTAAATTTAAATTCAACATTTTCAAACTTTTTTTTTGTTTAGTATGCTCAATTTCTAACGATGTACGAGCAAGATCATAACCATCTATGGTCCGATGAGAAAGCTTGGTTAGTGTTGAAGGGTCAACCAAAATGGAAGATATGGTTATTCGATAAATTCGTAGGTGATTGGACGAATGCTACGAAGAAACTTAAGAATATTGATGATGAATCCTCTCCATTCTCTCTTTTTCTCCATACCATCTGATACACAAACCGGCGAAGAAGGAGATGATGTGCAAGAAGTGAGCAAAACCACTAGGCCGATGGGAAGAAAATCTTTCAAAAGGGCAATGAGATTAGAAGGATCGAAAGATGCAAACATGGTGGAAATGTTGAAAACAATAAATGAAGTAGAGAAACAAAGGGATGAAGAGAGGACTGTTTTGACAAAAAAACATTATGCAACAATAACTCAAAATATGAAAAAGAAAAAAGTTCGAAATGAAGATGATGGAGCACGATATGAGGGTGAGGGAGCAAGAAAAAATGGAGATAGAACAAGAAAATCGAATCATGGAAAAATATGTTAACGATTCAAGGCTCACTGACATTCAACGTCAGTACTACATGAAGATGCAAGAACAAATTCTTCGAAAAAGATTCAATTAGTAATTTATTTCAATGATATCTCATTATATTTTATTCGGTTGTAATCTTTTTAAATTTACTATCTTTTTTTATTTATTTCTTGTCTTTTGTTATTGCGTGTAATTTTTATTTTGAGTGTTTTTATATTTCAAGTAAGTTTTAAATTTTAATTATGTGTATTTTAAATTTATTATATTTATGTTCAATTTTATTATGTTTAAAGAAAAATATTAAATATAATAAAATAATAATATTTCAACATCACCACTACAACATCACAACACCATTATAAAAACGTGCAATGAAGTTATCAACGCTGACATTATCATGCGATCAAGTTACCAACTTCATCACACCAACTTTCTCACAAAGTCAAATTTTAGTTTATTTACATTTTCCCATACACTCACTCCGTCCGCACTTTACAAAAATTGGTGTCAAATAAAAATATTTATAAAATTTATAAAAGTCTTTTTTTTTAGACAAAGTAAACTAGACATTACATAAATCATTCTTGGCTACATCCCACTAAACTCTATATTTTACTTTATTTTTTCATCCATAATCCATTAATCTGATACTATTTCAATTTTAAAAAATAAATATATATCACTTGCATTTATTTTTTCATCCATAATCCATTCATTCTTTTTGATTTTCTGTTTCTTTTTTTTTTTCCCCCAAAAATCCGCCATAATTAATTTATGTTCGACTCGGCGGGCAAACCACTTGCATTTATAGAAGACGAGATGCGTGGCAAGCCACTTGAGAACTTTATCTTAATGTCAACTTTATTCTCACACGTTACACTTTAACAACAATAATATTAATATTTTTTAGCATATACAATATTAATATTTTTCAAATACACCACATAGCATTACCATATATATATATATACATATATTTTCATATTCTTACATTCATCATAATTATTCAACACACACATAATTGACATGTTTTTTTAAAAAAAAAAAAGGAAAAAAAAGAGAAATATATTATATATTACACTAGACATATTTTAATGGCAACCTAATGGCTAAAATTCAACACAAAATGCATGTGGCATGAACCTGGACGGCCCATGGTCCACGTTCATTATTTCTCTACTTTCCCATTTATATTCCATTCCATGGTTGTTTCTTCTTCTTCTTCTTCGTCTCATCCTGAAACCCATTCTGCTGCAACTGTCTTAAACCCCACTTTCCCAATCGAGATTTAAACAGTGCCCTTTTCCGGAAATCTTCTGAAGCAAAAATGGAAAGTGGCACGAGAATTAATTATAATAATAATATTAATATTAAAAAGAAAGAAAAAGATCTGTATCACGTCAATCACAAAGTTCCCGCCGGTGATGGCCCTTATGTTCGTGCCAAACATGCCCAGGTTTGTTTTGTTTTTGCAACTTTCGGTTAAAATTTATTTTTTTTATTATAATATATCCCATTAGTTGTTTATGCTGTTAAATGTTCGATATATGCAGCGGATCGCCATTGAATCTTTGATATGAAAGTAGGCCGCCGTTAGTATGCTTCTTTTTTTTCTTTTTTTTTTTAAATCGAAGCTATTGAATTTCATAAATACTCATCCTTTTTTTCCTTTTTAGGTTAATTGTGTATCGTGGTGAAATGAACTGTTGAAGTTGTTTGATTTGTGATATTTCGATGAAATTGTGCCATATTTACTATTTAGCACCTTTGTGGTGTTTTAGACTTTGAGTTGAGTTGAGTCTCTAGGTGTATTGGTAAAAGCCAGAAACTCGTAGCTTAGATTTTGTGTATATAAAATATTGAATATATTATAAGAAATAAATAAATTGATCTGGAAGGAAAAAAGGAGGGATACGTGGTAGCTTGGAGAATTTTCCAGATATAGATCATTTTGTATTTAATTTGGAGGTTGATTTTGTTAGGCCATTTGCACCATTAATGAGGGAATTAATACCGTAAAGATGAGTTATGCACGTATACAATGAACGTTAAACACACGGTTATACGTTATCTTTGAAGTTATAAAATCATAAATTCATGTAAAGATTTATTCATTTAGATAGTTTTATAATTTCAAAAGTTACGAGTAATCGTCTTGTACGTTTTATATTGTTCTATGTGTTTCATCTATACAGTTTCCATACCTATATAATAGTGTTTTGATCTTTTGGGCACCCATCGTTGGCACCGGTTGATATGACATACACTAATTAGATGCAAAAGACGCCGCATCAGACGGTGCTCACGTAGGTGCCCAGGAGATCAAACCTATATATATATATATATATATATATATATATATATATATATATTTATGTATATGTATTTTTTGCCGAATGGATTATAGTTCAACAGGATCAAAGATGATATTGTTCAATTTTCTTTTAAAAGTTTAAAATATACAAAATGCTGATGTGTTTGGTTGGGAGAGAAACAAAATATTTTGGGATGATGATCTTGTTTGGCCTTATTTGAATGATTTCGTTACCGAACAATGAGATTAGTTAAGTTTAGTGGCATTTCATAATTCAATTAAGCTGTTTGTTTGATTTCAGTTGGTGGAGAAGGATTCAGAATCAGCTATAATATGGTTTTGGAAAGCTATAAATATGGGAGATAGGGTGGAGAGTGCCCTCAAAGATATGGCCATAGTCATGAAGCAACTTGATAGAACTGAGGAAGCAATCGAGGCCGTTAAATCTTTTCGTGGCCTTTGCCCCAGACAAGCACAAGAATCACTCGACAACATTCTCATCGACTTGTACAAGGTTTGTGGATTACAGCTTTGTTTGGTGTTCCAGATCTTTAAATGCATGTTTTTTTCCCCATAAATACATGAAATTGTATCGACTAAATTTTTTATCCATCGCAGCAATAGCCGTGAACCTATATATATACATATGTATATGTAAATGATCTAAGTATATTGTATGTGATTGGTATTTATACAAGTTTTTGGCATTGTAGAAATGTGGGAAAGTAGAGGAACAAATAGCACTACTCAAGCATAAGCTTAAGTTGATATACTTGGGAGAAGCTTTCAATGGAAGGCCTACAAAAACTGCGCGTTCCCATGGCAAGAAGTTTCAAGTTTCTATCAGACAGGAAACCTCAAGAATATTGGTATGTGATTAAACAAATTACTAAAAGTTCAGGAATAAAGAAAATGACACGACGATTTCTTAGCAACTGCAGCAGATTAATGACATGAAGAGAGAGGATTCTTGAAAAATTAACTTGTGATTTTGTGGACAGGGGAACCTTGGATGGGCGTACATGCAAAAGTCGAATTACATGGCAGCGGAAGTGGTGTATCGTAAAGCCCAGATGATCGACCCGGACACCAACAAGGCCTTGAACTTGTGTCATTGCCTCATCAAACAAGCCAGATACAATGAGGCAAACTTGGTTCTACAAGATGTGCTTCAGTACAAACTTCCGGGTTCGGATGACTTGAAGTCAAGGAAACGGGCTGAGGAGGAGTTGTTGATACTGGAATCTAAGCAATCTTCCAACCCAGTTCTCTCGAGTCTTGATTTTGAAGACGATTTTGTCGAGGCCCTCGAACGAGTGATGAATGAATGGGCGCCTGCCAGATCAAAAAGGCTTCCCATTTTTGAAGAGATTTCTCAGTTTAGAAACCAGTTGGCATGTTGATTTTCACTTTCTTTGAACATAATTATACTGTCGTCAATGGTGTGCATGTGTGCATTCGGGTTTTGGTCGAGGCGGCTGGTTCCATAGAACCTATACGGAAGAAACTATCACTGTCCTGCATAGGGAGAAATACTTTGGGGGGGTCGGATCAAGCTTAAGACAAGGTCTTCTCACCCTATACAAATGGTGGGGCTACACTGGAAGATAGATCTTCCATGCTGATGTATACTGGTAATCGATTAAAGCAGCACTGTAATTGTCGCCAATATGCCTCTGTATAGATCCAAAAATTTGAATCACGAAAGGTTAATTTTTTCTTTTAATGCGCATTTTTTTTTGTTCCAAAAAATATAAGATTATTTGCCCATATCTCAAATAAAAATTCATCATCGTCGAGCGAAAATGGCCAACTTCATTGCAATGGAATTGATGTTTTAGTTTTTCGTGTTCTACAAAATTCGATGATGACTCTCCGGATTTTTACTGTTTTCGTCGTCGTGCTTCTTCCATTGTTCTTGCCAGAAAATTACGAATAAATCAGATAAAAGGGCACCGAAAATTCTGTTCGACCCCTTCGATGCCCATGTTGTTTGGCATGAATAAAATGTAAGAAATAAATAGAATTAAGAAAATCATGGGATAATCATCATAGAGAAAGGAGTAATACTCATATGAGATGGTCTCATGTGTGAGACGGGTCAACTCTACCCAAATTATAATAATAAGTAATATTTTTGTCATAAAATGTACTATTTTCTAATGGATAACCCATATAAAAGACTCGTCTAAAAAAATGACCCTTGAAACAGTCTTATACGAGTTTTTATCTAGAGAAAAAGGGTAAGAAACCTTTCTTCACAAGTTTCACAAGTTTCATTAGTAACGAGGAAGAAAACAATATATATATATATATATATATACACTATTATATACTATTTTATAATAGTTGACATATATATAGTAACTACTCATTTGAATACATCAACTTTTGTTTCACTTTTATCCCTCTTTCACATTAGCTTCTACTTTTTTTATTTTTGCAGCATTTTTTTTCCTATCAACCTTCTTCTCACTCAACTTTTCACACGAAATACTTCACGTTCTTTCTCTATTTCCACGCTGTTGATTTTTTCATATTTTTCTATTTTTACAAAATTTTAATCTCATATTATGTTACACACGCAACGCATGTGCGCAATAGCTAATATATAAAATCTCTATTATTTAAATTGCTCAAACCGTGTAAAAAAATATTACTCCATGCTTATACAGCACTAGGCTCACGATATGATGATATGTGACTCATGTTCTGATAATTTTAATAAGTCTATGTCCAAATTTAGATAGTAAATATATGAAACACCATAAATAATTATCTACACAACTGTCAATCATGATTTGTTTATTGCTCTTAAGTTTCGATCTAAGTCTACGTTGTAAAGTGATACATCCGGTATACTATCAGATGATAACTCAAAATGTATCTAAGAGAATCAGTCAAGATTATAAAAAAAAAAACATAAGTATGAAATTTCAAGTTGATCGACCTCTACTTGTTCTCATTTATCTCATTGGTATTGCCTTTTCAAAAAGAGCAAAACACAATGAGGAAATTAAAAAAAAAAAAAAACCAGAATTGCAATGAAATGCAATTAATTATATTCAAAGGGTGGGCTTAATACATACCTCTATACAAGCTTCCCATAAAATATAATTGTCACTTTTTTTTTATTGTGTTTAAATTGTTTATTTTTATTAGGTTTGTGTGCTATTTAAATATGATTAAAAATTTATGAAATAAAAAAATAATTGTAATCAGATGTAATCATCTTGGGTTGATGTAGTAGCGCAAAATTTTTTATTTCTTGAAATTAAGAAATAAAAAATGAATACAAAGTGAATTTAAAAAATTAAATAATAATTTTTGGATGCAATCTCTAGATAATCTCTTGATTTTTCTCTTCAATGATAATTTCTTATTGAATTGAATTTCTAGAATATTTGATCTTCTTGGAAGATGATTTGATATGTCAATAATGTTAATTCGATGGGTTAAAAACTTATTATCGAACTAGCCTTCAAAATTTGGGAAGAACGCGATAAATGCCTTAAATCGCGCCTTGGATTTGTTGATTTTGAATTTGATGAAAAACACGATCATCTTGAATTTGATAAAAAAAAAAAAAAAAAACACTATCTTCTTGAACTTAATGAATTTGAAGAAAAACGCAATCAATTCCTTGAATCACGCATTGAACTTCTCGAATTTCATGATTTAAATGAATTTGAAGATGAACGCAATTTCCTTGAATCACGCTTTGAACTTCTCTCGAATTTCTTGAATTTGACTTGAGATAAATGTCTTCAATTCTTCAATTAATCTTCTTCTGTCTTCTTCTGTTTTCTATGTTGTTGTTGTTCTTCTTCTTCTTCTGTCTTCTATAGTGGTCTTGATCATCTGCCCCCTATTTATAACTGAGAAATGCAAATTCTTACCATTTCCATTGGATGAGGAGTCGCCGTGTCGCAATTTGATTGACTCTTCGAGTTCATTTGGTGATTATCTTCTCATTAATCACAAGATTAATTTGATTTCAAATACCTAAATATGAGTTATTTTCACCAAAAACCCCAGTGAAATATTGAAAATACACAATTCTCCCCTATGAAATTTTAATAGAAAACTTCAACTCTGACCTTTTTATAAAATTAGCACATGTGCTCCTTCATATGAATGATTGTTGCGCACGCGCCACTCATGCGATTGGACAAACATTTTGAATTTTTTTTGCAAAAAATACCTCTGTGAAATATTAGAAATACATATTTGACCTCTTGAGAGTATAATTTTTAAATTTATTCAACTCATAACACACAATTTTAGTAAGATCCAATTATAAAATATTTATCAAACATTTTTCATTTTATTAATTTTTATTTTTATTTTTATTTTAAATTTATTATTCTTAATAAATTTGTTTCTAAAAAAATATTATTATTTTATCTTGCTATCATTATTTTATTAAACTCACTACGTGTTTTCAACTTCTACATTAATATGCATTCATAAACAATGATTTAAATACCTAAAAATACCAAAATATTGAACCAAAATGATAAGTTCATGCATATTACTTTTTCGATTTAAGACTATATAGTATTGAACCAAAATTTAAATTTTTCGAGAAGATGCATTGCAAAATTTACAGTAAATAATAAAAAATGATTATATAATGATAAAATTTACTATTAAAATATATTTTTCGTATAACTAATACTAAGTAAAATAACTAATATTTTTCATAGTTATTTAATTAAAAATATTATTTTATTCAATTAAATACGAAAAATATATTTTAATAGTAAATTTATCATTATATAACCATTTTATTTTTTTTATTATTTATTACAAATTGTGCAATGCATTTTTCCAAAAATTTAGATTTTGGTTCAATACTATATAGTCTTAAATCGAAAAAGTAATATGCTTGAACTTATCATTTTAATTCAATATTTTGGTGTTTTTACGTGTTTAAATACTTGTTTAAAATGCATATTTAATGAAAAATTATGAATCACGAAGTGAGTTTAATAAAATAATGATAACAAGATAAAATAATAATATTTTTTTAGAAAAAAATTAATTAAGAATAGTAAATTTAAAATAAAAATAAAAATTATAGAATGAAAAATGTTTGATAAATATTTTATAATTGGATCTTACTAAAATTGTGTAATATGGGTTGAATAGATTTAAAAATTATACCTCACGAGGTCAAATATATATTTTTAATATTTCATTGGGGTATTTGGTGCAAAAAAAATCAAAATGTTTGTCAAGTCACATGAGTGGCGCGTGGGCAACAATCACTCATATGAAAGAGCACGTGTGCTAATTTTATAAAAATTCAGAGTTGAAGATTCCTATTAAAATTTCACATGAGAGAAGTATGTATTTTCAATATTTCATATAAGTATTTGGTGCAAATAACTACAAAAAATATTAGTATTTCCTTCCATTTGGTTCAATACTTGATTTCAAATACTAAAAATGTTAATATTTCTTTCTATTTAGTGCAAGATGCAATCTTCATTTAAAATCTTGATTTTTTTCACAAAATATATTAAAATATCAATTAATTAACTATTTGTTTTTTTAGTAGGAATTTAATGTCCTAATAAATAGTCAATTTTTTTGTATTGATATTTAATATTATATATTTTGCACTTTCATAATTTTAGGATCGACAAATTTGATTGTCTACATATGCAATGTTTGTAAGTCAACATATAATTCCAGTTAAAGTATAATAAAATATTATGAATGATATTTGATGATAGCAGATATCAAATTCTTATGGAGTGGTTGAAATATGATTAAAATTTGTTAAATTTAAAAATAAAACAGATATCAATATATCTGGATGAATGATGATATCGAGAACCCTTCACACCGGTGTAAGTGGAATATACGTAAATGTATATACAATATTAGCTAGTGTTTTATGTACTGATGTATGCTTGTACAGATGAGAACCAAGTCTACTGATCCAGACTTCATGTGGTTCTATTGGATAAAATTCTGTTATTATTTAGGTATTCTGAGAATTATATTTGGCGTAACTTGGGGAAATCATAAAATAAATGATAAGTTAAATAGTTCATAAAAGTCGAGGGCATTTTCGTCATTTTTTAGCTGAAAAGGGTGTGTATGCTACAAATCTAGAATCACAGGGGGTTATTAGCTTAAAAAATTTTCACAGGGGGTTATTAGCTAACACGGAATTTCACAAGGGTGATATATGCAATTTTTCCGCGTAACTTTAATACATAGTGATACTCCGGAAAAGCAGGGGTATCAAAATCCCGGGATAGCAGGGATATCAGGGTTGGTCCTTGTAGAGAGCGAGTAAGGTTGGATGGGGTTGGGCTGGTAGCTCGGGGATAAAGAAGTAGCCCACCTCGGGGGGATTTATGAGACCGAAAAGACCAAGTCTTCATGACCCAATCAACACCTATTTTTCGGGAGCATGTTCCACACGTTGTCATGATTCCGGTTAGGAAAAATGACATATATCACCCCTGTGAAATTTCGGGTTTACTGATACTCCCTATGAAAGTTTTTGAGCTAATAGCCCCCCTGTGATTCTAGATTTATAGCATACACATCCCTTCTGGCTAAAAAATGACGAAAATGCCCTTTGACTTTTATGAAGTCTTTAATTTATCGCCTTTTATTGAAGATTTAAATGAAAACACCAATGCATTAACTTATATTTTCAATTAAATTTATTTATACAATCACTTTAATTAATTTAAATATTAAATGGTATTTAAAAAATAATTAAACTTATTACATAATTTAATGTAATAATAAAATTTACTATTAAAAAATATTTCGTGTATAACAAATATTAATAAATAAAATAATTATATATAATTTTCATAGTTGTTTAACTAAAATTTGATTATTTTATTCAATCAAATATAGAATTACGAAACAAAATTAATTTAATTATTTATTTAAGTAGGGGTATTTTCGTCATTTTTTAGCTGGAAAGGGTGTGCATGTTACAAATCTAGTATCACAGGGGGTTATTAGCTTAAAAAATTTCATAGGGGGTTATCAGCAAACCCGGAATTTCACAAGAGTGATATATGCAATTTTCCCTTGCGGTTATCTTGGGTTGATCATTCGTGACAGTTAGACGTGGTCGGTCCTGGCACCCATGATCTAGGCATGCTTAATGGACCGGTTCGGCCCGGTATCGAACCGGAACCGGCCCATTAAACCCGGAACCGGACCCAGTATGTAAGAACCGGACCCGGAACCAAGTCCAATCCATTAAGTAATGGATTGAACCGGTTAAGGATTTTCTGAACCGGTTCATCCGGTTCCGGTTCCTGGACCGGATCCGGCCCATAACCGGAACCGACCTAGAACCGGTTAAAAAATTTAAAAAAACAAAAAAAGGGAAAAATAGACCGGAAAAACAATTTTTTTTAAAAAAAGGAAAACAATGCAATTGGGCCAACGGCTTTGTAGCCTTTGGCACAATTGCACAATTGCAAATTGTAAAAAAAAATATTGTTTAAACTCTTAATACATCTATAAATACTAGTTAATTTTTGAACATTTCACACAACAATTTATCTTCATTCTCTACTCTACTTTCTTCATAATGTTAAATAAATTTTATATTATCATGTATTATTTGAGTTCAAAATTAATGCAAATAAAATTTATTCTCAAAAAAAATGCAAATAAAAGTTTTTCATTATAAAATTAAAATAAGTAATATATATTAAAAAAACAGTTCCAGAACTGGTTAGAATCGGACCGGATATCGAACCGGGCATGGGTTCGAATCGGTTCCAAGGTTACTTACCTTGGAACCGGAACCGGTACGAAACCGGTTTCGACCGGTTCCGACCATATTTGATCCGAAACCGGTCCGATGGAACCTTTTAAGCATGTCTACCATGATCTAGATCGTGGCCAGTACCCTGAAATTGCGGAGTGACTCTCTCGCTCCAAGGCTTATAAATACCTTGCCACAGGTATCAGTAAAGGTATGTTCATCTGAATCCCAAAAGCACTACATTTCATACTACTTTTCTTTAAGCACACTCCATATCTGAGTTTGACTTAAGCATCGGAGTGGTCCCGTCGAAAAACATTACGGCGCCCCACTAACGTGCTTCTGTTGCATTTCCCTTGTGCACAGGTATCCTTACCTAGAGGGAAAGTATTAAACTCAGTCCACTACTCATCATTCTTACCAGCCCGACTAACGCATCAAGCTCACCTAGCAACCTTGACAGCCCAGACACCCGGTTTAGAAAAACCACATCATTGGCGCCGTCTGTGGGAAGCTTGTTCTATAGACGTAGATATGACTTCTCATGATCAAAAACCACCCGAGGGACCTCAACAGGGACAAAATATAATCATTCCGTTTGAGCAACTTGAAGCATATGTCCATGGAATGGTACAGAAGCTGTTAGCATCTGTGGAACAACCACAGACGAAGGAGATAATGATGGAGGAGGAGGAAACCAGGGTAACCCAAACCCTAAAGCCAAAACTAAAGAGGGTGAAGAAGAAAAAAGTTCCTGGATGCACTTCGTACAGCCTTCTGTGGCGGATGAACTACATGAGTTGCAGAGGAAAATACAAAATTTAGAGGAGGCGGTCCCAGCATGGCCCGGTCTATCAAGATTCTGGGATGTCCTTTCTCACCGGAGGTGATAGGGGAGCCCTTACCCTCTCACTACAAATCGGCTAAAATTCGGGAGTACGATGGGAGCACTGATCCCGAGGAACACCTTGACCGATTTGAGAACGTGGTCATGCTGCATTGCTATGAGGACAAGATCAAATGCAAGGTTTTCTTGACCATGTTGGTGGATTCAACCCAAAGGTGGTTTGAAAAGTTGGAGCCGCAAAGTGTTGTGAAAAATACTCGCAAGCGTACGAGTGTCAAGTTTTAATAAAGTGATAAATCAAGTATCGATCCCACAGAGAGTAAAATGAAAATATCTAGTACTTGTAATTAAAATAGTCTTAATTTTATTTATAAAATCAATAATAAGAAGATTTGCAAAAAAATAAAATAATCAAATGATTTTTTGATAGCACGCACACAACTTTCAAATAAATACCAATCAGAGAAAAATGATCTAGAGGTTTAGATTTCACTTGGTTTCAACAACAATCAATCCTAATTAATTTATCTTCATGAATTTCAGTCAATTAATAGCCAAGAACACTTAAGTTTATTATTTTCCTCTTCCGAGCAACAAATAATTTTTATCAACTGCAATTCAATTCTAATATCCCTATTAAGAATCTATTTGCAGTTATCTATGCAAAACAATGTTTTTTTTTAAAGGCTCTGTTAAAATTATACACTCTCCTGAGCTATATAAATAATTAACAGTGTATTTTCTATTGGTCCTATTCAAAATCTCCTCTAACGAGTGCCAGATTTCAAATAAATATTACAATTCAATTAGTGATCAGGAAATTGAAAAAACATTTAATTCTAGAAAAAACAATTAATCTAGAAGAAACTCAATTCAATAATATCAAAAATTTATGAAAGTGTCTACACCAGGTTCCATCCGACCTCTAGACTCTAAAAATTAGTTCATATTAAAATTCTGAATAAAACAAATCATGTTCAGAAAATTCAACATCAAATCATAATTAAATAAATAAAAGATAAAAAAACAAATCCGTCGATGCGATGCCGTGTCCGGACTATCGATCTCCGTCTTCGTTCTTCAAGTATGCTCCGAATTCTTCAAAAATCTTCCACGATCAGCTCTCTGATTTTTGTGTGTGTTGTGGCGGCTCCTCTATCTTTGATTGTGTCCTAGAAGTCCCTTTTATATGTCCTCAAAGCCCGCCGAATAAAGCCCGAAAAAGTCTCAAAATTTCCTTCCAGAAAAATTACAAAATCTGACTTCGCGACGGCGCGGGCGCACAGTAGAGTGGCAAGGGCGCGCATGAGCTTCGAATTTGGCTTCCCTTTTCATGTCCAGGAGGCTCGGGTGCGCCTGAAAGCAGAGCGGGCGCGCATGCCTCTCACATGTGGAATTCTGCAACGCGCGACAATTTTTAAAAAATTATATCTCACAATTTAGCCGTCGGATTGAGCTGAAATTTTTACAGAAGCTTCAAAACATCCTAAATTTGATTTTGAACGGTGGAGATCGAATTTGATTGTCTCAATAATTCTCAGTAATTTTCTGAAGTTGCTACTCATAGTTCATCCTTCCGCTTATTCTCGCTACTTTTGCTTCAATCCTTGCATCTCACAAAAACAACAACAAATACACATAATATCCACTCGATACATCACAAAATTCAAGTCAAATCATATATAAATTAAGTGCATAAATTGCACTTATCATATTCCCTCAAACTTAGACTTTTGCTAGTCCCTAGCAAAACAATAATGAGTAATATAATCGGCCTCCGAATTTTATATTTCAAGATTCAATCCACATGTCAGATAATTTTCTCAAGAGTTCTCGTGTGTGTGTGATTAGTCAATTTCATCTATCCACCTAACTTTCGATAAAATCATGCAATCTATAAGCTTCGTAAAATCATTAACTCCGTACTCAAGTTTCAAAATGCAATCAACCAAGTTTAATCTTTATTTGCACATATCAAAAGGACTTTTTCGGATATCATTTAGTTCAAGAAATTTAGCAGGAGACAAGTATCCAGATATGTATCAATGGTAATCAAAGACACAAGATTCAAGCAAAGGGAATGGATACATTTCAATTTGGGCAGTATTGAGTAGCTAAAAATATTACTTGCATTGCATTGCCAGATAATTCCATCTAGGCTTCCTTCTACTCCATACATTCTCCATCTTTAGCCTTGTTTTTGGACTAAAATTTCAATACATTTTTTTTTCAAGGCCTCCCCTCACCTTACTTTCTCTGTCATTACTTTTCTTTGAACGTTTTAGCTACTCATCATTGGTTTATGGATTTTGAAGAATATAGAGTGACTAAAAAGGGTCAATAGATTCAAAAACGCCTAAATCACTTCTGTGTTTATAAAAATCTACCTCAGTTTCAAGCAAAATCACAAGAGTTAAAAATCAAATCATCTAATCCACATCACAAATCCACATAATTTTTCTCTAATTGCTAGGAGTATCGAAAATCATGGCATACGTGCATAATTATGAGAACTCAAGATTAAATATAGCTAACACTTACTTTTTAGCACAAAAATTATTTTCATCACAGACCAATCACAATTACATATTATGCCTTCAACTCAACCTGACTCATGGAAATTTTCAAATTTCACACATCCCCCCAACTTAAAGTGTGCATTGTCCTCAATATACAAAATTAAATAAAAACAAGGACACATACCTTGGACACCGAGCGTCAGTACTCGGTACTATCTTTATCATTCAATACTCTTCCTCAGGGGTAACATCGAAACTCTTCATACTTCAAAATTTTCACCTACACAACTCAAAATTATTATTGATGTCTAGTCTCCTCATGCTAAAAAAAATGAAAGAAAAACAACTAAAATTAGCAAATAAAAATAAATCAAATAAATAAAAATAGTTCGGGTTGCTTCCCAAGAAGCGCTTAGTTTATAGTCCATAGCCCGACTATACTCTGGTTCTAGCCCGGTTCAGTCTTGTTGGAGATCTTTCCCTTCTCTTTCACCCTCCAAACATATTCACAAACCCTCTTGAACTTCGATTTCTTTTTCTTCTTCTTCTTTGGCACCTTCGGATCATTCTTTCTTGGCAATTCTACTTTTCTCTCGACTTCATAGCAACTCTCCATCTTCTTTGATTGTTCAATCAGGAACACCTTCTCCGTGGATGGATTTTCAGCCTCATTGAACTCATTAAAAGTAACTTTCTCACTGTTTTCACCCATCGTCAATACACCTTTCTTAACCTCTATCTTGGCGTCAGCAGTAGCCAAGAATGGTCGCCCCAAAATCAATGGCAAATTTTCATCCTCCTCCATATCTAGCACTACAAAATCCGCAGGAAAAATAAATTTATCTATTTTTATCAGAACATCCTCAATGATTCCAAGCGGATACGTGATAGATCTATCAGCTAGCTACAACATGATTGTTTTGGGCTTCAACTCGCCAAGTCCTAAGCTCTTGAAAACAGATAAAGACATTAAGTTAATACTAGCTCCTAGATCACATAATGCTTTATTAAAATTAGAAGAACCAATAATGCAAGGAATAGTAAAACTCCCTGGATCCTTTAATTTTTGAGGTAACTTCTTTTGCAGGATAGCACTGCACTCTTTAGTCAGGTTGACAGTCTCGAACTTCTCCGATTTCCGCTTCTTAGACATCACCTCCTTCAAGAATTTAGCATAATTTGTCATTTGCATCAAAGCATCAGCGAATGGAATATTGATATGAAGTTTCTTAAATATCTCAAGAAACTTGGCAAACTGTGCATCCAACACTTTCTTCTTGAATCTCTGCGGATATGAAAGTGGTGGTTTATACATCGGTTTCTGCTCAGTTTTAATCTCCTTCTCCTCAACTTTCTTCTCATCAACCACCTTCTCTTTCTCTACATCAGCTGCATGTTCTTGGACTCCAACTTCTTTTTCACTCCTAAACTCTATGGATTTGCAGTGTTCTATGGGATTCACCTCAGTATTGCTTGGGAACTGCCCTTTGTTGTGATCTTTCATTGCATTCGCTAGCTGCCCAATTTGTGTCTCCATAGATTTTATCATGGCACCCATATTGACCATATGTGTCTCCAAGATATCGAGACGATTTTGAGTTATCGCCATCCTCTTACCAGATTCAGTGACGAACGTACTAACCACATCTTCCAACGAAGGATTCCCTTCTCCCTTATTCACATAAGAAAAATTTTCATGGTTACGCAATTCAGGATGATAAGAATTTGGGAAAGGGGTACCTCGATATCCTTTATAGCCCCTGGTGTTAATGTATTGCACCTCATCAAGAGCGTGTGTCTGTGCAATAGAAGCCACCTTACCTTCAGAATTTCCAGTGCTTATAACCGCTATTTGTGAAGTCAATTCCGATAGTTGAGCATATATAGACGTGAGAGGATCCACTGCATATAATCCAACTGGCTTCTTGACTCCCATACGCTCAGATGGTCATTGAAAACTATTGATCTTCATCTGTTCCAACATATCGTAGGCCTGAGCGAGGTCTTTTGCAAATATAGTACCTCCAGCAGCAGAATCCACATACATCCTCATAGGCGCATTCAGTCCGTTGTAAAACTACTTGTAAAACCACTCGATCTGTTCCCAATATGCAAAATTGTGGTTAGGACAACGTCTAAGTAAATCTTTGTACCTTTCCCACGCCTCGTAGAGCTGTTCAAAATCCATCTGCCCGAAAGTGCTGATTTCGATCTTCAATTGAGTGGACTTGGCAGGTGGAAAATATTTTGCAAGAAATTTCACTGCCATCTCCTCCCATGTAGTTATACTTCCCAACGGCAGTGACTGCAACCAACTCCTTGCTTGATCCCTGAGAGAAAAAAGAAACAAGCGTAAACGTATAATATCCTCAGACACACCATTAATTTTTATCGTATCGGTTATCTCCAAGAAAGTGCGTAGGTGTAGGTGAGGATCAGCAATGGGGCTCCCATTAAATTGTTTATGTTGAACCATGTTGATCAAGGCCGGCTTCATTTCAAAATTGTTGGCGTTAATGGTCCCTCGAGCGATTCCAAAATAGTGAGTCTGGATCTTCGGCCTAAAATGATCTCTAATTGGCACCAAGGGAGCTTGATTCTTTTTTGCCATTCTATCAACTTCTTCTCTTCTTGCTCTCCTCAAAGCACGTGCAGTTCGCTCTATCTTCGGATCAAAAAGTAGAGAATTTGCACTTTGAGATCTTCGCATGAACTGCAATTAAAAATAAGAAGAAATCAATTAGTACTTTAAAATAAAATAAATAAAAGTTCTAAATTAAAACTTAGACTAATTGGTAAAAAAAACTAAACAAAATTAAAATTTACTCTCCGGCAACGGCGCCAAAAACTTGTTGTGAAAAATACTCGCAAGCATACGAGTGTCAAGTTTTAATAAAGTGATAAATCAAGTATCGATCCTATAGAGAGTAAAATAAAAATATCTAGTAATTCTAATTAAAATAGTCTTAATTTTATTTAGAAAATCAATAATCAGAAGATTCGCAGAAAAATAAAATAATCAAATGATTTTTTGATAACACGCACACAACTTTCAAATAAATACCAATCAGAAAAAAATGGTCTAGAGGTTTAGATTTCACCTGGTTTCAACAACAATCAATCCTAATTAATTTATCTTCATGAATTTCAGTCAATTAACAGCCAAGAACACTTAAGTTTATTATTTCCCTCTTCCGAGCAACAAATAATTTTTATCAACTACAATTCAATTCCAATATCCCTATTAAGAATCTATTTGCAGTTATCTATGCAAAATAATGTTCTTTTTAAAGGCTCTGTTAAAATAATACACTCTTCCGAGCTATATAAATAATTAATAATGTATTTTCTATTGGTCCTAATCAAAATCTCCTCTCCCGAGTGCCAGATTTCAAATAAATATTACAATTCAATTAGTGATCAGGTAATTGAAAAGACATTTAATTCTAGAAAAAACAATTAATCTAGAAGAAACTCAATTCAATAATATCAAAAATTCATGAAAGTGTCTACACCAAGTTCCATCCGACCTCTAGACTCTAAAAATTAGTTCATAATAAAATTTTGAATAAAACAAATCATGTTTAGAAAATCCAACATAAAATCAGAATTAAATAAATAAAATATAAAGAAAAAAAATCCGTCGATGCGATGCCGTGTCCGGACTATCGATCTCCGTTTTCGTTCTTCAAGTAAGCTCCGAATTCTTCAGAAATCTTCCACGGTCAGCTCTCTGATTCTTGTGTGTGTTGTGGCGGTTCCTCTCTCTTTGATTGTGTAAGACCCAGAAATATTAAATTATTAATTATAGGATTTTAGAATTAAATTCCATATTATGGGCTAATATTGATTTGAGAAGTTATGGAAATGATAGATTTAATTGTCGAGCCGAAAATATTTAATTTGAGAATTGACGAATTTTGAGAATTAAATTCCGAGAATTCTTAAATTAAAAGAATAAATATTCGATTTGAATATTTATCGAATTTAAGATTAAATTCCATGTTTCAGGAATTAAAGAAGATTAATTTTGAAGATACAACCCGATCAGGGACTGATTTGCAAATATCGAAGTTTGAAGGGCTAAAGTGCAAAAGACCGGGATTATGTAATTTAATCCGAACTTATTTAATTCTAATCCGAGTATATTTAATTTGGAAATATTTAGAGTTTCGATTTAAATTCTAATATTCTTAAATTATTTAGGATTGAAATTGAATTAAAACGAAGGCTGAGGACTGAATTGCAATTAATGAAAACTTGAGGGGTTAAATTGAAATTTATGCAATACATATCTGATTTAAATGAGAATTATCAGCATGTTACGTGTATGTATGATATCGAATTCCAAATTCTGAAGCTAAAGTCGAGATCCTTTCTTCTTCCTTTGGAATTCCAATTTTCAAATTGCCGTAACTTTTAATCCGATCGTCCGATTTCGATTCTGAAAAGAGTTTTGAAATCCTTGAGATGAGGAATTCGATTTGATGTAAGTATTTTGATGTTTCTTATACATTTCAAAATCAGTATGTTGGAAAGATCAGACGTTGAGCATGAATCTTGAGTTTTGATGGTTTCTATCTTTTCGTATCGACGTCGAATCTGTTACTTGAAGACGAATGAATTCTAATGAGTTTTCACAGCATGTATCTTGAATTTAGACTTCTGATATTCTGGGAATATGATGTTATTCAGCTGATATGTGATGATTATTGTTGATATGAATATTGAAATGAAGTTCGAATTGATTTCGATATTTCGTCGATTATCGATTTTCAGTTGCTACGCCGTCGATTAATGTTTTGAAGCCGTTTTGATAGCCTATAACTGAGATCAGATATTCGTCTAGATGTTATTGACAATATAGGAATTTTATTTCTCAATTTCAGACTAGTTTTGAAGGCTAACGACTCAAGACTCCGAATTCGAACCAAAGAAGAAGATATGAGGTTTGAAATGATGTTGATTGACGATATATTGATGATTTTGATTCGATTCTGAAATGATTGACTAGAATGGAGATTGATATGAATGTTTTGATGCTATGTTTCAGATTTGAAGCGTTCAAAACAGAAGAAATATGAAGGTATAATGACGACATCGCGAGTCAGGGATTTTGAAACTCAAGATCAATTATTCTTGAGTTGTCCCGCCAAAATCACATACTTGTTTATGTTTCGATTTGATTTTGATGTTGTTGATCCATCTCAGGTAGTGGATCTTTGAGTTTGAGTTGATATGATTATGATACAATGATGATATGAATTGATTATATGCCAAGATCTGAGGCGATCTTATTTTCAAGTCTGAGATGACTTCGATAGATGGATATCCATGTCAAGATCGGTTACGAATCTTGATGGCATCGATGATATATGAATCAATTCTTAATCGAGATATGCGTTATTTACTCTATTGTTGAGACGTTACGAATAGAGTTGATATGATTTATTTAACGCTTTATATGTCGATTATACTGAGAATATTTTCTCACCGAATTTTATCCGGCTGTTTCTTTGTTTTGTATATGTGCATTGCAACAGATGGGGCAGGAGCTGATCTGAGATGACATGGACAGCTCGGGAGCAAGACTTAGCAAGTGTGGACTCGGGTTTAAGCGGAAGAATGATAGTGATATTACATCAAACTTAGCAAAAAAACTAGAAACTTGAAGTTGAGATTTGAAGTATTGAATAGCTTGTAGTTTCGTGATGTTTATGCAATTTGTTTGATGTAATGAAAGCATGATTTGATGCTTTAAACTTTCTACTTGTCGATATGCATGTTTCCAGATTGTATATTATTTTTGGAATCAAATTTATGGTTGATTCATGCCATGGTTCCAAGTTCTTGACAGCAAAATGATTTCTGCAAGTTTCTGGAAATGTTATGCGCTCGATCGGGTGATTATGTGCGATCGAGCGCGGCCTGTAACTTTGCAAACCCGAGAGCATTTTTATGTTTTCCACTCGATCGGATGAAAGTTACCGATCGAGCGCGGCCTTGAAAAATTGGAACCCGAGAGCTTGATTTTATGGCTCGCTCGATCGGCTGATTTTGCCCGATCGAGCGAGGCTCCGGGAATTTAAATTTTTTTTTTTCTGCTCTTGGTTTATTACTCTTAATCGTTTGATTAATTGTTTAATTAATCATTAGTTGCCCTAAGATAAGATTAGCAACCCGAGGTCCCCACATATTGAAAGAATGGGTGCCCGGTTAGCCAACTTGTGGCTAAGGGCTTTTATGACTCTATGTATAAACAATATTTGTTTAATATAATTTACATTCATTAATGGCATTTTCTTTGTCTTTCTTCATATTGTTATATTGTGATATACTATTGTTGTTTTGATAAAGACCTTGAATATACTATAGTCTAAGTAAGATGAGATAGTGAATAAAGAGAGATCACTATTATGAAACACATCTTATAGTCACTGTATATTTTAAACAGTTCCTAGTCAATTGAGCCGTCCGCTAATAAGGATAAAGATCGCTCGAGATTGAGACTAGTATTTGTGATGCCAAGTACCACGTTTCATTGGTAATGGACATGGAGATGTTCAAAGCATGCAAATAGATATTCATATGATGAATGATCGAACTACCCTATTCGGACTTTCCAAGTGGTTATTATTATTTGAGTGGATAAGTCCGCGGTTTTGGTTGTACACCATTAGTCCTTACTACTTGAAACATCATTGAGACTCTATATGCTAGTACTGTACTTTGACTCATTTACCGACTCTATTAGGGTCATCAGGTGTCGGGATTGGGTACAGTTACGACACATATAGGAGTCGATACTTTGTTGTCAAGGATTCACCACATACTTGCGAGTGTGGATATCCTATGTGATCTGAGGAGATATTAGTGTGACGAATCTCTGGCCAGAGTATATGATGTATTTTAGGTTACTCGGTTTTCCTAGTAGCACATGCGATGTCACTATTTGATCTTCAAGATGCATTTCATAGTTATCGAATCTCGAACGACTCTCGATGCACCAATGGTTATTGATTCGATCGGGATATTTGGATGAAGGGACCATACTGTACGCTAACCAAAATCTACTGGTTCTTGCAGGCACTATCAGTGATACCTAGGAAATCATGGGGCGATGTTGCTAGACGCTCTTACCATGATTCGATGGGTAAGTCGGAAATTGTTGTTCCAAGTCATAAGGATTTGTGAGCCCACGGCTAGCTGTATCCCTGAACCATTGAGGGTCACACAAGTAATGGATTACTAAACCCCGTTGAGATAGTTAAATTTAAAGAGTTAAATTTAATGAAAGAGAAGTTGGACTTCTTAACTAAAGGGAGTGGAATTTCCTAAAATGACATAGGGATGGACATTTTTGGAAATCACTGAATTCGGATTCAGAAAAATTATCTTGACTTTAAAAGGTGCAGAAATGGTTTCTGTGCACATTGGTGAAATCGGTTTATCAATCGAAGTCATGATGAATTTTATATTAATTTCTATAATAACGGGCTTGGCTTGTTGGGCTTAAGTTATGGATTATGGGCCCTAAGGAGTTAGAGTCCTAATATAATTATAACTTAATCTAGTCTAGAAATTATCTATAAATATAGGTGTAGTGTTCGAAAATTGGAGGCATTCCATCCTTGAGATTTTCGAATTACACAAAATATTTTCAAGGGGATTTTTCGAAAATTTCTACTCCCTTTTGAGAAAAATTCGGTCTGTGATTTTTCTGAAAATCACTTTCTGAATTAACAGATCAAATCTGTTTATTCTCTACGATAAACATCTGATTGATTTCTAGTGCAATCAATCAGAGGGTTTCTGTTTTCTATTCGTGGACCTAATTCCGGAGATTGATCGAGCAAGTCATCAGTTCCCGAGATTTGCAAGAAGAGCAGATTGAATTCTGTTAGAGTCCATAATCAAGCTTTAGCTTGAAGAGGTAAAAATATTTAATTGTGTATTTATATTTTTACTTGCAAGATTTTAATCGTTAGGATTTGATACCCACGATATGGAATCGTTCCATATCGAAAAATAAAATTTTTAAACTTTCGCTGCTTCGGGTATCACATCCGTGTTATCAGAGAACGCATGTTCCAACAGTGGTATCAGAGTCAGGTCGTAAACTTTGATCAAACGATTAAAATTAATCGATTGTACAAAATTTTTAGCCTCGGTTTTTGAAACAAAACGAAAAATTTTTAAAATTAAATTTGAAGGGAAACAAGAGCAATCGGGCAGCGATTGTCGCTGCCCACCTCCACGTGGGCAGCCCTGTCCCACGTGGAGGCGGGGCTGCCCGGGAATGTCCCGGGCAGTCCGAAAATTTTAAAATTTGATTTTTTGGATTTTTTGAAATTTTAGTTTTTGGTCCGATCGGTCCACGAGACATCGGATCAAATTGTTTGAGTCCGAAATTTTTAAAATTTATTTTTGGATAAATTTAAATTTTTGGAAAATTTATAAATTTTATCCGTTAAATTAGATTTTATAAAATTAATTATTTTGGTACAATTGATGTTAAGATATGATCTTATGAAAGGATAAGATAAAATTTGATTTTATCTTTTTAATTATGATGTCATTGCATGTTATCCAATTATTTAATTGTTGAATTAATTATTGGATAAAAGGATGATCAATTGTCATGACCAATATTATAGGTGTATGTTAGGTTGTTTACATTTGGTTTATTGTTGTTGGGTTTTATTAATGGGCTTGGTTTATGGCCCAATTTGAATTGTCATTTGTAATAAAAAGTGGGTCTAGTTTATGGCCCGTTCCCACCCTTAAATATGTATCCCCTACTTCTCATGGAAATTTATTGTAAATTTATTAGACGTGGTAGGAGATAAAGATTTGAAGACAAAGGTGGGTCCAGCAGACAATAAAGACCGAAGAAATGTAAATTGGAAGCTCAATGTAATAGGATTGCATTGCATACTTGCATATCACCTAGGATTGGACTTAGACTCGTGATTGGCAACCACGGGTCGATTAGTGATTGGGATCGATCATACTTTAAATAATATATGATATTATTGTTGTATGCATGTTTAGACTAAATTGTATGAATCCCGCAAGCATACAAATATTGCATGATGAGACAATTTTCAAAATTAAAAATTCCTCATTTTAAATATGATTTAAAATTGATATCAAGATAAACAAAAAGGAATTTAAATATTGTTTAAATGTTCCTACCTTCCATCAACGATCAATGTATGAGATGCTACCCTCGGGCACGGTCCGGCTCATATTATTGGGGGGGCCCGTTCGTCGGAAAGTTGTACATTGGATCGACACATGTTGTAAGTTAGGTGGAACTCCTATGGGATTGGCTCATATTATTGGGGATCCACATGGCGACCGTCCATCACAACTTAATATTGATGGGTCATCTTGATATGTCACATTAAACGGCGTCATATTATTGGGCCCTTATTGGACATGAGGTAAAAACATGGGGTTGCTTTGGAAGCAATTGGGTTCTACCTTTTGAAAATTATGGTTGGCTGATATTATTCGCGACTATAGTTTGTCAATTGGACTCCATATTCCCACTAAGGAAACAAGTTTTCCTTTTTCACTAGAGGGTAGTAAAATCGTTAAAATTGTGGGAGTAAAATTCATAAAATTAAATCTCGCCATATTTTATGTCTTAGTAAATTAATTAAACAATCACTGATTATTGTCTGTTTCTTTTCAGTATTTCATTACAATGAATTCGCGCAATCCACTATACTCAATTCTCGAACAAAACAAATTGACTGGCGCAAACTATACGGAATGGTTCCGTAAATTAAAGATTGTTCTAAACTCGGAGAAAATTTTCTACGTGTTAGAAAAGAATCCTACAAAGGAAGCACCGGCTAATATAAGTCCGAAAGAATTGGCAAAACTTGATCAATGGTGGGACCATGATATCAAGGCTAAATGCTATATGCAAGCTTCAATGTCTGATGAACTTCAGAGGTGATTTGAGGATGCCGTGAATGCTGCTGACATACACATGCACCTCAAGGAACTTTTTGGAGCTCAGTCAAGGTCGGAGAGGTATGCCACCATCAAAGAGCTCATGACATGCCGCATGCGAGATGGGACTTCTGTCCGTGAGCATGGGGTACACATGATTGGGCTAATTGAGAAGTTGGTAACACTCGATTTGACATTGGAGCATGAATTGAATACGGACTTATTGCTTCTTTCACTTCCTTTGTCGTTTGACGGATTTGCGGTGAACTTCAATATGAACAAGATAGAGGCCATCCTTGAAGAGATGGTCAATATGCTTGTGTCTTATGAGGCCACATTAAAGAAGGAAAAACCGGTACTCTTGGTTGGCTCCTTTTCTTACTCTAAGAAGGGGCCAAGTGGAAAGGATAAGAAACGTTCTGCCCCACCCAAGAAAATTGTACCAAAGAATAAGGGCAAGACAAACGCTTCAAACGTGAACATCTCTGAAGATGTTGCCATCACTGCAAGAAACTCGGTCATTGGAAACGTAACTGCAAGGAATACCTCGAACAGTTGCGAATTGCAAAGGGTATGTTTTACATTGAAATAAATGTTTCACTTAATACTACTTCTTGGGTATTGGATACCGGATGTGGATCTCACATTTGCAATGATTTGCAGATGATGACAAGAAGTCGCAATCTTAGGATGGGTGAGACCCAGCTGAGGCTCGGAAATGGTTCCAGAGTTGAAGCCAAAGCAGTGGGAGACGTTTATTTAGTTTTGCAGAACAATTTTAAGTTATTTTTGATAGATGTTTTATTTGTGCCAGATTTAGTTAAAAATATTATTTCTGTTTCTATGCTTGATAGAGATGGTTTTTCTTGTAATTTTGTGAATGGGATTTGCAATATTTACAAGAATGAATGTTTGATTGAAAATGGACAACTTAAAAACGATCTATATAACTTAAAATTAAAAGATGTTCCAATTAATTATGTTGATAAACCGGTAACAACAAATAAAAGGAAAAATGATAGTCAAAACCCGGCAAACCTTTGGCATGCTAGGCTAGGTCATATTTCCTCAAGGAGGATGAACAAGTTAGTGGGAGAAGGCATGTTTGATATGTCTTATATTAACTCTCTATCTACTTGTGAGTCCTGCCTAAAAGGAAAAATGACTAAATTTTCTTTCAAAGGAAAGCCTGAGCGTAGTCAAAATCTGTTGGATTTGATCCATACAGATGTTTGCGGACCATTTAGTATCGGTAATAAATTTGGTTACACCTACTTCATTACCTTTACTGATGATTATTCTAGGTATGGGTATTTATATTTAATGAAATATAAGTCTGAATCATTTGAAAAGTTCAAAGAATTCAAGGCTGAAGTAGAAAACAAACAAGGTAGAAGTATTAAAGCACTTCGATCGGATCGAGGTGGAGAATACTTAAGTACCGAGTTTTTGAGCTATCTAAAAGAGAATGGGATTCTCTCTCAGTGGACTCCTCCTATGACACCTCAGCTGAATGGTGTCTCGGAGCGTCGCAATCGAACTTTGTTGGACATGGTTCGATCTATGATGAGCTTCACTGAGCTCCCTCCTTCGTTTTGGGGCTATGCACTTGAAACGGCGGTGTTGTTGTTGAACAATGTTCACACCAAAGCAGTGAATAAAACTCCATACGAGTTATGGAATGGCAAAGCTCCTAAGTATTCGTACTTAAGGATTTGGGGATGTCCTGCTTACGTGAAGCAGACAGTGGGAGATAAGTTGGATAGTCGTTCCACCTTATGTTATTTTGTAGGATATCCGAAGAATTCAATCGGATATTATTTCTATCATCCTAATGAAACAAAAGTGTTTGTTTCATTAGGATGATAGAAAACAAAAGTGTTTGTTTCGAGGAATGCCACCTTCATGGAGAAGGAGTTCTTACTTGATAAGAAAGGCAAGATGATGGAACTCGAAGAAATTCGAGAAGAACCCAAGATACAAAATAACGATCCTATACCTCAGGAACCATTGATTGACACGCCTATTCCTAAAATATCCGAGAGGAATTCTAGACCTCCTATTCGATATGATCTTCTTCTTGAAGGGGATCAAAGTGAACCCGACATTGGATGTGATCCAAAAAACTTCAAGGAAGCAATTTCTGATGCGGATTCGAATTTATGGCTTGATGCTATGCAGTCAGAAATAGACTCGATGCATACAAACCAAGTTTGGTCTTTGGTAGATCCTCCCGATGGAATTGTTCCAATAGGGTGTAAATGGATCTACAAGAGAAAACTTGGGCCTGATGGCAAGGTACTAACCTACAAGGCACGATTGGTAGCAAAAGTTTATAATCAAAGACAAGGAGTTGACTATGATGAAACCTTTTCACCAGTCGCAATGTTCAAGTCCATAAGAATCCTTATTGCCATAGCAGCATGGTATGACTATGAGATATGGCAAATGGATGTGAAGACTGCATTTCTTAATGAAAACATTAAGGAAGAAATCTATATGATGCAGCCCGAGGGATTCACATCCATGGGAAGCGAGCATAAGGTATGAAAACTTCAGAGATCAATTTATGGTCTCAAACAAGCATCAAGAAGTTGGAACCAGAAATTTGATGAAACAATAAAGGACTTTGGTTTCATCAAAAACTCGGAGGAACCATGCGTGTACAAGAAAGTAGTTAAGGATGCGGTGACGTTCTTAGTGCTTTATGTTGATGACATCCTACTTATTGGGAATGACGTAGGAATGTTGCAGTCAACAAAGATATGGTTATCAGGTAGATTCTCGATGAAGGATTTGGGTAAGGCCTCCTATATTCTAGGGATACAGATCTATAGAGATAGATCTAAGAGAATGATATGACTCACTCAAGCAACCTACATCGACACCATATTGAAAAGGTTTTCTATGGATGAGTCCAAGAGAGGACATCTACCTATGTGTCATGGAGTTTCTCTATCCAAGTCTATGTGTCCCAAGACAGACGAAGAGATAGAGAAAATGACACACATACCATATGCGTCAGCCATAGGTAGTATTATATATGAGATGATATCTACCAGACCGGATGTAGCCTTTGCTCTGAGTGTCACAAGCAGATATCAGGCCAACCCCGGTCAAATGCATTGGAAAGCCGTGAAGGATATTCTTAACTACTTGAGAAGGACTAAGAATATATTCATGGTTTATGGAGGAAGAGAATTGAAATTGGAAGGCTATACCGACTCTAGCTTCCAAAGCGACGTGGATGGCTCAAAGTCAACCTCTGGATTTGTATTCATGCTCAATGGCGGTGCTGTCTCTTGGAAGATTTCCAATCAGGACACCACAGCGGATTCCATCACTGAGGCAGAATACATTGCAGCATCAGCTGCGGCTAAAGAGGCCGTTTGAATGAGGAATTTCGTCCAAGAGTTGGGCGTAATTCCTGAAGCTGTTGGTCCAGTTTCGGTGTACTGCGACAACACTGGTGTCGTTGCTCAGGCAAAGGAACCAAGGTCTCATCAAAGATCCAAACACGTACTGAGGAAATACCACATCATCCGGGAGATTGTGGAAAGAGGAGACATCACTGTCGAGAGAGTGGCCTCTACAGACAATATCGCTGATCCACTTACTAAGCCCTTGCCAGGACCATTGTTTGACAAACATCGCGAAGCAATGAGATTACGTAGTATGACTAGTTGGCTTTAGGGCAAGTGGGAGATTGAAAGAGTGGGTTTCCGGTTAGCCAACTTGTGGCTAAGGGCTTTTATGACTCTATGTATAAACAATCTTTGTTTAATATAATTTACATTCATTAATGGCATTTTCTTTGTCTTTATTCATATTGTTATATTGTGATATAGTATTATTGTTTTGATAAAGACCTTGAATATACTATTGTTGTGAAAATTCCTCGCAAGCGTACGAGTGTCAAGTTTTAATATAGTGATTAAATCAAATATCGATCCCACATGGAGTAAAATGAAAATATTTAGTGCTTGTAATTAAAATAGTCTAAACTTTATCTAGAAAATCAATAATCAAGAATTTTGCAATAAAAATAAATAATCAGTGAAGTTTTTATATCACGCACATAACTTGCAGATACAATCAATCAGAGAAAATTGGTCTAGAGGTATAGATTTCACCTGGTTTCAACAACAGTCAATCCTAAATGATTAATCTTCATGAATTCCAATCAATTAATAACCAAGAACACTTACGTATATTATTTCCCTCTCCCGAGCAACAAATAATGTTTATCAACTACAATTCAATTCCAATATTCCTATTAAGAATTTATCGCAGTGATCTATCACAAAATAATGTTTTTTTTAAAAGCTCTGTTAAAATCATACACTCTCCCGAGCTATATAAATAATTAACAGTGTAGTTCTAATGTCCTATTCAAAATCCCCTCTCCTGAGCAATGATTTCAAATAAATATAACAAATCAATTATTGATCAGATAATTGAAAAGACAATCAATTCTAGAAAAATAATTAATCTAGAAGAAACTCAATCCAATAAAATCAAGAATTCATGAAAGCGTCTACACCAGGTTCCATCCGACCTCTAGACTCTAAAAATTTAGTTCATAATAAAATTCTGAATAAACCAAAACATGTTCAAAAATCTAAACATATTCAGAATAAAGTAAAAGTAAGAAATCAAATCCGTCGTCGAAGCCGTGTCCGGTCGATCGAACTCCGTCTTTGTTCTTCAAATTAAGCTCCAGAAATCCTCAGCAAAATCTCACGATTAATTCTCTGATCTCTAGTGGATGTGTGTGGCGGCTTCCCCCCTTTTCTCTGACAAAGAATTCCCTTTTATATCGCTCAAGAAAAAGCCCACTCAAAAGCCCACGAAAATAATTGCCCAAAATAATTAAAACAGATATACAGCGACAGGGCGGGTGCGCTATAGACGGCGCGGGCGCGCCTTAGTCTCGACTTAAATCTCACGAAAACAAAGCAGCAGCGCGTTAGCACATCTTGGAGCGCTAACAACAAGCGCTGATCATGAAGCCCAATTTAAAAGCCCATTCTATTCTTTCTTGTCTCTGATCGTTTCTTTCTTTCTTTCTTCTTCTTTTCTTTCTCTTTTATTTTATTTTCTTCTCTTCTTTTTCCTCCCTTTTTCACATAAAATCAATAATTTCTTACACTCATAAAAACAATAAAACACCCACATAAATCTGCTCGAAACAAACAATTAATAATTAAAATCATATATAAATTAAGTGTATAAAATACACTTATCAAATACCCCCAAACTTAGACTTTTGCTAGTCCCGAGCAAAACAATTCAAAACAATAACTTCCAAAAACTCAAATCATCATAAACTTACAAGAATAGTCAAGAAATATTATGGAGCAATGACCTCAGCAATGATTTCAAAGAATTTTCAAATCCAATCATATCACACCCAACTAACACTTGAAAGTTTCAGTCACAACAAAATAACCGCATAAACCCACAATCTCCGCAACTCACGTTCAAAACACCATTATCCAAGTTCAATTCAAACATTCATAGATCATGAGGACTTTTCAAGGTAGAATAGGATCAAATAAAGGATATTTATCAAAAACACTCACAATTAGGGTTAATTCAACGAATAATAGTGTGTGCATGTTTCGATCAAAATTCATAATCATTAAAAGCATCAATCAACAGTCCATAGGCTAAATTCTCGCAACTCTTCTCCACTAGTATATTGGGCAACTGAGACTCGGTCAATAGGACTTAATCAGCTTATAATGTAAGGCCTGGCTCATGGTTACAAATGAAGGATAAGAATTCAAATAAGAAGTAATTTATTGCTTAAACTCAATTCTAATTTTGACTCCTTTCATTCACAATTTCACACTTATTTCACTTCATTGATTTTTCAATTTTTCTCACAACTTCTTTCAACTCTCTTTTACAACTTTTCCAACCACATTTTTTTTTCTCTACTACCTCTTTTCATCTTTTCAATTCATCCACCACACCATTCCATTTTCACAAATATCAACTAGGAGCATATAACATTTTAGCATTAAAATTACTCCCTTAAAAGTAGGAATTAGTGTTTAGGCTAATTAGGTAGTCAATGTAGGACCTTGAAATAATGACGAATGAGGGTTTAATCACACGTTTACACGCATGCCATTCGATTTTCAATGAAACTCAAACAAGGTACTAGGGATAAAATATATAAGTAGGTAGCTTGAAAGGCTCAAACGCATTCAGAAAAATCGCCTAAATCATTTCTAATCTCAGTTTTGCCTGTATTTTGCCTCGAAGAGTGTCTGAACTAGTTCTAGACAAGTCTCAATCCACAATTAATTCATACAAATATCAATCAGTGCAGAAAAGATAATCATCAGCAGTTAACGATGATTTTTAACAAATTCAGATTTTCTCGTACCTCAATGTACTAATATATGTGTAGGCTTAAATAGGCAACAAAGGATAAAATAATTCAATGAAAATCAGGCCCAAAAATTTCAAACAATGCCTCAATCATATCTATGTCTGTATGTCTCAAAAATCAGATTCAAGTATTAATCACAGAGTATATAGGAAATTGTTCATCCAATTGGTTCCATTTTTTTCAAAAAATATTTGTCAGATAGGCAGACAATCATGAATTTCAGTTCCAGCACAAAAAACATTTTTCATCAGCAGCCATGCATCCAATTCTTTCTCGACTCAATTCAACTCAACTAACAACAACAACTAAACTCAACAAAAATTTTATCTATGAAATTCAAAACTCAACTTTCAACCAAACAACTAAATCAAACATTGATTCACCCCCCCAAAATTAATGTAATCATTGTCCCTAATGATTAAAAACAATAAAAAGAACAAGGGACACGTACCTTCGACACCGAGCATCAGGACTCGGCGTCATCATCATCATCTCCATGGAAAGAAGGTGCAGCATCAGCAGTATCATCAGAAAACCACTGCGGAGGAGGTGGATAAGGCACAACAGTGGGCGGATAATTCTGGGCGAGAGCAGCAGTGAAGTTATGCATATATGTCATATGTGCTCGCATCATCTTCCACTGCTTCTTCATCTGAGTAAGCACGGCCGTAGAATCATCACGAGTAGAATACTCAGTGGCCGGATGCATCGGTAGTGACATAGGTCCTTCCAAATGGGAAGGTACTGGCTCAAAGTGTGGTAGTGGCTCAGAGGGCTGCGGTGGTTCAGCTGCCTGTTCAGAAGTACTGACTGCTTTCTTCTTCTTATCTCGTTTCAAAGCACCAGTAATTTTTATAGGACCCCATATCTGAAGAATCTGCTCAGTATCATCCCACACAATACCGGCACTCTGACAAAGCTCAGTAAACAAAGAAGAATGGGGTAAACTGATAGTCGAAGATCCCCTAGCAGTAGCAATGATAGACTC
Organism: Henckelia pumila; assembly: GCF_033568475.1. Taxonomy (NCBI): domain Eukaryota; kingdom Viridiplantae; phylum Streptophyta; class Magnoliopsida; order Lamiales; family Gesneriaceae; genus Henckelia; species Henckelia pumila. The sequence goes on from NC_133121.1 coordinate 16,341,270, forward strand.
TTGAATTACCCTCCCAGCATCAACAAATTTTCCGGTCACAATGCAGTAGACAAGAGTGGCCTTAGCCTTTGTCATATTTGATGTATGCCAAGATGGCAACATCCTGGCGGCTACAAACTCATGTCAGTTATTCGCTTCATATCGCAGAAAAACAGATGAAAATGTAACAGGCTCGTGCCTTGCATTTTTCTTCCATTTGGCCCCCTCATGACACAAAGTTTGAAGTACCTAATCATCGGGAAATGGAACATTTTTGAATGCCTGATACTCATCATCTTCAATGTTTGGCATGTCATAAAGATCATTAATTGTGCGACTGTCAAACGCCACCAATTTACCTCTAACTCTAACCTTGAAATTCATATCTTTTACCATTAGATTGGCGTAAAACTCGCAAACCAAAGATATAACGACCTCTGGCGGACTCTTAACAAACGTTTCCCATCCTCTTCTTCTTGCTTCAATTAGTGCAGGAGCATCAAGCTCTCTCTGGCTCATTCCTCGTTCTTTTTGCATCCCCTTCTCACTCAACTCAACATAATAAGATTCGGCTGTAGCATTCCAAAACCGATGACGATCATATGGGGCAGTGGAGGATGAAGACAGTTCTCCCTTACCCTTAGTCTTCGGCGGCATTGTAACTCAACAATTCAATGCAAATCTAATGACTCAATCAAATTAACACAGTCTCAAATACACGGCACAGCAAGTTCACGCACAAGTAATCCCAAACTTTTCAACAAACACTTTGCGTGCACATCTTCAATGATAACTACTAAACGACCATCAAACCGTCTCAAACCAAAAATATCAGAGAACTCACATACACCATGACAGCAGTTTCACAATGTCTCAAATTTGGAGAAAAATTGAAGCTGATTACCTATTCAATAAGAAATTGGCACAAACCCTTCATCAAGTCTCTGTTCCTGTGCTGTGCGAGTGTCAAGGAGAAATCAGAGATGAAATCAGAGATTCTCTATTATCAAGATGAAATCCCAAAAAAATGCTATTAATTTGGATGATCGGAGTATTTTCGGAGGCAATTGGTGCACGAATAGGAGAATTTGAGAGAGACAGTGACTTCCGTGAACAAGAGCTGTGATGCAATTTTAAATATGCTCAGGATCCGTGTGCGCAAGATTTGCGCGTTCCATATGCGCGTTTGCGCTCTATTGTTGCGCGATTGCGCTAATTGTAGCGCAGATGGGACTCTCTTGTTTGCGTTGGGTATGCGCGGATGAGGTTGCGTGTTTGCGCCTCTGAATGCGCATATGGGAATCCTTGTTAGCACAATATTGAGCGCAGATGACATGCGCGATTGCTCTAATCCGAGCGCAAACGAGGATTTGTTTGCGCTAGTGTTGCATCAGTGATCCAAAGCGTGAGCGCGGGCGCTTAATAAGAGTGGCGCGGGCGCGCCTTGAATTCGCAAAATAATGTCAATTTCGTCCAGGTAAGGCGCGGGCGCTCAGATAAATGGGGCGGGCGCACCGTCTGCTCGACTTTGAGATTTCTAGAGCCTGAAAAATTTTGAAAATTAAGAAAAAATAAGCTCAAAAAATTGAAAATAAAAAAACTTAAAACAATTAAATAAAAAAATTAAATAAACTGAAAATAAAAGCAAATAAAATAAAATAAAAATGCTTGGGTTGCCTCCTAAGTAGCGCTTGGTTTAAAGTCGTCAGCCCGACTTTCACCGGTGTTAGATCTTCCCTTTTTCCTTCACACGCCAAATAAATTCCACGATCCGCCGTTTAAGTTTTGCTCTCTTTTTCGTGGCCTTCATTGGTGGTAAATTTGGCTTTTTCTTCTTTGACAATTCAACCGCAATATTAGCTCTTTGATAGCCCTCTAGTTTCACAATCGGCTCAATTAAGCATAATTCTTCGATGGGTGGATTAGGTGCTTTCATAAATATATTAAAAATCACTCGTTCGCACTCCATACCCATCGACAATTCACCCTTTTTCACTTCAATTTTTGCATCAGCCGTAGCCAAAAATGGACGTCCAAAAATCAACGGAGCCCCATGATCCGCTTCAATATCCAAGATCACAAAATCCGCTGGGAAGATAAATTTATCCACCTTGACTAGAACATCTTCAACAATGCCAAGGGGATATGTAATGCTCCGATCCGCCAATTGCAATGAAATCTTAGTCAATTTCATGTCTCCCAACTCCAAGGACCTATAAATAGATAACGACATTAAATTAATACTGGCCCCTAAATCACAAAGTGCATTATTAAAATAAGAACCACCAATGGAACAAGGAATAGTAAAACTCCCTGGATCCTTAAGCTTTTGTGGCATTTTCTTTTGAAGCACCGCACTGCACTCTTCAGTCAGATTGACAACCTCGTTCTCTAGCAGTCTCGTTTTCTTGGACATCATCTCCTTGATGAATTTTGCGTAGTTCAGCATTTGTTCCAAAGCTTCAGCAAAGGGGATGTTGATGTGAATTTTCTTGAAAATCTCCAAGAATTTGGAGAACTGCTCATCCAATGCCTTCTTCTTGAACCTCTGCGGGTAGGGAAGTGGAGGCTTGTACATCGGTTTTGGCTCAGTTTAAAGCTCCTTCTCTTTCTCGACATCAGCTGCATGTTCCTGGACTCCAACTTCTTGTCCACTCCTCAACTCTATGGCCTTACACTGTTCTATGGGATTCACCTTAGTATTGCTAGGAAACTGGCCTCTGTTATTATCCTTCAGTGCGTTCGCCAATTGCCCTATGCTAGTCTCCATGGATTGCAACACAGCACCCATGTTGGCCATGTGCATCTCCAAGCTGTCAAGGCGAGACTCAGTTATCGCCATCCTCTTACCTGATTCCTGCACAAAGGTACTAACTACGTCCTCCAAAGACAGCTTACCATCACCCTTATTAGTATTGTTAGCATATGAAAAATTTTCATTATTCCTCAAACTAGGGTGATAAGCATTAGGAACCGGATTACCTCTGTAAGCTCCATAACCTCGGTAGCCATTAGGATGGATATAATTAACTTCCTCTGGGTTATGTGATCCCTCAACTCCAATAGAATCTGCAACGGTGATCTTATTCAAAGAAGCTACCTGTGTAGTCAGTGCAGATAATTGGGCCGTGATAGATGTGAGAGGATCTACTGCATACACTCCAGCTGGCTTCTTGACTCCCACTCGCTCATATGGCCATTGAAAATTGTTTATCGTCATCTGTTCCAACATATCATAGGCTTGAGCGGGGTCCTTTGCAAAAATAGTTCCTCCAGAAGCAGAATCCACGTTCATCCTCGTAGGCGCATTCAGTCCGTTGTAAAACCACTCGATATGTTCCCAATCTGCAAAATTATGGTTAGGACAACGTCTAAGTAGTTCTTTGTACCTTTCCCACGCCTCGTAAAGCTGTTCAGAATCCATCTGCCTGAAAGTGTTGATCTCTATCTTCAACTGGGTGGACTTGGCAGGTGGAAATTATTTAGCAAGAAATTTTTCTGCCATCCCCTCCCAAGTAGTGATGCTTCCAAGCGGCAGTGATTGCAACCAACTTCTGGCTTGATCCCTGAGAGAAAACGGAAACAAGCGTAAACGAATAATATCCTCAGGAACACCGTTAAATTTTACCGTATCAGTAATTTCTAAAAAAGTCCTGAGATGAAAGTGAGGATCAGCTGTGGCACTCCCATTAAATTGGTTCGATTGAACCATATTGATCAAGGCCGGCTTTAGCTCAAAATTGTTTGCATTGATTGTTCCTCGAGCTATTCCAGAGTAGTGAGTCTGGATCGTCGGCCTGAAGTGATCTCTGATAGGCACCAGGGGAGCTTGATTCACATTCTCTTCAGCCATGTTATTAATTTCTTCTCTTCTCGCTCTTCTCAAAGCACGTGCAGTTCGTTCGATCTCCGGATCAAAAAGTAGAGAATTTGCACTTTGAGATCGTCGCATAAACTTCAATTAAAATTAAGAAGAATTTAATTAGTAACTTCAAAATAAAATAAAAAAAACTCTAAATTAAAATCTAGACTAATTGGTAACAAGACTAAAAAAATAATCAAAATTAGTCCCCGGCAACGGCGCCAAAAACTTGTTGTGAAAATTCCTCGCAAGCATACGAGTGTCAAGTTTTAATATAGTGATTAAATCAAATATCGATCCCACAGGGAGTAAAATAAAAATATTTAGTGCTTGTAATTAAAATAGTCTAAACTTTATCTAGAAAATCAATAATCAAGAATTTTGCAATAAAAATAAATAATCAATGAAGTTTTTATAGCACGCACACAACTTGCAGATATAATCAATCAGAGAAAATTGGTCTAGAGGTATAGATTTCACCTGGTTTCAACAACAGTCAATCCTAAATGATTAATCTTCATGAATTCCAATCAATTAATAACCAAGAACACTTACGTATATTATTTCCCTTTCCCGAGCAACAAATAATGTTTATCAACTACAATTCAATTCCAATATTCCTATTAAGAATTTATCCCAGTGATCTATCACAAAACAATGTTCTTTTTAAAAGCTCTGTTAAAATCATACATTCTCTCAAGCTATATAAATAATTAACAGTGTAGTTCTAATGTCCTATTCAAAATCCCCTCTCTCGAGCAATGATTTCAAATAAATATAACAAATCAATTATTGATCAGATAATTGAAAAGACAATCAATTCTAGAAAAATAATTAATCTAGAAGAAACTCAATCCAATAAAATCAAGAATTCATGAAAGCGTCTACACCAGGTTCCATCCGACCTCTAGACTCTAAAAATTTAGTTCATAATAAAATTTTGAATAAACCAAAACATGTTCAAAAATCTAAACATATTCAGAATAAAGTAAAAGTAAGAAATCAAATCCGTCATCGACGCCGTGTCCGGTCGATCGAACTCCGTCTTTGTTCTTCAAATTAAGCTCCAGAAATCCTCAGCAAAATCTCATGATTAATTCTCTGATCTCTACTGGATGTGTGTGGCGGCTTCCTCCCTTTTCTCTGACAAAGAATTCCCTTTTATATCGCTCAAGAAAAAGCCCACGAAAATAATTGCCCAAAATAATTAAAACAGATATACAGCGATGGGGCGGGCGCGCTATAGATGGCGCGGGCGCGCCTTAGTCTCGACTTAAATCTCACGGAAACAAAGCAGTAGCGCGTTAGCACATCTTGGAGCGCTAACAACAAGCGCTGATCATGAAGCCCAATTTAAAAGCCCATTCTATTCCTTCTTGTCTCTGATCGTTTCTTTCTTTCTTTCTTCTTCTTTTCTTTCTCTTTTATTTTATTTTCTTCTCTTCTTTTTCCTCCCTTTTTCACATAAAATCAATAATTTCCTACACTCACAAAAACAACAAAACATCCACATAAATCTGCTCGAAACAAACAATTAATAATTAAAATCATATATAAATTAAGTGTATAAAATACACTTATCAACTATAGTGTAAGTAAGATGAGATAGTGAATAAAGAGAGATCACTATTATGAAACACATCTTATAGTCACTGTATATTCTAAACAGTTCCTAGTCAATTAAGCCGTCCACTAATAAGGATAAGGATCGCTCGATATTGAGACTAGCATTTGTGATGTCAAGTACCACGTTTCATTGGTAATGGACATGGAGATGTTCAAAGCATGCAAATGGATATTCATATGATGAATGATCGAACTACCCTATTCAGACTTTCCAAGTGGTTATTATTATTTGAGTGGATAAGTTCGCGGTTTTGGTTGTACACCATTAGTCCTTACTACTTGAAACATCATTGAGACTCTATATGCTAGTACTGTACTTTGACTCATTTACCGACTCTATTGGGGTCATCAGGTGTCGGGATTGGGTACAGTTATGACACATATAGGAGTCGATGCTTTGTTGTCAAGGATTCACCACATATTTGCGAGTGTGGATATCCTATGCGATCTGAGGAGATATTAGTGTGACGAATATCTGGCCAGAGTACATGATGTGTTTTAGGTTACTCGGTTTTTCTAGTAGCACATGCGATGTCACTATTTGATCTTCAAGATGCATTACATAGTTATCGAATCTCGAACGACTCTCGATGCACCAATGGTTGTTAATTCGATCGGGATATTTGGATGAAGGGACCGTACTGTATGCTAACCAAAATCTACTGGTTCTTGCAGGCACTATCAGTGATACCTAGGGAATCATGGGGCGATGTTGCTAGACGCTCTTACCATGATTCGATGGGTAAGTCGAAAATTGTTGTTTCGAGTCACAAGGAGTTGTGAGCCCACGGCTAGCTGTATCCCTGAACCATTGAGGGTCACACAAGTAATGGATTACTAAACCCCGTTGAGATAGTTAAATTTAAAGAGTTAAATTTAATAAAGAGAAGTTGGACTTCTTAACTAAAGGGAGTGGAATTTCCTAAAATGACATAGGGATGGACATTTTTGGAAATCACTGAATTCGGATTCAGAAAAATTATCTTGACTTTAAAAGGTGCAGAAATGGTTTCTGTGCACATTGGTAAAATCGGTTTATCAATCGGAGTCATGATGAATTTTATATTAATTTTTATAATAACGGGCTTGGCTTGTTGGGCTTAAGTTATGGATTTATGGGCCCTAAGGAGTTAGAGTCCTAATATAATTATAACTTAATCTAGTTTAGAAATTATCTATAAATATAGGTGTAGTGTTCGAAAATTGGAGGCATTCCACCCTTGAGATTTTCGAATTACACAAAATATTTTCAAGGGAATTTTTCGAAAATCCTCTACTCCCTTTTGAGAAAAATTCGGTCTGTGATTTTTCTAAAAATCACTTTTTGAATTAACAGATCAAATCTATTTATTCTCTACGATAAACATCTGATTGATTTCTAGTGCAATCAATCAGAGGGTTTATGTTTTCTATTCGTGGACCTAATTCCGGAGATTGATCGAGCAAGTCATCAGTTCCCGGGATTTACAAGAAGAGCAGATTGAATTCTGTTGGAGTCCATAATCAAGCTTTAGCTTGAAGAAGTAAAAATATTTAATTGTGTATTTATATTTTTACTTGCAAGATTTTAATCGTTAGGATGTGATACCCACGATATGGAATCGTTCCATATCGAAAAATAAAATTTTAAACTTCCGCTGCTCCGGATATCACATCCGTGTGATCAGAGAATGCATGTTCCAACACATATTGTGTCCTAGAAGTCCCTTTTATATGTCCTCTTAGCCCGCCGAATAAAACCCGAAAAAGTCTCAAAATTTTCTTTCCGAAAAATTACAAAATCTGAATTCGCGACGGCGCGGGCACGCAGTAGAGTGGCAAGGGCACGCATGAGCTTCGAATTTGGCTTCCCTTTTCACGTCCAGGAGGCGCGGGTGCGCCTGAAAGCGGAGCGGGCCGCATGCCTCTCGCATGTGGAATTCTGCAACACGCAACAATTTTCAAAAAATCATATCTCACAATCTAACCGTTGAATTGAGCTGAAAATTTGGCAGCAGCTTCAAAACATCCTAAAATTTATTTTGAAAGGTGAAGATTGAATTTGAATGATTCAATAATTCCCAGTAATTTTCTAAATTTGCTGCTCATAGTTCGTCTTTCCGCTTCTTCTCGCTACTTTTGCTTCAATCCTTGCATCTCACAAAAACAACAACAAATACACATAATATCCACTCGATATATGACAAAAGTGAAGTTAAATCATATATGAATTAAGTGCATAAATTGCACTTATCACAAAGTATTCGGTCATTTGCGGAGTTCAGGCAAGTGTTCCTGCAACATTTTAGTAGCAGTAAGAGGTACAAGAAAATCACCTACAGTCTATTCAAGATGAAGCAGTCGGGAGAAGAGTATTTGAGAACTTACATCAGAAAGTTCAATAAGTCTACCTTGGAGGTGCCTACTTGTGCCCAGGAAACCAAGATTACAGCATTGACTCAAGGTCTTCGGGAAGGGGAATTTTTCAAATCACTGGTGAAAAAAGCACCCCGGACCTTTGAGGATTTATTAGCCCGGGCTGAGAAGTATATCAATATGGAGGAGGCTCGGAAGCAAAAGAAGGAAGTAGCCCAGAGAGAAGGAGGTCGGGACAAGGTAAGACACAGGGAGAACCGGGATTCAATGGGACTATTATCTCAATATGCACCGCATCGAGGAGCCCGAGATAGGGCTGTAAATGTATGTGAAGAGGAAGTTGAGGCTCGGAGCCCTCTACCCAAGGGGAATCCTTTGAAGTATTGTGTCTTTCATCAGGAGGGTACACATGATACCAGTGAATGTCGGATGCTTCAACAGAGGCAGTAGAATCCCTACACCAGAGATGGTAAACCAGTCCAGAAGAGGCCTCGGGGTCCACCTTGGATCCAGGGGTCACAGGTTTTGGCTCCTCCAAAGACTGGCACTTCTTCCCGGGAAGGAGGGAAACAAGAGTCAGGCCTCAGGAAAAAAGATAGGAAGCAAAAAGATGGGCCAGCCAAGGGCATTATTAATATGATATCTGGAGGATCCAATGATGGGGACTCGAACCGGGCCAGGAAGTATTGGAGCCGACGGGTAGGGGTGGGCATAATTCGGTTAAAACCAAAAAAACCAACCGAACCAAAAAATTCGGTTTATTTGGTTCGGTTTTTTCGATTTTTCGGCCGGTTTCGGTTTTAAAATGTATGAAAACCGGTTTTTTGGTTTGGTTTTCGATTTTATGCCCCCAAAAAACCGAACTGGGCGAATTTTAATTAAAATAAGAATTTTAATGGATATTGACCATTTGCATTAAAAATGGGCCTTTTTTAATCACTTCTATGTTTTTTTCTTACAAGATGTAAGCCTATTTTAATTAAATATGATTTTTATAAAACTTAATAGTCGCTTTATTGTTTTAATTGAAGTCCATATTGTTAATTCTAATGGAATAATTTATGTTTTATTGTTATTAGTTCTCTATTATGTATTACATGCATCAAGTGAGATATCATTTTAGTTCTTAAATTTTTTTTTGGATTAACCTTTTTATATTTTGGTTTTCATTTTAGTTTTAAATCCATAATTATTTTAAACAATTCATAATTTTCTTTGTCCCTAACTAATATATGTAGTCGTGCAAAATAAATTTAATTCATTACTTAAACCGTATAAAACCGACCGAAAAAACTGGACCGTATCACAAAAAAAATCGGACCGAACCGTAATAAAATGGTTCGGTTTCGGACCAAAGATTTTTAAAATCGAAACTAAAAAAACCAAACCGTAATAGAGTAAAACCGAACCAAACCGGCCGATGCCCACCCCTACCCACGGGAGAGTTTGAGGTGAAAGTAAGGAGGCAAGACTCAGGTCCAGTCATCACATTTGGACCTCAAGATTTGGAGGGAGTAAATATGCCACACAACGACGCTTTACTCATAAAAGCTCGGGCTAATTATGATTTAAGACGGGTATTTGTGGACTCGGGAAGTTCAGTAAATGTTATCTTTCAAGATGCATTCGAACAAATGGATTTGCAGGGGTGCGAGATGAGCTCGGTCAGAACAGCCTTGTATGGATTTGACGGACATACTGTGCGGCCTCGGGGAGAAATGTTGTTACCTCTAACCTTGGGGTTAGGATATTTGAAGAATACGGTCATGTCTGTGTTCACAATAGTGGAAGCACCTTCCTCTTACAATGTCATCCTGGGGCGACCGACTTTGAATGCTTTCAAGGCTGTGGCTTCCGCCTATCATCAAAAAATCAAATTCCTTGTGGGAGATAGGGTGGGAGAAGTTAGAGGAGATCAACCTTCTTCAGATGAAGCAGACAGGGTAATGATGGTTTAAGCAGATGAAAAGACGGGAGGCGTGCTTAGACAAACGACCCATCACTTCATATTCTAGGGCTATCGTCATGTCTGACATCAGCCCCAACATATTGAAATTTGAAATTCAAAATTTTGCCGCCGAAGAGAGAAGAGTATTAGGGTTGTTCCTCAGGACAGCGAGCAGAGCTCTAGCCCGACTATTTTAGGAAGGAGTGGTGATACCCCGGAAAGGCAGGGGTATCAGGGCTGTTCCTTGGGACAGCGAGCAGGGCTCTAGCCCGACTATTTTAGGAAGGAGTGGTGATACTCCGAGAAGGCAGGGGTATCAGGGCTGTTCCTCGGGACAGCGAGCAGGGCTCTAGCCTAACTATTCTAGGAAGGAGTGGTGATACCCCGGAAAAGCAGGGGTATCAAAATCCCAGGATAGCAGGGATATCAATTATCAGGGTTGGTACTTGTAGAGAGCGAGTAAGGCTGGATGTGGTTGGGCTAGTAGCTTGGGGTTAAAGAAGTAGCCCACCTCGGGGGGATTTATGATGCCGGAAAGACCATGTCTTCATGACCCAGTCAACGCCTATTTTTCGGGAGCATGTTTCACACGTTTTCATGATTCCGGTTATCCTGGATTGATCATTCGTGACAGTTAGACGTGGTCAGTCCTGGCACCCATGATCTAGATCGTGGTCACTACCCTGAAATTGCGGAGTGACTCTCTCGCTCCAAGGCCTATAAATACCTTGCCACATATATCAGTAGAGGTATGTTCATCTGAATCCGAAAAGCACTACATTTCATACTAATTTTCTTTAAGCCCACTCCATATCTTAGTCTGACTTAAGCATCGGAGTGGCCTCGTCAGAAAACATTCCGGCGCCCCACTAACGTGCTTATATTGCATTTCCCTTGTGCACAGGTATCCTTACCCAGGGGGAAAGTATTAAATTCAATCCACTACTCATCATTCTTACCAGCCCGGCTAACGCATCAGGCCCACCTAGCTATCCTGACAGCCCAGACACCCAGTTTAGCAAAACCACATTACATAGTAATAAGATAATCATTGTAATAACTAAATAAATAAATAAATCTACATAATGAATCAACTAATTGGCCCACTAAACCTAATCAAGCCCAAATAGGGTGTTTGTTTAATCCGAATTAAATCGAACAGAACCGAAATTCGCCTGAAAATCGAAAACCAAACTAAATTTTACGGTTCGGTTGAAAATTGGAATAATTTTGGTTTAACCGAATTTTTTTTAAATGTTTTTACTTATTATTAATAAAAATAAATATAAAATAATTTAAAAATATAAAACTGATTTTCAAAAATAAAAATAAAAAATCGTTTTTCGGTTCGGTTTGGTTAATCGAGACAAAAAAAAAAACCGAACCAAAAATCGAAAATCCAAAATACTAAAAACTTATGGTTTGGTTTTCGGTTTAAACCGAATTTTTGATTTTGTCTCGATCCGGACGGTTAACCAAACTGTGAACACCCCTAAGCCCAATAATATTTCTCCGCAAAGTTCCTTGAATGTGGGGGTAATTTAAGCATGCACAACGATTACGGTAGCTAATCTAACAATTCATATTTTATATATGTATTTCTAATCTCATATGACACAAAAGATCTCAAATATGAGAAGATGTCTCAAATTCGAAACCTAATTTTAACAAAAAATTCTCTCTCTCAACTAAAAAAAAAGAAAAAGAGAAAGATATTCATCCTTTGTAACATAGCATATATATTCACATACATGCATACATACATACATATACATACATATATATATATATATTGTATATGTATATATAATCCTAAATATTAACTATATATCATGGTCTCTTCGTATTGTTATTACTACCTATGTCCCTGTAAACAAATCAATTTTCAAATTGCACAAGATGCTTGAGGTGTTTGGCTAATGGACAATGCTATATGTACATAGACTCTTACATAGAGGCATACACGCTCTATTAAATTAGAAAAAAATTTCAAACTTTTTTAAAATTTCTTTTGTTTTTCAACCTACAATTTTTTGTCTTACTCAAAAATCTTTTTAAGAAAATATTATTATTTTTTATTACTTACTTGTAGAATTAATTTTACTTAGTTCCACAAAAAATAATTATTTTATAAAATTTTAAAATATAATTATTAATTGAGTTAAAAAATAATAATTGTCTATTTTCTTATAGAAAATATATTTTAAAATTTTTAAAATTAAAATTTCAAATTTAAATCATATATAAGCGAGATTTATTATTATATATTTACATTTATTATGGATAAAATATATATTTAAACTAAAATATATTTAATATTATTATGTGTAATAATTAATTATTTTGTTAAAAACAAAATAAAAAATCAAATCATATAGGTTTATGTTGATCGTGTTAGTCGAGTTCGAGTCGATCGCTATTGATTTATTCGGATTTGGTTTGAGAAATTTATAAAAATTGTTTGTACTTATTTCTAGAATTAAGAAATAATTACTATATTTTTATATATTATATGTTTCAAAAAAAGAATTGTATATTGTATCATAGAATTTAAACATGTAATAATTATTTTGTAAAACATTGATTTTTAAAAATAATTTTTATTGTGTGTAGTAAGTTTATTTTAAAATTTATATATTTGGTAGAACTATATAAGTGAGATTTTGTTATTATCTATTTAAATCAAAATATATTAATTATTATTATGTGTATTTAATTATTTTGTTAAAATTTTTAAAAAAATCAAATATTTCGGGTCTAACCTGAACCCCAAAAATCAACCTTAATCCGATAGTAACTGATCAACTTGGGTCGGGTTCAATTTTGACTCCCCTAAAATTTCACAATAAATAATTAAATTAATAATAATAATATTTTAGTTAAGAGTTTTTTTGAAAAAGATAAACAATCGTAGGTTGAAAATAAAAATATTTTAAAAGAATTTGATATATTTTTTTGAGCAAGACAAAAAATTGTAGGTTGAAAAAAAAGAAATTTTAAAAGAACTTGAAATTCTTTCCTAATTTAATAGGGCGTGTACATCTCTATGTAAAAGTCTATGTACATATAGCATTGTCCTTGACTAATTATGTGATTATGTAACGTTTATATAAATCCCCACCCTTATCATTAAAAAAAAATAAAAAAACACACTATCTATACAAAACTGAAATTTCTTTTTTATATATAGGCATCATCATTTTAAACAAAGGCATAATCTAAATTCTAAATAATAACTACAAATTACGGGTTCGGTTGATGCTAGTATATGTGTTAGATCCAACGACATTTTTCTTGTATATATATATACGCGATCCAATTTGAGTGCCTCTACATGAAAGACCTCAATAGAAAACTGAAAGTAACGACAACAAGTGATTGAGTTCAGTAGTTCCTCATATCAAATTATTGACTCTAGAGATATAATAATACAAAGAAGACAAAATTGTTTCAAACACCAACAGAACCGAAATCGCCCCTTGTTTCAAACAAAGAGAGGAGGACAGGTTATTCATATTTCATTTGATGGTTAGAGGCAAATTGAAAGCTAAAAAGTGATAATTATAAAGATTCTACGGAGACAAAATAAAGATATCTCCTACGTTAGTCGTTACCCATCTCGTCCGCAAAAACATAAGTCGTTAGATCCCAATTTGAACATTGTCCGAATGAGTCAATCGACAAATCCCAAATTACGACAAACTAATTATAAATATTTGCAGTATAATTGTTCTTAATTTTAAACATTCGTGTACGAAACGGATCAAACTAAGGGTCTCAAACTCAATCCAACCCGTCAACCCGATATTAGTCGATCCGAAAATATCGGGTTAGGGTTGAGGGTTTTGGGTTCGATCAAATTGGGTTGACCCGAAAAACTAACCCGAAAAAATTAATCGGGTTGGGTTCGGGTCAACATGTGTTGATCCGAGATGACCCGAAACTTTTTATTATTATTATTATTATTATTTATATATAAAATTAAAAAAGATTTGATACATTTTTATACGTTGTATATTTGAAAAAAAAAATTATTATATAATGATAGATTTTTGTCATTTAATGTATATTTTATACAATTTTTATTTTTAAAAATATTTTTTTTTGTAATAAGTATATTTTAAATTTTCTACAACTAGACCTTTACATTTAAATTATAGAGTTTATTGCACCAAACCTCTCTGTGAAATATTGAAAATGTACACTTCTCCCCTGTGAAATTTTAATAGGCATCTCAACTATTAACCTTTTGTAATAGTTGTACATTTAACTCTTGTCACGACGATTTTGTTAAACATGCGTTGTTTCTGCGCCAAAATAACTATTTTTTAATGATATTATGATTATGATACGAAAATGATTATTTATTATTATAATAATTTTCATATCTACTCATATACATCATCTACATCAAAATAAATAATTTTATTCACAAATACGCGTGATGCATTTGAGTAAATATGAAAAATACTACAATAAAAGAAGGATATAGTCGTACTACAGACCTAATATTGTACCATAGATCTAATATTATCAAAAAATTTGTTGATTAGGCGATGTAACAACGCGTGTTCAATAACTTATTGAGGCAAGAGTTAAACGTGCAACTATTACAAAAGTTTAAGGTCTAGGGTTTTCTATTAAAATTTCACAGGGGAGAAGTGCGTATTTTCAATATTTCATGGGAGGTTTGGTGCAATAAACTCTTAAATTATATATAAGCTTAGATTTTGTTATTATGTGATTAAATTAAATATAGCAATTATTGTGTGTTTTGAATTTTTATTTAATTATTTTGTCATAAATAAAAAATAAAATCGGAATGATTCTGGTTGAAAATAATTTTAAAAAAACTTTCGTCAACCCGATCTCACCCGAACCCACTTGACCCATCCAAATTGAGACGCCTAGATCAAACTATCAATTATCTCGCACACTCCGTACAAGAGTCCAGACTCCAGATTTTAATTTAATCAAATTTAACATTTAATAAAACAAAAATTCATCTGTGATTATTTTAGGTTTCAAACAATGTATCCGAACGGAACCCAATAGCCAATATACATAAAACAGTATGGCATTTTTTCCCAAAAAATCAAAACTTGTCCGTCTATCGACTTGCTCTGAGGAAGAATATATGTGGAAGGATGAATCCAGAAAACCCGTAACGGAATTCATAGAAGAAGAGATTTCCAAAACTCTTCGTATATAGGGGCCGAAGATCTCCATCGCTACCAAATTCCCCATATTCTCGACTTGTACGCGGTTTTACGTTGACTGTAGTTGCTGTTTATTTGTTATTTTTACAGGCTATATCATCATCTGTCAATGTGTAAGCGCTTACACTTCTCCATTATAGTCAACAATCTTGCGTTTCCTTGGGTTTATTCTTTGTGAATCAAAGATAAACGTGATGGGTTTTCAAAATTTTTACGGATGATGTTCGGGAGTTTTTGGTTGATTTTGTGTGCCAAGTTTTGATTTTTCCATGTTTGTTCTTTTGATTTTTTTTTTCTTTCAGTTTCTATCGATAATATAAGCTTTTGATCTGAAGAGGCTTGCCTTGTGGAGATTTTTGGAATTTTTTTAAAGATACGAAACGAATCAAGGTCTGCATTGCGAGGATTATTCGCTGATGAAAAGTCAAGCCTGTAAATGGGTTCTGGGATTGGTGTATATACTTGCAGTTGCAACAATATGGATTGCTGCTAGTTTTGTGGTACAATCTGTGGTAGATGGTGGAGTTTCACCGTTTCTAATCACATATATTTGCAACTCATTGTTTGTGGTTTATATACCTTTAGTTGAAATTGGTCGTTATCTGGAGGATAAGTATGGAAGTTGGTGGTTTTGGAGAAATAGAAAGGATGGTGATTTGCAAGAATCGAGAGTTTCTGAGCAGGTGATTCTTTTAGAAGACAACGAGGCCGGTGCTCCAACCGATGGTTTGATTCCAGTTGCAGCGGCACAACAAGAAACTGTAGTTCATCAAGATGGCATTGTTAAGAAGACTGACGGAATAGGATTGGATGCAAAAGGGCGATGGACGCGTGGAAGAGTTGCGAAAGTAAGTCTCTTGATATGCCCATTCTGGTTTCTGGCACAACTCACGTTCAATCTCTCTCTCAAGTACACTACAGTCACGGTAAGAATTTGGGTCTGATTTGTTCTTTTTATCAGTGATTGAGTTGATATTTGCTCAACAAGGGCTCGCTTGATTGAGTTGTTTCCCCTGATGCACAGTCCAATACCATCCTAAGCAGTGCATCCAGTCTTTTCACCTTCTTGGTTGCTCTTGCGTTCTTGGGTGAGAAGTTCACTTGGGTAAAGCTGATTAGCGTTCTTCTTTGCATGGGAGGAACAATAATCGTAAGTTTGGGAGACTCAGGGACAGGATTGAGCACTGTCGCGTCAAGTCCCCTTCTTGGAGATGTTCTCTCTCTTGTATCTGCTGCATTTTATGCTGTCTATATTACCCTTATTCGCCTGAAGCTACCCGACGAAGATGATGAAAGAGGTCATGCTAGTATGGCACAGTTTCTTGGATTCTTGGGGTTGTTTAACCTGGTGTTGTTTTTCCCCATTGCTCTGATTCTAGAATTTGCCAAGGTTGAGTCTTTTAGCATGATGACATGGAAGCAATTTGATTTAATTGTTGGTAAAGGTATGATGCTCGAAAGCTTCAACTTTTATTAAAATCGTGGTTGACTATACTTTGAATATGACTACTTGCTCCGGGTCTATTTACTATTTATGTTGTTTCTGGAAACACTGATCGGTTACATGCGTTATGCTCAATTGGACATACCCTTTTTAGTGTTTTTTACCTGTAAACTTTCTTTATCACCTATGATTTGCTGATAGAGTTGCATCGTTTTCATGGTTTAATTAATATAACTGTTCATACCTTTGTGCTCTTGACATTCATGGAAGATAGATTTGTTAAGAAAATTTCATCAATATTTGTATTCTAGAAAGAAGATGCAATTAATACAATTTAATAGATCCCGTTTCCTCTAATTACCTATACTTCCGATCAAGAATGTTGTGAGTATCATGGAACACATATGTTTCCTACTTTGTTCGATTTTTGTTATTTCTCCTCCTGTTGACTTGTATAGGGCTTGCAACAGTCTGTCTAGATTTTGCCTCTATCCTTTTACCTACTCTTCCCTTTTTCTTGGTTTTAAATTTCGTAACCTATTCTGACACTAGCATCCTTAATTCTATATTTTTCTTATCCAGCCTATGTGACAACATTTGCAACACAAGACAGTAGTTTTCACCTTCTCATATTATATAATTCCAGTCTTAACTATCACTGTTTGGCTCTTATAAACTCTCATTCTGATTCTGCTTCCCTTTTTTGTCATTCTTCAATCATGCAAGAATTGAGGTACTTGTGACGGAAAGAAGATACATTATGGGTTGGACTGAGTTATGAACTTCCCCTGTAATATAATCATTGAAACAGGAATCAGGGCTGCCCGTCAGACAAATTTTTTTTCAGCTTTTATGTAATTTTGGCTCTTCAAAATCATTTATTGTCCCATCTTACCCAACTCTTCTGAGCTCTGGCGGGAATGCCCCTGTTTCAAGGTTGATACTTCTTAGCCTATTCAAATTCAGAAGTTGTGCCATATTCACATGCAGGTTAGAATTTGGTTTGGACTTCCTCGGATCCTCCTCTCACCTTTGTACTTCTGGTTACCAAATATTTCCTTTGAAATTGACCCATATTGTTGCAACGAAATAGTCGGTCGTATAGACATTCTCAAAATCTAAATTAGGAACTTTTATTTTCAGGTCTGCTGGACAACGTACTGAGCGACTATTTATGGGCCAAGGCCGTACTTCTTACGACAACCACTGTTGCCACGGCAGGTCTAACAATTCAGGTCCCTTTAGCAGCTCTAGTGGATTCACTGACCGGTAATGCACCTCGTCTGCTGGATTATATCGGAGCTGTTGCTGTATTGATTGGTTTCGCGGGAATCAACTTCCCTTCAAGCGAGTTTTGTGGAACTAAGGAAGCAGGTCTTGAATTGGAAACTGAAAAAAGTGTGGATCAAACGAATCAAGATGGTGTCTGATGCTCTGAAACAGTAAAATACCTCTCTTCCATTCTTTTGTATTGTAGATAATGGTAGTTGTGGTAGTTGAGTTGTGACGTTCTGTTAAATGTTTAACAAAACTTCGGAAATATACATAGGTAATTGTTTGACGGAAGTGTCTATTCTTGGAAATTCGCAAATCTTTGTGCAGCAATATTGTTAGCACAACAGAAGAGCAACGGCGAAACACCCAGCGAAATAATTTTTCGTTAGTGAAATCCAAGGATTTGTTGTCCACGTGTGATTTTAAAATGAGGATGGAAGACTTTAGTTTATTTTAAGGAGTAAAAGTTTGTACTTACAGAAAAGTTTTAAATTTGACTTTCTTGTTCTTTATCGGGCAACCTCCCCTTATTTGCCATATGTTCAGTAATTTTGTTCTTTTAATTTCAACAATATTCTTCTAGCAGATGCATATGAACAGAAATGTAAAAGTTACCTCTGCCATATCCACCAGTCCAGCTGGAGGAAAAATGGAACATGGAACATAGCCGGAATTTCTGTAATTCATTCTTTGTTCTCCAGCGTCTTCCTGTGTTTGGTCAAATAATCACGGAGCTTATGGATCGGACGCATTTCGGTATGGGTAGGTTTGACCAGGCTGGTAGGATTTTAGTTTTGATCAACGTTATCATGTCAACCCTTCCTCTGGGACCACTCACAGTTCGATTCGTCGAGCCTGGACTTTGGATTGATCGTTGGAGATCACCTGGATACGTTACATGGTTTCCCTTTTATCCCCTTTTTTATACCGGAGGATTGAATAATTGAAACAGAAGCTGCAACTTTGGTAATTCCTGTTAGCACAGTAGCAACTTCCTATCTAAGAATCCATTTGCACAAAGCATAATTGAACAGATTGCACGCAGTCGAAAGCAAGCAGTAGTGTGTGTTTTGCGTTGTTTGGGATGATTCCATTCCTTTTTTTAGAGTACAAGATTACATCAATATTACAAGCACACAATGTAATGAAACTGCCCGCATAACCAATGTGACTCGATCATGAACTCGAATCTTGCTTATCTCGATCATGGATTTGAGACTTACTTATCTCAAGTTCGATTCCCGATGATTCCATTCCCTTGTTCATTCACGTGTATCCCTCATCAGATCATATTCATATGCAAGGAATGGAACGATGTTATTTACGTTCTTCGTTGTACCTAAAATAGTCATGATTTTGTTAAGAAAACAAAGTATAAATCGATCAATACAAACATATCTGCCCATCAACAACCATTTTTTTAAATCGTTCATATAAAAAACAGACGATCTGTTTGATGTGATGGATGAAATTTAACGTCGTGAACTCTGATCTTATATTTGGCTAATTTAACGTCGTGAACTCGTGATTTTATATTCAGCTGAGTTGAAGATGTCGTAACAAAACTATATTGTATTTTCAAGAAAACATAAATCGAAAGACTCAATCTTCCCAAGTACATACTTGGAATTTGATGAAGCTTTCTTTCCCTCGTTGGTACATTACGGGTTCAGCCCTTGTTTTCGGTCTCTCCTATTTTTTTCTCTAGAAAAGAGTGAAAGTAGGGGCTAAGTGGCTCACGAGGAATGGAAAGAAATATATTCTATTTGATTTCGAAGTCCTCATATAGCACTTCTTCCAATCCTGGATGGGAAAAAATCTATAAATATATAAAAACAGAAAAGTATACTTGATCTTATATTCAGCTAAGTTGAAGACGTCTAACAAACTATACTGTATTTTCAAGAAAACATAGAATCTATAAATATATAAAAATAGAAAAGTATACTAAAAAAAAAAGTGAAATTTTCCGGCCTAAAGTTTCTTACAAAAACACTAAATGCATAAAATAATACAAATAAATATGATATTGAATTTAAACTCATAAATAAAGATAGATTCAACAACATATTATATTATGAGTGAGTGATAGACATTTTTATCTAAATATTTTAAAACACATGTAAAAATACGATTAAATTTATAAAAAATTTAAAATAATTTTTTTATAATGAAAAAAAATTAAATTTTATTTTAAATATATATAAAATACGGGTTGAATTTAAACAAAAATTAAAATAATATTTCTCATGATAAAAAAAAAATATTTTTTGGTTAATATGGTGATTGTTTTGCATATATATACATAAACGTGTCACATATTTAAAAAATGATATTATGCATAACAGACTTATTGAATCTAAAAAATTTAAAATATAGATAAAAATGCGATTAAATTTAAAAAAAATTAAAATAATATTTTGCGTGATCAAACAAAATTTAATTATTGTTTTGAATAGGGTGGTTATTTTGAGTATATGCATATATACATATACGCAACACATATTCAAAAACAAAGATGATATTATTACTGATAAACCATTTAAACAAAAAAATTTATATTTAAAATATATATAAAAATACGATTGTATTTAAACAAAATTTAAAATAATTTTTTCGTCATCAAAAAAAATTTTAATTTTATTTTTAATAGGTTGGTTGTCTTGACTATATATATATATATATATATATATATATATATATATATATATATATATATATACGCAGCAAATATTCAAAAAAATTAAGATGAATTTATGTGTAATAATCTATTTAATATATAAAATTTTAAAATGTAACGATATATAAAAGCAGAAAAGTCTATTAAAAATAGAAACTAACATTTTTCCGCTCAAAATTCCTTTCTAAATATGAAATTTTTCCGTCTAAAGTTCATTCCAAAAATAGTAAAAGCATAAAAAAAATACAAATAAAATTAATATTGATTTTAAACTCATAGATAAGGATAGATTAAAAAAAATTATATTATGAGTGAGGAATAGACCATTTTACCTAAATATTTTAAATTACATGTGAAAATACAATTAAATTTATACAAAATTTGAAATAATTTTTTTATAATGAAAAAAATTAATTTTTATTTTAAATATATATATATATATAATTTTTTAATTAGTTTTCATTAGCATACTAATTTGTTTTGTTCATTTAATTTTATATAATAATTTTCATATTATATTATTATATTTAATATAAAAGAACATTTTATATTGACTGTCAGAAATTTAGTGTAACTCATCTTATCAAGATGTTATGTGATCTATATTTTATTAGATTTATTAATATTTAATTTTTCTATCTTGATTTTTCAATTAAAAAAATTCTTTTTAAAATTTTAAAAAGAATTCTCTTTTATTTTTATTTTTTTAATAGAATACAAGTATTGCATGCATCAATAATTATTGGATAAATAAATACGTTAGGAAAATAAAAATATATAAATTTGAAAGAATATTTAGATAATTTTTCGCAACAAATCAAAACAAACGAAAAGATCTTTAATTTTTTTGAGATTTCATAACTTAATATGCATAAAAAATAATTCAGAAGAAAAAATAAGTATCGAAATATAATGATTTTTCTCCTAAATATGTGTACAAATTTAAATAAATAGTTAAAAGTAGTATGAAAATTTTTTTATATAAGAGAAAATGTTAAAAGAAGTTTTAATAAGAAACCATATATCCTTTCAAAAAAAAAGAAACCATATATTTTTTTGATTCTTTTATTCAATATGTCATGATGTGTTTTTGGTACATAGAATGTGTTGTATATTATTATCTTTTTTAATCAAACTTTCTACGAATATTTATATCAACAAAGAGATTATTTTTTTATAATAGAGGCAATTATTATCTCATTTGGGATTTACTTTGAAGAACCCGATGTTGTGTCATGGTCAGTTTTATCCAAAATTACAAATCTGAAAATGTTGAATCTTAGATATCTTAAAATTTGATATCTTATAGTGATAAAAACTATAAAAAAAAAAAAAAAAAAAAATCAACCACGATTGTTACATTATGAATTTTTTCATTATTTCTAAATTATATAATATTTTTGTTTTCTAAATGTACGGTTTATAGTCAATTTAGGTTGCATTTGGATTGGATCATTTGTAATATTTAGATTTTGAATTTATTTTCATTGTTAAATAACATCAACAATTGAAATTAAAATCAATCTCTTACTAATTTTAACTTGATATGGTGTTTGACAAAACTTAATTAAAACAACTTATAAGTTGTTTTAGAAGTTTTTAAGTTGTCAGGTCTTATTTTAAAAAATAAGTTATTAAAGTGTTTGAATGAACTTATTTTAAACAATTTAAGGATGTTGATATGTTTGGTATTATGAAATATTTTTATTGCCAAAATTCTAAAAAATGATGTATTACTATGAAGGTAATATAAGTAATTATATATATACAAAATAGTTTCGAATATTATAATAAATGTTTATATTAAAAACAAAAGTAATTTTTTTTAATCTTAGGTTAGTGTGATAAATAGGTGGCTGTTAATTTTTTAGTTTAATGTAAAAAACGGGTGGATGGCATAATAAGATATACAAAGATAACATGAGGAAGTAAAATATTAAATTAAGACATTTTAAAAAATTATGGGTGAAACAATTTTTTAACAAAAAAAATTATACGATGTCAAATAACTTATTTCAACAACTTAAAATTGTTTTTCAAAAAATTTACCAAATAAATTTAAAGAGCTTATATATTAGAAGTTTTGCCAAATATCCTCTAGCCATAAAGAACTTAAATTGATTTCAATATTCTACGAATTTGAAATCTGTTGTGATTAGCTCAATTATAATGTAAATAAATATCAAGATGAATTTGATTTTTTTGTAAGTTATCTAAATAATATTGAAGATACATCTAAATCAATATATTTCAAATATTTTCATCCAAATACAACCTTAATTTATTTATATTTTAATTATTTATTCAAACACTATTTACTATTTTTTTTTCCAAACACCGCCTGTTGTGGCGGGGGGTTAGGCGGACTTCTGCCTGTTTATTAGATAACAGAGAAAATACATGAGAGGGGGATTAGACCGAGCCTCTCACAATAACAAGAGCTCAGAAATAAAATTAAAAGCTTGAATTTGAAAATTACAACCAAGAATCAATAGCTAGAATTAACTCTAATGTAAGGCAGCCTAGTTCTATCTAGCCTGCAAATCCCTTTGAGTCGGTCATGAAAGTCTTCGGGATATAAAATAGTCGATCTCTTGATCAATCCCAGATTAGTTAAGTCATTAGCAGCAGCATTAGCTTCTTTATAGACATGCGAAATCCTGACTGTAGAAGAAAGAATGATATGTTGAATTTGAGTTTGAATAGCAGAAAGATCCCAACTCGAGTAATCCGCCTTAGTAATAGAAAGAGCCACCATGAAATCTGTTGGAAATTGTTATTGAATGAATTGTGCAAGTAATGGGCTTGAAAAACTTGTCCAAAAAGGCTTGAAAAGTTTGTCCCAAAGTGTTACAAATAACTTGAATTTGGTGAAATAAATTGGAGGAAAATGGGGAATTGGTTGTCCCACATTGGAACAACTCCAATTTGTTGCTCATCTTATATAGTCCAACATTGAACTATGGGATTGGGCCCTTAGGGCACCGATGTTTTGTAAAAGGGCAAGACGCTAATCGATGCAACAAACACACGCGCGCGCGGGGCCGGCTCGGCGTGGTGTGGTGTAGTCTTCTGATCCGATTATTCTTTTTGAATAAAATTTATTTAAAATAATATTTTATTATTTTATTGAGTAGGCCCGAGCGGTAAATTATTACCGCGCGGGCGCAGCACCTCACATGCGAGATAGTAAGGTTCAAAGCGACTTGCGCCCGCGCGGGCGCGGTACCAAAATAGCGAGACAGTAGGTTGGCTTAAAGTTGGCCGCTCGAGCGGTAGAAAATTACCGCCCGAGCGCACCTTCTGCAGACTGAATAGTCACGATTGTTTCTGGCCTTTTTCTATCATGGGTTGCATCCTTACGCCTTCAAACGTGTTGTTTCGTGTATAAGACTATATATATGGTGGTTATAACACAGAAAAAAGATAGAGAAATATCAGATAACATATATTTCAGATTTCTGATTTCTGAAAGATCTCTCTCTCACTTTCTCAAAGAAAAGTTAAAACATATTTTCGTTCGTTGAAGTTCGAGATATTCGTTGTGCTGTCATATCTCGTTCAGAAGTCGTTGTATCTTAGAGATGATTGCCGCCAACGTTTAGCACTGTTAACGGGCAATTTCGTCTTGCGGATAGAGAGTTTCTCTCGCCTCGACTTTGTTCGTATTTGTTGCTGCTATTGCTGCTATTGACGCACTCTTATTTAGAATTCGAAGTACACCCTAATAACAATCGCAAGACGAAATTTTGTATGTCTCGGATTCTGAAGATGTCTACCATTTCATTCACTCCGCTCGCTTCCGCCCCTGCACATGGAGAAAAGCCGCCAAAGTTTTCTGGTGCCGACTTCAAACGTTGGCAGCAGAAAATGCTCTTCTATCTTACAACATTGAATCTGTCTAGATTCCTGAAGGAGGATCCCCCGTCGTCATTGAAGGCGATTCTGACACCCAAAGGAGGACCGCTGTTGATGCATGGAACCACAGCGATTTTCTGTGCAGAAACTATATTCTGAATGGCCTTGATGACACTCTCTATAGTGTCTATTCATCAGTCAAGACGGCCAAGGAACTCTGGGATTCCTTGGAAAAGAAATACAAAACTGAAGATACCGGTATAAAGAAGTTCGTGGTTGGCAAATTTCTGGACTTCAAAATGATAGACTCAAAAACTGTAATGAGTCAAGTGCAAGAGATACAAATCATCTTGCATGACTTATTGGCCAAAGGGATGGAAATCAATGAACCATTCCAAGTCGCGTCTATCATTGAGAAGTTGTCTCCTATGTGGAAAGACTTCAAAAAATACCTGAAGCACAAACGTAAGGAGTTAAAACTTGAAGATCTTATAGTGCGACTTCGCATTGAGGAGGACAACAGGAATACTGAGGCCAAGTCAAGTAAAAAGATGATGGAAATCGAGGCCAAAGCAAATCTGGCGGAGTCTAGTACGAGTCAAAAGAGGAAGCGCCCCCATTATGGAAAGCAAAAGGGGAAAGCGAAGAAATTCCAAGGAAGTTGCTACAACTGTGGCAAACCGAATCATATGGCAAGGGACTGCCGACTTTCAAAGAAAAATAACAAAAATCAGAAACCAAGGCAAGTGAACATGGTTCAAGAAGGTATGTACCTTTAGCACTTTCTGATATTGATCTTAGTGTTGTTATATGTGAGACCAACATGGTGGATGATCCAAGAGGATGGTGGATTGATACCGGCTTTACGAGTCACGTGTGTGCCGAGAAAGAAATGTATTCCACCTATGCCACCGTTGGAGATCGAAAGTTGTTCATGGAAAACTCCGCAACGTCTGAAGTTGTGGGAGTAGGAAATGTGGTGTTGAAAATGACCTCGGGCAAAGAGGTGACGCTAAAAAATGTGCTGCATGTGCCAGAAATTCGGAAGAACTTAGTTTCTGGTTCACTTTTGAGCAAGGCTGGATTTAGAATGGTTTTTGAATCTGATAAATTTGTATTAACTAAATCTAGTGTATTTGTTGGCAAAGGGTACCAAGATAGTGGTCTCTTTAAATTGAATGTAATGAATGTTATCCGCCCTGAGGCAAAGAATAAAGTTGTTGGTTCTGCTTACTTGCTTGAAAGCTATGAATTATGGCATGAACGATTAGGACATGTTAACTTCAATACGTTGCAACGACTTGCAAACTTAAATGTAATACATACGTTTAAAAGAAATCCACAAAACAAATGTGAAATTTGTGTTGAAGCGAAAATGGTTAAAGCTCCATTTCATAATGTCACGAGAAGTACTACGCCACTTGAATTAATACATACTGATGTATGTGATTTAAAAATGGTACAAACACGAGGTGGAAATAAGTACTTTATAACATTCATTGATGATTGCACCAGATTTTGTTACGTATATTTATTGAAAAGCAAAGATGAAGCGATCGAAGCTTTCAAGAAATATAAGACTGAGATTGAAAATCAACGAAGTTCAAAAATTAAAATGATTCAAAGTGATCGAGGTGGAGAGTATGTGGCTTATTTTGAAGAATTTTGCTCAACTTCGGGCATCATTCATCAAACGACAGCCCCTTACTCACCTCAATCTAATGGCGTTGCAGAACGCAAGAATCGAACATTAAAGGAAATGATAAACGCGTTGTTAATAAATTCTGGCTTACCTCAAAATATGTGGGGTGAAGCGATTCTCTCAGCAACTCACATTATAAACCGGATTCCAATCAAAGGAAAAGACGAAACTCCATATGAACAGTGGAAAAGTCGTAAATCTTCTTACCAATACCTCAAAGTATGGGGGTGTTTGGCGAAAGTAGAAGTACCTAAGCCAAAACAAATAAAAATTGGGCCTAAAACGGTTGACTGTATATTTATTGGTTATGCATACAATAGTAGTGCATATCGATTTTTAGTACATAAGTCAACGATTCCTGATGTACATGAAGGCACAATTATGGAGTCAAGGAATGCTGTATTCTTTGAAAATATCTTTCCATGTAAAGAAAGGAAAGAAATTAGTTCGAACAAGCGAACTCGTGAAAATACAACTGAAACTCCACAAAACAACGAGGAACCACGACGCAGCAAGCGTGTAAGAGTTGAAAAGTCGTTTGGTCCTGATTTTCTAACATACATGTTAGATAATGAACCAAGAACTCTTCAAGAGACTTTATCAAATCCTGAGGCTCCTTTTTGGAAGGAAGCCATACAAAATGAAATAGATTCCATCATGCACAATCATACGTGGGAGTTGGTTGATCTCCCTCCGGGATGTAAATCTTTGGGATCCAAGTGGATTCTTAAAAGAAAATACAAAGAAGATGGATCTATAGATAAATATAAAGCTCGACTAGTGGTTCAAGGTTTTAGACAAAAGGAGGGATATGATTTCTTCGATACCTACTCTCCTGTTTCTAGAATAACATCCATTCGTGTTCTCATAGCTATTGCAGCATTGCATGATCTAGAGATACATCAAATGGATGTTAAAACAACATTTTTGAATGGAGAATTGGACGAAGAAATATATATAAAACAACCAGAAGAGTTTATTGTACCCGGAAAAGAAGAAAAGGTGTGTAAACTTGTCAAGTCGCTGTATGGACTCAAACATGCACCTAAACAGTGGCATCAAAAGTTTGACACTGCTATGTTGTCAAATGGTTTCACAATAAATGAATGTGACAAATGTGTCTATATTAAAGGTACTACAAATGCATATGTAATTGTTTGCCTTTATGTAGATGACATGTTAATCATGGGAAGCAACCATGAATTGATTGTGAAAACCAAGAAAATGTTGAGACAACATTTTGATATGAAGGATTTGGGATTGTGTGATATAATTCTAGGGATTAAAGTCTCCAGACTTCCTGCTGGAATTATGTTATCCCAAACTCATTATGTAGAAAAGGTTCTTGAACGATTTCATGCCACAAATCGTCCTCCGGCTAGAACACCTATGGAATTGGGTACATATTTAGCCAACAATAGAGGAGAACCTGTTTCACAAGTGGAATATGCAAGGGTGATAGGAAGTTTAATGTACTTAACTAACTTTACCCGTCCTGATCTTGCATATACTGTAAACAAACTTAGTCGGTTCACAAGTAATCCAAGTGAGGATCATTGGAAAGCACTAATGAGAGTGCTCGGATATTTGAAATACACTTCTAGTTATGGAATAGTGTATACAAAATATCCTGCAGTCCTAGAAGGATATTGTGATGCAAATTGGATTTCTGACACGAAAGACTCCAAGTCTACGAGTGGATATGTGTTCACAATCGGTGGAGGAGCGGTGTCATGAAGATCCTCTAAACAAACTTGTATAGCTCGATCGACTATGGAGTCCGAGTTCATTGCTCTAGATAAAGCTGGAGAAGAAGCCGAGTGGCTTCGAAACTTTCTAGAAGATATTCCATGTTGGAATAAACCGGTGTCTTCCATTACGATTCATTGTGACAGTCAGTCAGCAATAGGAAGAACACAAAGTAGTATGTACAATGGTAAATCTCGACATATTAGTCGGAGACACAATACCATAAGACAATTCTCGAATGGGGTTATTTCGGTTGACTATGTGAAGTCAAAGGAAAACCTTGCGGATCCGCTTACAAAAAGTATAAATAGAGATCAAATGTATAAACTACTTGGAGGAATGAGTTTAAAATCCACAAATTAAAATATTTATAGCGGTAACCCAACCTTGAGAATTGGAGATCCCAAAACCTTGGTTCAATGGGACAACTAAGTTATAAATATTAGTTTGAGTGCTTGGAATTGTTACTTACTCATTCCTGAAATATCCAAGTCTAAATGACCTGCAAAATGTGGTGAGGTTAAGTTTTCTTTTAATGATTCCTATATCTATAAGGTGGAGTAACGCAGGATACTCTTGATAGGAGATCACCTATATAAGTGCAAAGTATTGGCCGCTTTGATTGCAACACTTATGAATCTAAGATATGGTCAAGGGCCGAAATGGACACAACGTGAGAACAAAATATGTAAGAGTATTGTTATGTAAGTAATATTGTCTTGGTTTACACAAACGGTTGACTAGTTCAAGACATCGCGTCACTATGCAACTAGTAAATCCGATAGTATTTTACTAAGGTAGGTTCAAAGCCACAAGCTACCTATCCTGATGTAACAATAACTCAAAATGATTTTCTAGTGAGAATGCTAATATACGTGAAATTCATTCATGTGGGGGATTGTTGGAAATTGTTATTGAATGAATTGTGCAAGTAATGGGCTTGAAAAACTTGTCCAAAAAGGCTTGAAAAGTTTGTCCCAAAGTGTTACAAATAATTTGAATTTGGTGAAATAAATTGGAGGGAAATGGGAAATTGGTTGTCCCACATTGGAACAAATCCAATTTGTTGCTCACCTTATATAGTCCAACATTAAACTATGGGATTGGGCCCTTAGGGCACCGATGTTTTGTAAAGGGGCAAGACGCTAATCGATGCAACAAACACACGCGCGCGCTGCCGGCCGGCTCGGCGAGGCGTGGTGTGGTGTGGTCTTCTGATCCGATTATTCTTTTTGAATAAAATTTATTTAAAATAATATTTTATTATTTTATTGAGTAGGCCCGAGCGGTAAATTATTACCGTTGCGGGCGCAGCACCTCACATGCGAGACAGTAAGTTCAAAGCGAATTGCGCCCGCGCGGTAAAATTTTGCCGCGCGGGCGCGGTACCAAAATAGCGAGACAGTAGGTTGGCTTAAAGTTGGCCGCTCGAGCGGTAGAAAATTATCGCCCACCTTCTGCAGACTGAAAAGTCACGATTGTTTCTGGCCTTTTTCTGTCATGGGTTACATCCTTACGCCTTCAAACGTGTTGTTTCGTGTATAAGACTATATATATGGTGGTTATAACACAGAAAAAAGATAGAGAAACATCAGATAACATATATTTCAGATTTTTGATTTCTGAAAGATCTCTCCCTCACTTTCTCAAAGAAAAGTTAAAACATATTTTCGTTCGTTGAAGTTCGAGATATTCGTTGTGCTGCCATATCTCGTTCAGAAGTCGTTGTATCTTAGAAACGATTGCCGCCAACGTTTAGCACTGTTAACGGGCAATTTCGTCTTGCGGATAGAGAGTTTCTCTCGCCTCGACTTTGTTCTTATTTGTTGCTGCTATTGCTGCTGTTGACGCACTCTTATTCAGAATTCGAAGTACACCCTAATAACAGAATCCACTTCAAGCCATAATGGAAACAAAATAAACTGCATACACATCTGCAGTCTCTTCAGAATAGCGCATAGCTCCGCCTTGGTGTTAGTAGCTATACCAATCGAATCATGGTAAGCAAGGATTGGGAAGCCCAAATGATCTCTTATAATATCACCAATCCCCGACTCCCCACCTCCTTTGGAGCAGCCATCCGAATTTAATTTGAAATTGCCAGCAGTAGGATGCAACCACCTAATAACCCGAACTTGAATAGTTCTAGTGATCCGACAATCAAACCCCAACGCTATCGCCACATCCTCACAACCCCTCCAATGTTTGGCTTTCAAAACTCCAGCTCGACCAAGAGATATAATAAACTCATGAATAAGCACAATAATTCTCGCCGATTGGATGCGAACACCCCTATGTTTGTGATCATTCCTAGCTTTCCAAAGGAACCAGATAATCAGAAAAGGCAGAAGTTCTCTGACATGACCTCGATGACACCAAGCCTCAGACACCTTCCAGCTCGAAAAATTATGGCAATTCTGAACCTTGAACCGTGTGGCAATACCCGACTTAGCCGAATAGTAAGAAGCTTTGTAATAATCTTGTTAATCACATTACATAAGCTAATCGGTCTAAACTCGGACCACCTTTGGGCATCTTCATTTTTGGGAATCGCGGTGGAATACTAATAATAATAATCTATACTATCTATACTATTATATAAAGGTTAAGTACTTTATAGTAACTAATTTTTGGTGTGTCATGACATACCGAAAACCATTTTTCAATTCTAACATTCTTTGTCTACCTTTTTCTCAACTCTTTTTTTTCACTATTCTTCCACATTTTCTTCTACTAATCTTTATTATGTTTGTTTTATAATTAATTTCATATATATATATATATATATATATATAGATATAGATATCTGTGTGCTTCCGCAAATAAAAATTAAACATCCGAGTGGGAAATGACAACCTTGGATTTATTGCAAGGATATTTTAATATTTTTCTTCCAAATTGGAAGTGTAGATTCTCAATTTCTTGAAAATGACAGCAAACACTGAAAACACTAAACCTCGAACATGTTACAACACACTCTCGTGCCACGTCAGCGTCCACCTAGTCTTGTTCCTCCTCTTCTCTCTGTTCACTGAATGCCTAGCTGTTCGATGTTTAACATGTCTAACCACTAGCTCCACCGAACCTCTAACCTGGCCTGAGGCTCCACCGGATACCCACCCCCAGCCTTACGCCGAGCCTAGGCTCTTTATGAGCCTCTACGCCTGTCAGTTTTAGCTGGGTGTTGGACTAAAGCTTGCACCATTTTTTTTAATATGATTCATACAAATCATTATTAAATATTTTCTATGTAAAAAAATATTTGAATAGTTGAGGATGTTTTCAGCAGGTGGGGGGGTGGGGCTTCATTCGGCTGAGACAGGCTCAGCGTATTATCTAATTCCGTGGTGAATGAATACATAGAACAATTTTGTTGTGAGACAGTTTTACGATTATTTTATTTGTAAGATATTTTTTTAATCAAGTCAAATATAAAATCTTTATAATTACTCGATCCATCCATCTTTCATAAATATGTTCAAGTATATAGTTTAATTTATATCACATCTCTTTCTTAAAAAAATTTAAGTTAACCTCTTATTTACAACGAAAGAAAAATGCATATAATTTGATTTGCATATGTATATACTTAGACGTGACCATGGTTACATGTTTGAAAATTGTAATCACAACCCCGAACCCTCTACGAAATCAAAATTGAAATCGAAACACCATTTCTCTGTTTTGATCATAATCTCTCTTTTTTTTTAAGAAAAAAGGATCATTAAAAATCGGAACTATAAATCATATATGTTAGAAATTTAATAACGAAATAGAGAGAATAAGAGACTAGAGAAAAAAGTGAGTTTCGAGAATGACTCAGAACTATTTCATTCATAACTGATATGTAAATAGATAAGAATGAGATATCTATCTTAACCAAAAATATATCTTGATAATCATCTATATTCAAAATCATATCATAACACTCTCCCTTAGATGATTATTTTCGTTTGGCAAAATGGTTGCTTGGGAAATTCATGGAAACTCATGTGTTGCCTCGTTAAAATCTTGTCAGTAAAACCCAGTGGGATAAAAACCTGAGCGAAGGAAAAAAAAAGTACAACAATTGATATTTCTTCTTGGATGTTTCTTGAAGACAGATGTGTCTCGTTAAAACCTTGCTAGAAAAAACTCAATGTGATAAAAATCCAGTGAAGAAAAAAGAGTACGATATATTTGCTTCTTGTTGACTTCCTCATCAAAAACGTGATTATGAAATACCTCTTGGGAAAAATCATAAACAAGTAGTAAGAATTACTCCCCCTATTGCAAGCATAAGTTGAAATCTTTAAGTCGTTGCCCGATATTGAATCTTTTTTTTCTCAAAGTTTGATATCGGGAATGCCCATATGAAAAGATTCGCCACATTATCTTCGATTGATGTTTATATAAAGTACTTCAGGACTAAATATATTTTGATCATTTAAATGACCAAACATTTATTAATGGATATAATATATCCATATAAATGTATTTTATTGTTGTGTATTATGACTAATTAACATATATTTCTTCAGGGAAATATTCGATCTATGGCTCAAAAAAAAACTTCATATATTGCAAGTTTTCATCTCATGTTTATATTTCAAATACTTGACAGCTTTAGTAAACTCTTCTGAAGTACTAAGCCGATTGTATCACATGTGTCTGAATTATTATTATTTTTATTCTATTTATTGACTTATGTAGCTTTATCGAAAATATAGTCATGGAGGTTGAATCTAATTTGATTTGACACTTAAAATCTTTCAGAGATTTTTCGAATCATATAAATACTTAGTCAACACAACCATGACAATATAATGGTTTCTCATAGTAAACTTCAAGTCTTTATGAAAAACTTCATGCTACAAGAGGGATTTACATTTTATGATATTCACATCCCTTTGTCGTACGAAAACAAAAACTCATTTATATCATACTCAGATTTCATAAGTATTCTTCAAGAATCAGGTTATCTTTATTTTATTTGATCGAGTTTTTTTTTCAAATAACTTCTTCTGGAGTTTTTGATCCGTTTGTTTCTTATATATTTTTCTCTCAAGATACAATATATTTGAACTAATTGGTCGACCAAGCTTCTGGCGTATTTCAGAGTTACTTGCAAGTGAGGTGGTCCTACATGGACATCGATATCATAATTTTCAGATACATGAACCTCTTCTGGTGTTTTACTATTATTTATGTCATGATCTCTTCGAGACGGTCAGCCTGCTTAATTTGACATTTTAGTTATTTTTTCATTCTTTTTGAGTAGAGGTTATTGGTTTAGATTTAAAACCAATTAGAAAGCGAGAAAACAAAAAAATTTCAACTGGAACAATTACAATAAGCTAATATATCGCATTACATCAGACAATGTATTTTAAAACTAAACTCTGAACATCGAATTCAATATTTTATAGTTTAAAGACAATACATTCTCATTGATATACATTTAGCTTCTATGTCCCTCCCCCTCAATGTTGGAAAACATTGTTTAACTTAAGCAACAATTGAGAAATCGCGTCATAAAAATCTCAATGCTATTGATTCGAAATACTGAATCATAAGAATCAAAGTATTTTCAACATGTCTTCAGTCTCTTCGGAAGATTTCTTGTAGTACATTTAACGCACAATCAATAACTTTTAACCCATAAAACTTGGCTCAAAGTAAAAAATTAATAATAATTAGTTTGCCTAATATTTACAATATTTGTTGCAGGCAACATATCGCATCCCAAAATATGACACATTATTTTCAAAATCTATGGTCTATTCGTTGATTGGAAGCATTTGATAATTAATCAACTAAACCATTTTTATTGAATGTATATTCTGAAAATTATTCTCAGTTAATATCTTCGCAAACATCAGGTTGCGAGTTGTGGACACACGTTTATAATTACTTCTCATTCCATAAATATAGGGATTTGGTCCCAATTGAACTATTGATAGCTATACTATTAACATATAAGAGTTCTTGAATTAATGTTAGAATATTCTGGTTCTTTGGTTCAAGAATCATCTTATTTATCAATCCAATAAATTCTGGTTAATTGGATAATACATTGTATATTATCAATAATTTATTATATTATTGTGTAACTGGGATGTCAAAACCAATCAAATATGTCATACTATGAAAGTATTTGTATCAATAAGTTTTATTGGTATGTAAACTTCTAGTTTGCGATACCAAATTTAAGTCTATGACATCAACAAACTTTTATTTACGATATTAATAAAATTCATGTTTACAATATCAGTAAATTAAAATGTCAATAACCTCTTAGTTTATTGTGATGTCTATTTTATCATACTGACATTGATACAATACTATTTTTGAGAAATTAAGTTTGTGTACCACTCAATTTTATTTTGATATTTACTGGATCAAATTTCTTGATATTATATTTATCTATGAGACATAAGAAAAATATTCATTATTAACAATAATGTCATGTTTTTTTTTTCAAGAAATGCATATTAACTCTTCTAGAGAACTAGAGCTTTTCTAGAGCAATTTTGCAATGATATACTATATTGAATGAATATTGTCTTTGGATTCCAAAAAACTCAAATATTATAAAACACGTTATTTTTCATGATAACCAAATGATCTTCTGGATCTTTAATACATCTATGTTAAGTTATTTTAAAAACATAATTTGGGTAGTAATCAATTTTTTCCACAAATTATGTATCATGCATGTTTGATAAAGATCCTTTTAACGTACTTCATGTACGATTTAGTAACTTCTTATACCTCATATGTCGAATATAAATATCGACTCCTTTGAGTCCTTATATCTTAATTCATTGCAGGTGAATTAGTATTTATTTGAAATGAAAAAACCTTAATGATCTTCTGAACCATTTAATAAATCCATTTAGGTTAGGATGAAAATATTATTTTGGGTATGTACCAATTGCCCCACAAATTTATTTCATTGAAATCTGTAAAATCTTTTAACGTACTTCAGATACATTATTCTGTAAATAGGGATATGAAAAAGCAATGTACATTTAGTACAATATTTGATTACGATATTTTTTATTTATTTATTGTACTACAGGTATGAATATTTTTTTTGAATACTTGAAACATACAGTTTCTAAATATTCATGTCGATATTTTGTAATATTTATATATTCCACTTCTAGTGAAATAAAAAAAATCATATTCCATGAAAATTCAATATACACATGACACAACATATAAACCATGTTCATTCACTTCAGAGAATGAATCACATCAATCAGGCGTGATAGGATCGAACACGGTGTGTAGAGGGGGGTGAATACATACTTTAAAACATTTCTTGAGCTACAATAGCTCGGTTCTTGGAATATTGAGCACCGATGAATTAAATCGAGTTTGGTTTTCAAACCAAGCGGAATACACTCGAAATAATCCTTCGTAGAAACTAATTTAACATTTTGTAAACCATTTTAAAATGATGCAAGTTGAAGTAATGAAAACAGTTTAGTTGAAACATTTTATCAAACACTTTGAATGCAACATTTGAGTATTTTATCAAACACATACAATGCTTCAACAATGCAATCCAAAACAGTAGCAATGAATAAATGCAAGAAATAAAGAGACTCGAATTTGTTTATGGATGTTCGGAGATTTCAACAACTCCTACGTCACCCCTTCTTCCTCCTCGGAAGGATCCACTAGAAGACTTTGATTTATACAAGCCATTTGTACAAACTCAATCCAATACTAGGACTTACCATTGCCTATCTTAGAACTCCTAGCTATCACTCAATTGTAGACCGTAACCTCACAATCCGCATATAGTTTTACGTCTTTATGCCAAAACTACAAACACAATCTTTAACGTCTTTGTGTAAAGACTCTCACTCAACTAATCATCAAAGTACATCTCTTGAATGTGTGTGAGTGGGCTCTCTTCAACTGATATAGAAAGATTTCGGACAAGGAAGAGTGTTCTAGAAACTTGGTTTGGTGTGAAGAACTTGGCAGTGAGCTCTAATCTTTCTTCTTGTTCTTCACACCATGGGCTTTGCTCTCAACTTAGCTAATTTCTTCAAGTAGACTGTCCATGCTTTGAATCTCCTTCAAAAGCTTATGTTTGAACTCCAAGATGTTGTATTTATAGGCTCCAAGATTGATGTAGCCGTTAGACACAAAAATAGAGCCGTTAAAATACTTTTGTACTGTTTCTGTACCTTTTCTGGAGCTAAACTGAATTTCACTAAACTGATCTTGGTAAACTGAATTTGGTGTGAAACTGGTACTGTAGCAGTTTCGGCACTGTAGCAGTTGAGCGATCTTCAGTTTGGGTAGGTAAACTACTCTTGGCCAAATTTAGTTTAGGTAGTAGTTTAGCAAGCAGAACTGAGTTGCTAAACTAGATGCAGTTTGGCATGATCCGTTGATATCTGGGCAAAGTGAAGAATACAAAAGTTGTAGCTCTTGATCTCAACTTTCCAATGCCACCAAAATCAATCAATTCGAAGTTCATATGAAAAATTTATGCTCGAAATACCAGCACTGCTCAAAATCAGTTTAGCACAGAATCAGTTGACTGCATGCGATCAATTTAGTGCTATACCTCTTGATTCGTTGATTTCTGGGCAAAGTAATAAACATGAAATTTGTATCTCTTTCTCTTAGCTTTTCATGGAATCAAGAATCACTCAATTTGGAGTTCATATGTGAAAGTAATGCTTAATAAACCAGACTGTTGCAGAAATTCTGCTATGCAGAATTTCACTTCCGCACCAGTAACTTCAACTCAGTTTAGCATCTTCTTAGGATCCGATTTAGTCTTCTACTTGTGAATATGATTTGTAGAACATTCTATTATCTTTCCAACGCATGGTGAATCGTTCCATTATGATAATCTAGATGCAAGATATGGACAATATACCAGAACTGCTCGATGTAAACTGCTTCTGTATTTCTGCTAAACTGATCGGATTCAGTTTGGTATCGAGACGTCCTTTTGGTATAGATAACATTCGTTTTTGCTCAACTGACGTGAACTACAATATGTTCCAAATTAAGTTTTCTTTGCATTTGCTTTGGCGGCTAATCATTTGGATCACTGAGATGTAAGATATCATTGAAACACTAGAGCTCGCCAGAAATTCAGTTTAGCTAATTTCGAGTTTTGGCTTCCATCTTGAGTTAACAACTTCACACTAGAGTAAATATGTTAGAAACACAATAACAAGTTTTGTTATCATCAAAATCAATATTGTTTGTGTTCCAAAAACCCAACAAGGCGACTTTTAATATTAATCACTCTTTATTTACTAATATATTGTTAATTATAGATCAATATTTTCAGAAATATTGACAAATTTTTGATCTCAAATCAATATTCTTCAAGAATTTTGATAAATATGTCGGGAGTACTACGTTTAATATTTTTCAGGAATATTAACAAATTTTAAATCATTGATCAATATTCTTCCAAGATACAGTCAAATCTTATATATTATACTAATATCATTCATGATATATATCAATAAAATTTGTATATTAGTTCAATATTCTTCAAAATATTGATAAAGTTTAAATCAATATTTTTGAGAATATTATGCATCTTCTATTTTGCATCAATATTCTTTAAGAAAATTGATATATAATAGATCTTGTATAAATATTATGCAGAAATATTGATAAATCTTTAGATTTTGGTTAATATTGTTCAAGAAATATTAAAAAATCTTTAGATTTTATATCAATATTATACATGAATATATATATATATATATATATATATATATATATATCTTTATCGATATTATTCATGATTGAAGATAAACCTAATCAATATTTTTCAAAAATATTGATAGATTGTTTATCTTATGTCAACATTATTCATGAATATTCATACATCTTATATCGATATAAATCTTATGAATTATACTGCTTTTGGAGTATAATTGAATATATAAATAAATATTTATTACAATATGCGTTCATCGAGAAAATAACATAAATATATATTTATAATTCACAATAAATCAGATTTGTATGTTGTTTTAATATTCTTCGAGAACATTAACAAATCTTATGCACTACATCAATAAATTTAAGAATATCTTAAATTTTTTTTATTGTGCATCAATATCTTTCAGGAATATTTAAATTCAATAATCGATATCTTCAAGATATTGACAATTTTTAGATGATATATCATTTACCGATACAAATCTTAATCAATATTCTTCAGGAAATTTATAATATTTATATCAATATATATTAAAAATATTGATATATCGGTATTAGATCTTTAAATTGTAGCTCTAATTTTTTTTCAGGATTGTTTAGATATAAAATCAATATTTTTCAGAAATATTGATAGATTTTCGATCTTTGATAAATATTCATCACGAACACTAGCAATATTTTTCGGAAATATCAGCAAATAATATAATACTTCTTCGAGAGTAATCAATAAATATATATCTATAACCAAATTAATATTCTCCTGGAATATTTTCAGATATTGGATTTAATATCAATATTTTCAAAAATATTTATAAGATCTTAGATCTTATCCGATTGTTCTTCAGGAATATTGAAATATATTTTTATTATAGATCTTAATTATAAATATTATATTTGATATTCATATTTTTTAGAAAAATTTATCATTCTAAATATTTAATTAATATTCTTGAGATATTATTAGATTTTAGATCTTAAATCATATATCTTGCTAGATAATCAATACAAAATTATGTTATGCTACAAGCATCAACATGAGCAATAACATAAACAAAAAGTTGTGTTGCTTCAAGAACATCAATACAAACTATAAATTGTGCTACTTCTAGAGCATCAATGACTATATATATAAATATGATATTTTCAATAATATGGTGTGCTCTTCAGGAGAACAAATTAAAATATAAAGCATTCGTGCTGATAAAGTGTTATAAATTTAATTTAAT
Source organism: Henckelia pumila (assembly GCF_033568475.1). Taxonomy (NCBI): domain Eukaryota; kingdom Viridiplantae; phylum Streptophyta; class Magnoliopsida; order Lamiales; family Gesneriaceae; genus Henckelia; species Henckelia pumila. Next base: position 16,379,898 of record NC_133121.1, read on the forward strand.
AACGAAATAGAGAGAGAAAAAGAATAGAGAAAAATGAGTTTCAAGAATGACTCAAAATTGTTTCATTCATAACTGATAACCCCTATTTATAAAGTACAATTACGAGATAAAAAATATATTTTAATAATCATTTATATTCAAAATCATATCATAATAATATACAAATTGTTATGTTGAGATTTTATCATTTATTGATGTTGAAACTTTCAATTTTAGAAGTGTCTCCACCCAAACCTGAACCTAAGATCCCAACCTGAACTCTGAGCTTAATTAATTAAACCAGTGTTGGTTCCCCAACCCGAACCTGAGGCTCAGATCCCAACCTGACCGCTTTTCCAGCTATTTTTTGGCATTCGCGTCGCCGATATTTATCTTCTCTCTACGCTCTGCTCATTCATTCTGTGAACTGAGCTTTGTTCTTCACTACGTTTCAATTCGTTAAATTTTCGATTTTGAATTTTTATTTTTACGGAAGGTTGGTGAATTTTCGAATCATAATTATCGAGAATAATCCCACAACGGTGCTGTTCGTGTATCTTCGTAATTTGTGTTGTAATCTTGAAATACTTGCGGGGTTAATTGATTTAATCTGAGATCGCGATCGCGGGGAGGGCATTGGTAAGAACTTTGCATCCGAGTAGCTGATTTAGTGGAGAAACTTTAAGAATTTGTCGATTAGCTAGTGAATTTTTGGAACAAAGTGTACGGAACTGGGTGAAATTTCATATTTAAGAATCCTTTCCGGCGAAGTGAATTTGGCTGATTTCGCGGTTTTTGTTTTGAAATTCCTCGGATTAGGTTTTTCGTCTGGTGTTTTGCATGGATCGTCAATGCAGGAACTGATATCTCAAAAGCGGTAAATCCAAGAGTATTTTTTATTTTGTAAAAAAGAAAAAAAGAAAAAAAAGAAGTGCTTTATATAGATATTCAAGATTGGCGTTCCTTTAATCTTTGTGATTTAAAAAAAAAAAAATTTACAAAAAATCTGCTCTTTGAGTAGCGGTTTTTTTTTGGTTAAATTGCGTTTACTTAATCTGAACTATTTCTTTCGGCAGAGTCTGATCGTGCAGAGTTCTTTGGATTCGGGTCGAGTATCAGTCATGGCGCAGAGTAATTGGGAAGCTGATAAGATGTAATTAATATTTTTTTTTCGTGTTTTTTTTTTAAATTTTGTTTCCAGTTGTGGCTGAATTTGGAAAGAAAACATACTTCATATCTTCTCGTTTGTTGCCAATTTGAGAAACAGCTTCTAGTTATGCCAATTAACGCCTGTTAGTGAGAACTGATAGCCGAGGAAATACTTCTGATCAATGTCAAATAATTCTCTTGCTGTAGATCAATTATGTTATTTGCTTCTCATTTTTCTGTGATGGTTTCAGTTATTTTGTTGAAGTTGATTAAGTAACTAAGTGGTGATCGTTGACAAAGGTTTCTGTTTATTTATTTTTTATTTTTTGGCAGGCTTGATGTCTATATTCATGATTATTTGTTGAAAAGAAAATTGCTCAATTCTGCCAAAGCCTTCATGACAGAAGGAAAAGTTGCTACAGATCCTGTAGGTAAGAGATTGATTAGTTGAGCTTCGATTATATAATTTGGTTGACTTTTGTTTAAGAGACTGTTTGATTTTGGTGCTTATATTTTTCATTTGACTACTATTCTTAGCCATTGATGCCCCAGGAGGATTTCTTTTTGAGTGGTGGTCCGTATTTTGGGACATATTCATTGCAAGAACAAACGAGAAGCACTCAGAGGCAGCGGCTGCCTACATTGAGGTTTCTCATAATTTTGCAATTTTGGTGTACTGATATCCATGTTAAGGATCTACGCATAATTTTTCCATGGAATAATGTCAGACTCAGCAAATAAAAACAAGGGAGCAGCAACAACAGTTGCAAATGCATCAATTGCAGCTCATGCAGCAGCGCAACGCCCAAGCCCAATTACAGCGAAGGGATCCTAATCATCCCCCCCTCGGCGGTCCAATGAACTCCATGAACTCGGATGGGATGATAGGACAGCCATCTGCCAGTGTGTTGGCTATGAAAATGTATGAAGAACAGATGAAACATCCCCATTCTATGGATTCCGAGACATCACCTGGACTTATTGATTCAAATAGGATGGCACTTCTGAAATCGTCTTCAAATCAACAAGGGTAATGTCGTATGCGACCTCGTAGATTGGATGTTTTTAAATGGTTTTTGTATCATCCCCTTGTATCCTAATTTCCAAGCCATTAATCCAGACAACTGGTGCAAGGCAATTCTGGGAGCATGTCTGCAGCCTTGCAGCAAATTCAAGGACGTCCTCAACTGACCCCTGTAATTACTAAACCATTTTTTATTGGTTGGGGCCATTTTGTTTTGATTCCTTTTGCTTTCTTGACTTAATATGCTCAACCTTGTAGCTTTTTATGTCTCCAGGACATTAAAACGGAAGTTAACTTGAGTGCAACTCAAAAGTCTTTACCCATGGATCCATCATCTATATATGGACAAGCGATTCTACCGTCAAAATCTGGACTTGGTGGTGCAGGTAATAGTTCTGAATGTTCTGCTAGCTAGGTGCTTTTCTCAGACTTGTTTTGTTATTTGCCATTTTGCGCCAATGGTTGTTGCTGCACAGAGGATGCAAGGTCAAATTGAAAGATTGATGTTGATGTTTACAAATAACCAGGCCGTGGGTGTTGGTAAAATGACTAATTTTTTACGATGACATTTTCTTTTCGGGTACGATGGCAAAAATCGCAATCAACCAATTATGTTTGTCTGTCTTTATGTACGAATCTATTGGTTACTCTTCTCTTTGGATTTTTCTCTAGGCATGAACCCTTAAATGTGCACTCCCATTATGAGTCAAGAAATTTAAAACATACAACACAAAGTTTACATTTTGGTACCTGCTATTATAGTATCTGGGTTCATGATTGATACCTTTTTGTTTGTATATGAAAACTATTTTGAGTTGGCTCCTTCCATTTTTACATTTATTTGAACAAGAGCATCTCCATTGTGGGCTCATTTAAAAAATTATTCCATTTTGTCTCAACAAAAAAAATAGTAAAACTTAGTTTTATTCTCATAGCATTTTACCACTCCAAAGAGTGACACGTCCTGGTCGAAATTGCAACTCACACTTACATGCAAACACGGGCATTGATATAGATGTGGATAGATGGTCATGTTATCTGTTGCATTACATTCACTACTTGAGTAATAGATTTTTTAGTGTAGCCATGATAGCGAAACTCAAAGGAAGCATCTGAAATTGAAATTCAACTCTCGACGACAATTTTGGATGTGGTCCGTTATGCCCAATAGTTAAATGGTGGTGAGAGAAGCAGGAAGCTATTCACCTTCCTTTCCTTGAATCATAAAAATTGGGTTAGAGATGCTCTTTTGAGTTGTCACATACTATATAAATACAAGCCGGGGGTGCCTAGAGAGAGAGCATTATGGCATCATGTCACCATTTCCAATAATAGCAATAATTTGTTGCATATATTGCAGCATCTTATGATGCAAAGGCACTTGCAACGTCAGTAATTTGCTTGTTAAGCAACCGTGAAGCTCCGTCAGACTTGTCCAGATCTTAATTATGTCAGAGTTGCATAATAATTGGATAATTGCTGTATCAGTTTCCCAAGAGAATTTTCGTGATGTTTCTTGCTCATCGTTTGATTGAGAGTCGTTTGGTTTCAGGTTTAAGTCAAGGTGTCACTGGTCTACCATTGAAGGGCTGGCCGCTGACTGTGAGTGTGTTATAGCTTATTTGTCTGTTATTAATTAAGGATTAATTTTCCATTGGGGAAATGATGTTTACCAATATAGGGAATTGATCAATTGAGGCCAAGTATGGGGTTACAAGTACAAAAACCAAGTCTACAGGCTCAGAATCAGTTTCTTTTGGCATCACAACAACAGCAGGCTCTAGTACAAGCACAGGCACAAGGCAACCTTGGAAATTCTGCTAATTATGGGTTTGGAGGATTACCGAGGGGTAATTTTAGCGCAAAAGATGGTCAAACTCCCAGAAACGATGGATCTATTTGCTCTCCAGCGCAATCAAATTCACCAAAGGTTATAATTGTCTCTGAAATAATGATTGTTGGGTTATATTCATGCATGTGATCCCAAAACTATCTTTGTGCTGTTACCATTTAGGTAAGCAGACAGAGGATCAATATGTAACAGCCAAAATTTACCCCTTTGAATAAATATGGCTGTACTCGAAGTTGGCTTGTATTTTCCTCAAACCTGGAATCTGTCAATTGAGGTTGTCTCATGCAAGATATTAGCACTGAAAGGAAAAAGACATGGGATGAAAGAATTATATTTCTTGATACAGGGCCAAAAAACTGTTATGATAATATCACACAGAGAGCCAATATGTAACAGCCAACTAACTTTACTTCCTCTAAATTTTATCCCGATGCCTCTCCCTGCCCTTTATTTTCAGTTACTCGGTTAAATACCTTGGTGTTTTGTGGCTAATTTCTTTCTTCAAAGTTTTTGTTTAAATGACCAATGCATGATGCCTGCATTGATTGGGCAATGGCCGGTCCTTTTCATATGCCAGACGATTGTGGAGTTATTTTATTCATGAATTAATTTCCGATGAGTATGCAAATTTGGGGTCACCTTTGCTTAATTGGTGGACAGATACTCAACTCTTTTATACTTCTTCCATTTGTTGTGTCTTGTAAAGCCTAAAAAGGAGTAGCAGCATGTAATTTAGGTTCTAGTTTTCCACCAGCATTGTCCTTGGTATTAAATTTCTTTTTTATGAACAGATGAAAATGGCCCAATTGCAGCAGTCTTCCTCACAACAACAGGATCAGCAACAGCAGCAGCAACAATTGCAACAGGTTAGTTCTTTCTTGTAAAGTTTTTCATTTTTGATGAAGGTTTGTTGGATGAACAATAATGAACTTTACGAATATGTGCTTCTATTTATTGATTATATATATAGCTGCATACATCACAAATACTCTCACCTCATAATGGCTCTTCAAGGCTTGGCGATCCTTGGTTTTACTTGAGATTAGAAAGTAAATGACATGCTCTTTAACATGAAACAGAATAACAGGAAAAGAAAACAACACTCTTCATCAGGACGTGCCAACAGTACTGGAACTGGAAATACGGTAGGACCCTCTCCGGGATCACCACAATCAACACACACACCCGGCGATGGTATTACTACTGCAAGTAGCCTTCAGCATGTCAACAGCGTGTCCAAGAGCATGATGATGTATGGTGCTGAGGGTACTGGTGGAATTGCATCATCTACTAATCAACTTGTAAGCGCAGATCTTTCTTGTAGGTTTCCTTTCCTTATTTTTAATGTTTCTTCCCTAAACATCTGGACGACCTACAAATTTTGACAACAGTCAGAATCTTTCTCCCACATAGAATCAACAAAGTATGTGTCGTACTTACCTTTGCTATCCTGTGTAACAAACTGTTTTTGAGTATCGCTACTGAGGTTCATACGATTGTGCCAATGCATTTTTCTTATATAAAAATGTTTCAGCTTTCTAGTATTGAGCTGGTATCATGGATTATCTTGTAAAGGTTGATGACTCTGATGAGGAGTATGCACTATGTTACCGTTTAATTAATAGTTTCTTTTCTTTGTAAGGATGACTTGGAGAATTTTGGAGACATTGGCTCCCTTGATGATAATGTCGAATCATTTTTGTCAAATGATGGAGGAGATGGAAATTTATATAGCTCTTTGAAACAAACCCTGAATGTGCATAAAACAGAGACCTCAAAAGGTGTTCACATCAAATGTAGCATGTTTAAATCTGCTGTTTGGTTAAATGTATTTTGTGATGAATGCCAATTTCATCATTTACAGCTTAATCTCAGGTTTTACATTTGGGGAAGTTAGCTGTTTTCGGACAAGGAATAAGGTGACCTGTTGCCATTTCTCTTCTGATGGGAAGTTGTTAGCCAGTGCTGGGCATGATAAAAAGGTATAATCCTGTCCTTCCAGTGTTTATGGGGCTGTATAACACTAAAATGTTAGTGCACACCACATGCTGTCTTCTATTAGTGTGTGTCATTGCATTACGTCTCTTGATTTTCAATTTCACATGGCCCACTTTAGATTACTAGAGGAGTTTATTCTTAGTTATTCATAATATTTCAATTATATTCTGAGTAATAAATCTGTTATTACTTGCATTAGGCTGTTCTTTGGAACATGGATACTCTCCATACAGAGAGCACGCCAGAAGAACATCAGCACTTAATTACAGATGTCCGCTTCAGGCCAAATTCTACTCAACTTGCAACAGCTTCATTTGATAAGTCCGTGAGATTGTGGGATGCAGCTAATGTACTAATCCCTCTTGCATTTACTTGACTTAAGTTTATACTTTTGAATAACCTGGTGTGATGAAAACTATGAGATATGCACTAGCACATTTGTATGTCACTTATTTCTCTGCTACTTTCATTGAAACTTCATCCACCGGAGTATACTGTATCGATTATATTAAAAAGACCTGTATTGGATTTTGCAACTGTAAGTTTTTACTTTATTTCAATATTCATGCAGCCAAGCTACTGCCTGAATGCTTACACTGCGCATACTTCCCATGTCATGTCCCTGGATTTCCATCCTAAGAAGAATGATCTTTTTTGTTTCTGTGATAGTAACAATGAAATTCGCTATTGGAATATTAGTCCATTTTCCTGCACTCGTATTTCAAAGGTTGGTTGTTGAATAGCGATATTGGAATTTTATTTTTCCTACCATAATACTATTTTATGTTTTCTAAATCGCTTGTTATCATTTTGGTTTTGCTCGTCTTGGTTGGTTGGTGCAGCAAGGAGGCAGTGCACAAGTTCGATTTCAACCAATAAACGGACATCTATTAGCAGCAGCATCGGATAAGGTGGTTTCCATATTTGATGTTGAAAATGACAGACAAACTCATTCTTTCCAGGTTTGTATGCATTTTGACGAGTTTGTCATTCCAAGGTTGTGTTGTGAATGTCTTTGTGATGTGAAAGTTTTGGTGATTCATTAGGGGCATTCTGGTGTGGTGAACTACCTGTGCTGGGACCTTAATGGTGATCTGCTGGCGTCTGTTAGTGAGGACAGCATTAAAGTTTGGTCATTGGCCTCTGGAGAGTTCATTCATGAGCTCAATTCCAATGGGAATCAGTTCCATTCATGTGTTTTTCACCCAAGCTATACAGCCCTCTTGGTCATTGGCGGACTGCGGGTAAGGCCATCCCCCACCTCTCTCTCTCTCTCTCTCTCTCTATCACACACACACACACACATGCAGGGCACACACGACTATCTATTTAATCAGACTATTTGGGAATGTCAATCATGTCCATGTTTACCTGCCAACTAATCCTGCATCTAAGTTTCAGAATGTATTATGTTGCATTGCCCTAACTTCTTGGTGATGAACTCAAAGACTATTGTTAGGACATAAAAGCTTTTGACAAGGTCATCTGACTTGTACAGAATTCACGACGAATAATGACCTAGGATCTGGACTGAGAATGTGAACATTATATTCCCTCCGCCCCTCTGGAAAAGAGGAATATTAGATTCCCTTCCTAAATTCTTGAATCCCCCCCCAGGCTGGACAATAAGGGTGGATCCAGAAATTGTGAAGTGGGTAGCAAAGATAAATTTGTGGGACGGAACATGCATTTTTAAGTGCATAACTTTATAAAAAAATATATTTCAATAATTCCCCTTTAACTTGGTGTAGTCTCTGGAGTTGTGGAACATGGCCGAGAACAAAAGCATGACCGTTGCTGCCCATGAGAACATAATTGCTGCATTGGCACAGTCACCTCTGACTGGGATGGTCGCCTCCGCAAGTCACGACAGTTCTGTCAAGTTATGGAAATAAGGTGGGAAAATTAACTAGCAACTGGGATTTTGCTCACATTTCTTCGGAACTTTTAAGTTATATATAAATTAACATAATATTAATGTTTGTGAAAGTTTAGCGAGTTGGAAGCACATCAACCATATTGCATGATGTAAGATCATCAATTGTGTAGAAGAATTGATATCTAATAGCTCGTTATGATTTCTGCTTGGCTGGTTTTATTTCAATATTGAGAAAAAGAACACTGATGATGATATACAAGCCAGCCTCATTCATGGACTAAAATTTATGGGTCATTGATCTTCGCTTGCACTTGTCCTGCTTATAAAGTAAACGAGCTAGGGGTTGTCGAAAGGATATCTTGGCAGTCGAGTACCATCCGACTCAAAAACCAGATAATTAACGAAATTCTATTACTGCATGTGCAGTATTCATATCGACACATCCTTTTGAAGGAGATTACCCAGCTGGAATTTAAACTCATGTAATCAAAACATATTGCTATGATGGTTAATATTGTCCTATGATTTTATTTCTGTCTTAATAGTAAATTTATCAATGACTTGTCACCCCCTCCCTCTAGCTCGCTACGCTAGTCTAAGATAACATCAACTACCATTTTTTTTCCATTTCATGTGCTGATAATAATAGTAATGGTGATCATGATATATATTCCAAAAGGAAACCTATATATTTTTTCGTAGTGGCTCCTATCCATGCCTCATTTCAGGGATTCATCATTCGATGGGAAGCAGACTATTAAAAAATTTGACATTTCATTTATGTCGTAATCGAATAATGTCCGGATTATATAAGTTTGTTAAAGTTTGTTATTTTTTATACGAAAAATTATTAGAGAAACAAATTCTATCTACATTTTTTTTCTTTATTTATTTTTTTTGAAAAAATAGTCTTACATTTCTCAAAATATAATTAATATAAATATAATCAATAGAGCCAGGTATATAATTAATATAATTAAAAGATTAGAAAAAATATTGCTAGATATTTATGATACAAATCTCTACTATTTAATAATAATTAAATGGCTCTTAAAAACTACTTTCAAGAGGAAACTAATTTTCGTTTCGATTTTACAGTCTCCTTTCTTTCCTATTCATTATCTACAAAATCTTCCACCAACATTACCTACAAAAAAATACTTATAAAAATAATATCTATTTTACACACGTATGAACATGTTCATTTGTTGCTAATATTTATTAAAAGATTAGAAAACATATTACGTGTAAATTTATATATTTGGGACAAGCAACAAGCTAAAAAAACTGAGACTAAATTGACACGTACGTAGTATTATAAATACATGTGGACCAACGAGGGTGCATGGTTTTGGCGGGAGACAAAAGATTCCTTTTACCTTTCATTGGAGCTTCTACTTTTAAGAATAATACATTAATTGAATAAAATATGGTAACAGTTTTGCCCGCATATGAAACTGTGGCCCGGATTCGGAAGTCCTAATCTTATTTCTATGATAACAAACAAAATAATTTTTTATTTTGTATTAATTAATAATATCAATCTCAAAAAGAATTATTACTCCATATCCCACTTTCTTTATGGCCTTTTTCTTCTCTGCCTCCACCCCAAATTTCAAGGTCCACCTATATAATGTTTACTCGAGCAATGAAAGATAAAACATACATATTATATTATTAAATTTCAATTTTAGTTAATTATTTTAATTTTTTATTTAATTTTATTCGTTACTCTGACGTCAACTCTTTATTATGGCGTCGATTTGAGACCAGCGTCAAGTTGATATTTATAATTTCTCATCGATACTCCCTGCTTGCAACAAATTGAATGATACATAACTAGATTAAGTCCAAAGTTGGCCGATGTAGTTTTTGTATTTGTTTTGTGATTTTGATGGGTACAAATACAATCTAGGCTGTGATATTCATATAATTGTGATATTTATTGTTATTGCACACGAGTGTAATGCTATTAGAGTAGGCACCACAAAAAAGGACAGGTGAGCCCTTCGCACGCATTTTTTGAGCATTCCAATGAAAGCTTTATTCTAAATTCAATAATAGTAATGATTATATCTCTGAATATTTAATACACACTTTCTTGCATCTCCCTTATAATATATTTTTATCTAAGTTCATAAGCTTCAACTTTTGATCCCCCATTATTACTTTTTTTTATTTTTAAAATGATATCCGGTTATATTTTTTGGTAGGTTGGTGTTTAATGAAGTGACGAACCATATAACTGATTAAAAGTCAAATTAATATGAACACATTAAATACTCTTCAAATGAAATATTTCATTTATTTTCGAACATTTTATACTAGTTATTATTTATCATATCATAATCATAATAAATATATAAATATCAATATACACATCAAAAAGCATATAACATTGTAACGTATCAGAAAACTATTACAAATTTAAATAAAATTATTAATCCTCAACATTCATAATTTTAGTTTCAAAAGACACTCTATCGTGGTTGTTATCATTTATAAAAATGATATAACGTTTTTTTTTTAAAAAAGTAAATAAATTTTAAAAAAATAAATAAACTAAATCAATTAAATTTTTATTTTTATAATTGAAAACATTGTAAATTAATGTTTCAATAAAATCTATTATATAATATTAAAATTCACGAAATCTGTTGGTTCGATTTATTTATTGATATTTTACTTGAAAATTTAAAACATTTCAGAAATTACTTGTAGATTGTAGATAGAGTTATATCTTAATACGTCATTTCCTTAATCACTTTACAGATAATACACAAAAATTAATTTTATTTTAATATTTTTCACACAAATTATTTTACACTAAAATTTTAGAAATGTATGAACGCGTTTGCAGCCAAAGAAGGAAGATGAGTGCACGCACTTCAAACTTAAGAGGTTAAAATGTAAAGGTATATAAATGGGGGACTAAATTAAATTATCCAAAGCAAATTACTTCAAAATTAAGAGGTTAAAATGAAAATGTATATAAATGGGGGACTAAATTGAAATTACCCAAAGCAAATTTCTTCCCCCAATTTATAAACCCTAACCCACACCCCACCCCACCCCCACCCCCCACAGATAAAGGATATTCCGAAATCTTCCTTCATTTCCCTCTCCTCCGCCATGGAATCCCTTCTCCGTTAGCTTCAGTGGACGAGCCTTTGCCGAATTCGACTTCACAAGCGTCGGAAATTCAGAGAGATGGGAAAGTATATGAAGAAGTCGAAAATACGTGGCGACGTGGCGGTGAAGGATGCGTCGCAGTCGTCACTGGGTGTTCGTACACGCGCCAAAGCCCTAGCCTTACAGCGCCTCCAGTCCTCGGCTGAATCGCTGCCACCGAAGCCGGAGCAGTGTTACCTCGAGTTGCGGTCGCGGCGGCTTGAGAAGCCGACGCTTGTCAGGCAGAACATGCAGAAGATTCCTTCACCGAGAGATAGTCTAAATTGCCCGGAAAAGGAGGAGTTTGGGAGTGGAAGTGTGCCCAAGGAAGAAGAAAGTGTGTGCAGAGCGTTTGAAGCGGGGGATTTGGAAATTGACGCCTCTTTCGGGGAAAATAATTTGGAGTCCGAAGCTAGGGGAAGGTATTTGCTTTGCTTTTTTCTTTTTCTTTTTTTCCCCATATAGATAGATTGGATTATCCATTTGATTTTTAAAATTTCAATTTTAATCTAAAATAGAGTATTTTGAAAAAAAACTATGTGGTGTTAATTGTTTTCTTATTTCTTCACTGTTGTTTGATTAAATTTTCTGGTATTTTCGAATTTTCATTTGGCTTGAGAAAACGAAGGCTGATAGTTTCTTCTTCCCATTCTCCTTTCTTCTCATTTTTGTTTTTGTTTTTGTTTTTGTTTTTGTTTTTGTTTTTGTTTTTTGATAAATGATCGGGGAAGGATAAAAAAAGGAGAATATCAAGGAAGATATGTTTGCATAGTTTTTGTTTTAATTTGGGTTAATGAATTTTGGTGAAAAAAAAGATGTTTTCTGTTTTTGGAAAAATAAGAAGAAAAAGAAACTAGCTGAGCTTAATGAAGTCTCTTTTTAGGTGTTATGAAAAGATTTATTTGCCTTTTAGTTGAAAGATCTCTTTGAGAGGTCCCCAAAATTCACCCACTTTTAGTAATTAGAGTTCTCTCTTATTTCATCTCGCGTAAGTATTTGATAAAAGCTGGATGTTTTATGTTGTTGCTTTTAGGTGGACTTGATCATTTGAATAAGTTTTTTGATGGCTTTGTTCTTGTGTTTCTTGTATTGCGTTAATGAAAACTATGTATTGATGAGTCTACATTTGGGGCAGGAGAACTAGAGAAAGCACGCCGTGTAGTTTGATCGGGGCTACCGACACTATCATCACTCCGGGTTCCAGCACAAAGTCTGCGACTCTTGCTCCTACCAATCAAAGGGTCCGAAATACTCGGATCAGAAGCATGCCCACAGACCATGAACTTGAGGAGTTTTTCTCTCAGATGGAGGAAGCTCAGCATCGACACTTCATCGATAAGTATGTCGGCCGTTTCATTCGTTTTACACTATAGCTGGTGCTGAATAATGGACTTGTGATCAGGCAAATAATTATATATCTTCTTGACAATTTATCTTGCAGGTATAACTTCGATATTGTGAATGACTTGCCCCTCCCAGGTCGCTACATCTGGGAGAAACTGTCGCCTTAGTGGAATAATATTAGGTGATATTCAACAGTTCCCTGCAACTCTTTAGTGTAAAGTGGAACAGAAGCTATGGACGACATCTAGTTTAGTCTTATGTAGGATACTAGGATTGGCGACTTTGCTTAGCGCTTGCTAACCCAATTAGAAGTACAAGTGTAACTTTAGTTTTCAAGAAACTCCCATTCCCATCCTTGTAATTTGAAGGTTTAACCATAGTCAGTGCTAGTCTCTCACTTTACTGTGACATTTGCCATTCCTCCCCCACCGACTTGTAGAATGGCTTTCTGATTTTATGTGGACTAGAGATATATAAATAAACTTTCATTTATTCCTGAGAATTCTAGATATTATTTATGCATAAACTTAGGAATGGCGACGGGTAAGGGTGTGTTAAAACGGGTATTAGGTTGGGCACAAGTACTATATCTTGTACCCGCATAGATTTGATCCGTTTAGCTTTATACACACGTGGGCACACAAACACATGGTTCTTGGGTTTCAACCTACAGGCACTAGCACAATGATGTATTCAAGGGTGAAGATTTATCAATATTTGTGGGGTTCATTGAAAAAATAGGAAGACCCACATGTATTATAGATTTCATAAATTTTACTTTTATAATGATATAGAAATTTATTTAATTTGACTTTTTTTTGAATTTGACAGTTTATCTTATTGTTTATAAATTTATTCATAGATTCTAAAATCTAAGAAACTCTTTAAGAGGCATTTCCAATATGATTCGTGAAATCATGTGGATGACCAAACGACTTAATTCATACTATCTTCGCGTGAAAATTTCGGTCTGGTTTCAACTGATTCTCTGTCATCAATTTTTTGAGTGAAAAATTCAGAAATATTTGCTAAAAGCTCTCTTATGAAACGTTAGAAATATTTACTTATAAGCGACGGTATAGTTATGAAACGTTTTCGTTTTTTATGAACAAAATTTATAAAATATTTTAAAATTTGTCTTAAAAATAAATATGCTTTTGAAATATTATTTTATATAAACATTTTCACCATTGAAAAATTGTTTGTTATTTTTTCATCATTGCCTTTAATTTTAAATAAATTGTAAAAAAACATCTAATTTGTTCTTTAAAAACTATAATGAAAAAATTTTGTTAAAAAACAATTTATAAAAACCTTATTTAAGTACATACATCACTTTTTTTTTTGAACTTATAACACATTTAAAATATTAAAATCCTTGTCCAAATTGACCTTAGATTTCTAAGTGCAAACTGGTTCGACTTCGGACTTTGGTACTAAGAATTTTGTGTTTCATTAAAAAAACATTGAATATCTATAAAATGGAACACGTGAAGCAGTGTCGCTGCATAGAGTTTCCATGCATGTTGCAATTCTGAACATAAAGCTGCATATTAATTAAAATAAATAAATAAAAGGGCACAAATTAAATGTATCGAATCACTCGGGTACACAAATGTTCGCTTGCATCAAGTAAATTTTTGTCTTGCTTCACATGGGACGCTTCTCCGTACTCTGCATCCAAGCGTAACGTTTATGTCACCAAATATAAGATTCGATGATGTGCATTTCTCCTTTCTCCAGCTCTGCTATATATGCACACACTTCACTTTATCTTACATGTACAGATTGCAGAATTTATATCATGTTAAAATAACTTGTACACAATCAATTGTAAAACTAAACCTTCTACATTATACCACCAACATGGGTGATCAAATGAAGGGATAAAAAAAAATCATAGGCTGGAAATTGGGATAACAATTCATATCATTTTGTTTATCCTATATATAAAACTTAAATCATCAAGATATAAAAGTTACATTATCTTAAAATCTCCGTACAATTTGTAAAGATTCTATCAAAATATTCTAGAAGATTAATTTTTAATATTATGACAATAAGATTTATGATTCAACAATCAACAAATACCTTATAAGTTATAATAAATATATCAAATATAGAAGTTTAAGCAACTTGTAACTTTACATATACGTAAAATCATCGAATCGAATAATATCAAACAAAATTCATACGACATAACAAAGCAAACCATGAATTGATAGTTTCCAGTCCTGTTTATCTGATCGATTTGCACTTCACCGGTCCATCGGAGAGCTGGTCGTTGTAGAGCAAACTATTCATTGCACCTAAGCAGCACAGACAATGGTAAAGCCCCCGAATAATTTTTCGCTTAAGCATGACCAAGAGAAGAAAAAAACTTAATTTACACACAACAAGATTCCTTCGTTTGAAGGATTCAGAGTAGATGGCTGCAATAGCAGAGCATGCAGAGTCCTGAAGAATCCACCTCCTCGTGACCCCGCCGCATAAGTAGCATTCAGATAACTAGTAAAAAGCTGAAAGAACAACAAAGCCAATCGAGTATACTAAAATTTCACCAGGTTCATCAGAAACCAAAATATAAATTCAAGTCTTTCACAACCATAAACCTTCTCACAAGTCATACAAAGCTGAAACTTAAGTAGAAGCATACTATGAACTAAGATCACAGGGTAAGAAACATGTTCCAAAAACTAGGAAGTACCCCCCAGGTCTGCTGTCTCATTGTTAGATTGGGAGACAAAACAAAGTTTAGATTTTCTACCCAAACAAATGTACAGATTTATCACAACCAAGCCCAAACTATGACTATCTGAGTCACTATACCAATGCGATTCTGTCAGTTATCAATGTTTATGTTAAGCTTGAATTTGCATCATCCATCCAGGAACCACTTTTTATTCTGCAACTTCAATATTTTCAACATAACATCTACGTCTACCATTCTGTACCCGCCTACTCAATTATCCCCTGCCTTCACTTCCGCATCTGCACACTTGTTCATATCCTCATTGTTTTGTTCTATATCATCACATGGTACAATGATCTTCTGGTCCTTATTTTTGTCAACAAGCTCGTCATTGTTCTTTTCTACTATGCATTCAGAGTCTTCAATGTTATCATTCTTATCAGCTTCAAATAGCCCATCATTGTTCGATATGTTCTCGTAACAAACAGCATTCTTATTGTTAGTGTCATTGCCTTGAGAAAAACCAGACCCATGAACATTATTCTCTTCACAGAATTCGTCATTGTTTTCCTCCATTGAATGTGCATAATCATGACTATCACTTCCATCATCAGATTCATTCTCCACTACCTCCTCACGGTCTTCCACTCTATTTCCCCCTCTCCTCTCAAGGCATTGCAACCTCCTTGTCAAGCCCCCTATCTCTCTCTCCATTAAAAACAATCTTTCCTTCAATATCATATTCTCCTCCTCCAGCTGGGCAATCTGAGTATCCTGATCATCCACTCGATTCTCCAACACATTGTGATACTCCATCCCACCAACACCGACACTGTTAGGGTTATAAATCATCTCAAACCTGCTCAAATCATGGTCCAACCTCCTCTCGACCTCAACATGCTCCTCCACATCACTCTCACTCGAACCTCCATCATCATCCTCTTCATCCTCCTGAGCCTCCATTTCATGTCCAGGTGATCTTAACCTAATCAATCCCTTCATTGATCCATACCCATCGACACCCCACTCTTCCTTGGCCATGTCCACTAAAACCTCCCGAGAAGGAGAAAAAATAGGAGTCGGCAAGACTGCAGGCGTGACCGGACATGGAGAAACCAAAGACGCAATACCACCACTCTTCTTCGCCCTAATTAAAAAGGAAGTAGTGTTCCTTGGGGCAAATGGAGCAGACCTGCTGTTACCATAATTACTATTATTATTATTATAACCCATGTTCATATTATTATTCTGATTAAACTTCTTTTTGGGGAAAAACTTCCTAGTCTTCAATCGGTTTTGATACTGCAACTCATTCAAAGTAGGCAAATTATAGTTACTAAAGTTCAAGTTTCCATCACCACCACCGACTATATTGACACCACCAGCAAGACCACCAACAATATTGCCCACCATCAGCGATTTATGTTGCTCCTTCCTCCTCTTGTCGTTGGGCTTATTCATCCTTTTGCCCTTCCAGCTGCTCCTTGGACCCAACGGATTTTTGAAAGTAGGTGGCGGTGGGTTCACAGCACCGACGTTCGGATTAGGGTTTTGAAACGGCGGCTGCGGCTGTAGATGCGGGGGCCACACTCCATAGCTCCGATTAATCGGAAGCATCTGTTGATCAGAATAATAATCGATCGGATAACTCGATTCAAACACCATTGGAATACGTGCACCAGGTATATAACAGCTCGAAGAGATTACCTGAGGCTGCGACTGCTGAAGTTGCGGTGGGTTCATTTGATTCAAAATCATCCGATTAGGATTCATGTTCATCAACTGTTGATGCTGCTGCTGTTGATTCATCATCATCATCGCCTGCTCGTTCATTTCCAAGTAAAAACCCTAGAATTTGACAAATTCGAGAATCAGCCGAAGCAATCGGATCCGTCAATCTCACCTGAATAACCGAGAATTCGATTTTCTTTCACAAAACTCGTTTGATAAGGGAATCTGAATCAAAATCCAAACCCCACGGCAAATTACACCAATAAGAACGCAAGATTTAGAATAACAACTCAACAAAAAGAAAATTCAAGATCGAAATCGTGTTCCGCGCAAATTATTAATGAATCGTTCAAATTTTTTGTTGAGAATTCAAATTCAAAACTTATAATTTCAAGTCCAATTGATAAAGAAGTTAGGTTTAACCAAAGAAAGAAACAAGAGCTTGGGGCAGTTATATAGAGGAACGCGAATGGAATTAACGGTCTCGATCAGTGGATGAGAATTCAACGGTTGAGATTGAAGACGTGTGGTTAGATAAACAACCGCCATTATGGAACGATGTCGTGTTCCGCCGTCACTCGTTCTTTGGTTCGAAAAGACAAAGCTGCCCCTGGGTCTTCTAAAAATAAAAAACTGAACGTGAAGATGAACAGGTTCCGTCTGAACATTTATTTATAATTTTTTTATAAAAGTATTTTTTAAAAATTTTTGATAAAATATTTTAAAAATTGTTTGAAAAATAAATATGTGTTTGAACAACTATTTTATAAAAAAAAACATTTTAACATTTCGAAAATAATATGTTCATCTCGATCTTCAATAGTTTTATTCAAAAAATATCTAAAAACATATCTAAAGTCTTTTTTAAAAACTATACTTCGAGAACATTTTTTAAAAAATATTTTTTAAAAACATTTTATAAAAATTTTATTCAAACATATATTTTAAGTTTTTTCACTTACAAAACACTAAAAACGTTTTTAAAGTACATTTTCAAACGAAACCTAAGTGATTATATATAATGTTAGAATTTTACCAGGATCCTCACGTGTGTTTCCAATAATTTTTTCATCCTATTAAGAACATTCATTTACAAAGATAAAATCAGAAATTTCTTTCAGAAAAACTATATACTTAAGATAGATTTAAAAATTTAGATTTTTAATTATTATAAAATTAACATTATCATATACGTAATATTATTATTACTAAATTTATATTATTTTTAATAACATATTTATATATAATTATCATGTTTATTAAATTATTGCTTTATTTATTTTAATCACTAATATTAGTATCATTTATAAATAATAATCATTTTCTATTATTGAATGATAATAATGTAATAATTAGTAGCATTGACAATATTATTAATTTTATGATTGTATTAAAATTATTATTTTAGGCACTTTAGTTTTATAATAACAATATGACTATGATTAATTATTTTATTTATTATTATTATTATTATTATTATTATTATTATTATAAAAATTAATAAAATACCTACAATAATAATTATAAGATGAATTATAGTTATTAATAGGATGAAGATATGTGATGTCCCTAAAAAATATACGGGTCTAACCCGACCCGAGCCCAATAATCCATATTTTTGAAAATATACTTTGGGGCCCATTTAGTCTTATTTTATGAGAGGATCGTAATCATGAATACATGGGGTTGAACCCTAACTGGTATGGTTGGAGCCCGACCCGAGCCCAAGAAGGGTCCAATATCTAGAACCTTCCACTAATCTCGAGCACATAAAGATCATCAACATATAAAGATAATATCTTATGAATCCAATATTTGATATTATCTTCAAATTGATATTAGAATCCTACTTGGTCAGGGCTCTTACCCGAGTAGAGTCCTGCTCTAACACATGTTCTACCTTGACAAGGTAACCTACCCCTCCAAACCCCTATAAATACAGGTATGGTTCATGATTTATGAAATCATCTTTGATATTCACCTCTTGCTCACACAATCACGCACGCATATTCTCTTGTTCTTCTTATAATCACGCTCTTTTACTTTCGAGCACTGACTTAGGCATCGGAGGGGTCACGCCGAAACACCTTCGGCGCCCCTTAACTTGGCTTCTGTCTGTGCAGAAATCCATCGTGCCCGACCCGACCCCGTTTTGTGAAGATTTGGAGATTCGCTCTACCAGACCGAACCCGGAGAAAAAAATCGACATCATCAATTGGCGCCGTCTGTGGGAAATTGAAGAAAAAGAATTGAGATGGCTGATGCAAATGGAGTCAACGAAGAAATAAATCAACTTATCACCGCTGCTGTAGAAAGAGCTATGGCTGCAAGGGCGGAAACCAATCCCCCTCCCCCACCACCAGGTCAGAACGCGCAGTTAGAAGAAATCAGGAAACTGAAGGAAGAGATGGAGCTCTTGAAGAAGAAACAATCCGGATACCTAGCCACGCCAGTGCGGAACATTCCCTTCTCTCCTGAAATATTAGAGTCCGAACTCCCCAAAAACTTTAAATTTCCGCATATTGGGGAATATGATGGGAAAGGGAACCCGGATGAGCATCTGTCCCGTTTTGAGAATGCGGCGTTGTTGCACAGATATTCTGACCCGATCAAGTGTCGGGTCTTTCTCAATACTTTGATAGGACCGGCTCAACAATGGTTCAACTTATTACGCCAAGGAGATATCAAGGAGTTCAAGGATTTTAGCAAGGCCTTCCTACACCACTTTGCTAGTAGCAAAAAACACCCTACGACTACTCTTAGTCTTTTTGCTATCAAACAGCAAGGTCAAAAGATTTGCGAGTATATGTTCGTCGATTTAGTGCCTTGGCCCTGGAAGTACCTACTGCCACCACTGACCTGCTTATCAGTGCCTTTACCCAAGAACTTGCTACAGGGTATTTTCTTAAATCTCTGATCAAAAAACCGCCGTCTACTTACAATGAAGTGCTTGCTCGGGCCGAAAAATATGTGAATCTAGAGGAGGTACAATTTTCTCGTATGAATAATGGGATGGACAGGCCACCAAGTCCGAAGAACGCCCGGGCCCCTAACACACCTCGGAGGATGGGACCATCTCCCCGACCCGAGCTGCTTGGACAATTCACTTCTTTCACTCCTCTAAGAATGGGTAAAACTCGGGCTATGCGAATATGTGAAGAAAAAAGACTTCTACAGAGACCTCCATGGAGCGAGCAGGGGCCCCGTAGACCAAAGTCTGACAAGTATTGTGACTTTCACAATGAGTATGGGCACAATACTAATGATTGTTGTCAACTGGAACAGGAAATTGAAAGAATAATACAACAAGAGCCAGGGATGAGGGATAGGTTGGCACGACAAAAAGGAGGATATCCCCCGAATAAAAGGAGTCACGAAGGTCCTGATCATTACGCACCAAGACCCCGACCTGGTCCACCCCAGGGAAATTTCCAACGCCCGAACCAGAATCAGCCCGGTAATAACCAGGGACCACCCCCTCCCACAAAAGGTGTTATCAACATGATATCTGGGGGACCGATTGATGGAGATTCCAATAGGGCAAGGAAGACAAGTAGTTGGAAACTGAGCAACATGGAGATAGCTGACCAGGTGGTTAGAACAGGCCCGACCATTTCCTTTGGCCCGGGTGATTTGAAAGGTTTGTCGGATACTACTCATAATGATGCTGTAGTGACCCTGCATGGTATCACCTACTAACTGGCAACTAATAGCATGCATTAAACTTAATACAGCAAAATAACTTAACAGAGTAAGACATGCGGAAACAAAACCATAATTTAGTAACATAATCCAGACTTAAATCTGTAGCGATACAACCAAATCGAAATCTTAAACAGTAAACATTATACAACTATATCGAATCCTGCTGTATAATAAAGTCCTCAAGGCTCCTGCTCCCTAGTCCTGCCTTGAACTACCAGCTCCGTCCATCCTGCGACCTGCCCCATGGAATAGGGTGTCCAAGATAACAACTAGGACGTGAGCACTACGCCCAGTACATAAACATGAGTAAGCATATGTATATAATGCATGCAACATGATGACTGGTAAAAGATCATCTGAAAAGTCATGCTCAGAACCGGCGCCATATGAGTGCTGCCACCGCACGGATCAACCTCTGGGTGCAACCACACTCGTCTAGTACACCAGATTAGACAGACATAAATGCCCTCGCCGTCGCGGTACTCTCAGTGACAGACTATCGAGTATAGAGCTGAGCGGCTCTATAATCAGGTATAACAAGGACTAGGCTCAACGTGTATATGCACATGACATATGAGTATAGAAAACGGTAAATCATACATCATGCCATATAATAATGCCAAATAAATGCAACATATAAACATGTATACTCGCTGGCAATCTCAGTCAATGTGTACGTACCTCTAGGCTAGTTCAAGTATAATAGGATCCTAGGTTCCAAGCCTATATTTCAAAAGTTCACCGTATCACTACATAAATTCTATAAGCCTTAACTAAGCTAATAAGTACTCCCAAAACTTAAATAGATTCCCGAACCATACCTTCGTCCGTAGTTAGCCCTTTGGAGTCGCTAGTCCCGGATGACTATAACCACCCCTTGGTTATTCCAGAATCTCTATTATAACCGATAGGGCCCTCAAGTGTATATCTCACACTATATAACTGAAGAAGGAAACTCGGGAATTCGTAATTGAAAATGAACTCTGAACGGCCCTATTTATAGCCAAATTTCTCGGCCAGGATCGGAACTTCCGATTTCGGGATCGGAGCTTCCGATCCAGCTCATTGCGTGCATGTCTGCCACGCCAGGATCGGAACTTCCGATCTACGATCGGAGATTTCGATCTGCTCTATGATCGACACTTGTCAAAACTCGCGACTGAGTCATCGATCATTTCTGGCAGCTGGGGATCGGAACTTCCGTTCCAGGATCGGAGCTTCCGTTCCGATCGGAGCTTACTATCCAGGATCGAAGCTTACTATCCAGGATCGGAGCTTACTATCTGGGATCGGAACTTACTATCCGGCCCAAAATGAAAAAGCCCAAATTTTACTTCCGAAGTCCAATAACACTCCGAAATTGGTTAAATACCAATCCTTAATCATGTTTAACATATTATTATCTTAAAATGGTATCTGGGTTACTACATTCTCCCCACCTTTAGATATTTCGTCCGCGAAATAACATCTAAAGACAATAAAGATAACAATATGAAACATCAAACCATGTTTTATTACAACAACGGTAATTACATCTTACATGTTAATCAAAAATACAAAGCAAACAACTCAGGATATTCTGTTCGCATACGACTCTCAGTTTCCCAAGTTGCTTCTTCAACGCCTCGGCGCTGCCACTGTACCATCACAAGTGGTATAGTCTTGTTCCGAAGAACTTTCTCCTTCCTGTCTAGGATACAGATTGGTCGTTCAACAAAAGACAGATCTGGCTCTAGCTGAATATCAGTAGACTGAATCACATGAGATTCATCAGCTATGTACTGTCGAAGCAACGACACATGAAAAACATTGTGTATACTGGAAAGAGATGGCGATAAAGCCAAACGATAAGCAACATCTCCGATCTTCTCCAGTATCTGAAAAGGCCCAATGTAACGAGGAGACAACTTGCCTTTCACACCGAATCTCATCACCTTCCTGAAAGGTGATATTCGCTGAAAAACATATTCACCAGGCTCAAACTGAAGTGGCCTGCGGCGAATATTCGCATAACTGGCTTGTCTATCTTGAGCAACTTTGATCCTATGCTTGATCAAATCTACCTTGTCTACAATCTGCTGCACCAATTCAGGACCCTCGACTTGCCGTTCCCCGACTTCATCCCAGAATAACGGAGTACGACATCGTCGACCATACAATGCCTCGAAAGGTGCCATATCAATACTACGATGATAACTGTTATTGTAGGCAAATTCAATCAAAGGTAACTGATCCTGCCAAGATAAACCAAAGTCCATGACAGAAGAACGTAGCATATCCTCCAGCGTACGAATAGTGCGCTCTGACTGCCCGTCAGTCTCCGGATGATACGCCGTGCTCAAACTCAGAGTGGTACCCAACGCTTGCTGAAAACTACCCCAAAAACGTGAAGTAAATCACGGATCTCTATCACTGACAATACTCACTGGAATCCCATGTAATCGCACAATTTCCTGGATATATAAGCGTGCCATGCGATCATAAGAATACTCCCGATTATAAGGAATGAAATGTGCTGATTTTGTCAAACGGTCAACGACAACCCAGATAGCATCACACTGACGTAAAGTCATAGGCAAGTGGGTAACAAAATCCATAGTCACGTGCTCCCACTTCCATTCGGGAATCTCAAGATTCTGCAGTAATCCACCTGGTCGTCGATGTTCAGCCTTGACCTGTTGACAAACCAAACATTTCGAAACAAATTGATACACACTTCGCTTCATCCCCTTCCACCAGAATCTAGTTCGCAAGTCCTTATACATTTTCATACTTCCAGGATGAACTGATAATCGACTCTTGTGAGCTTGAGATAGAATATCATTCCTGAGCTCCGCAACATTAGGTACAACCACTCTATTGGATAGGCACAATAAACCATCTGCCTGAAAATGGAATCCAGATGTATTAACTCCATTGGCTAGACGTGCCAATCGCTGAGTCTTAACATCAGATATCTGAGCATCTCTGATCCGAGAATACAATGCTGGCTCAGATAGAATAGTATACAAACGAATCCCATTCCTCCCTTTCTTGTGCTTGAGCATAAAACTCAATGAACAACACTCTTGAATCATATGAGATATTTCATTAGTCTGAAGTGCAGACAGTCTCACCTGCCGACTCAAGGCATCAGCAGTAAGATTAGCAGAACCTGGATGATATTTGATTTCACAATCATAATCCTTCAGGAGATCCATCCAGCGTCTCTGTCGCATATTCAACTCTGCCTGAGTGAATAAATACTTCAAACTCTTGTGATCTGTAAATATCTCAAATTTCTCGCCATAAAGATAATGTCTCCAAATCTTGAGCGCAAATACAATGGCGGCTAACTCGAGATCATGCACTGGATAATTACTCTCATGTGACTTCAACTGTCGAGAAGCATAGGCAATAACATGTCCATGCTATGTCAAAACACATCCTAACCCCTGAACAGAGGCATCAGTATAGACAACATAACCTTCTGATCCAGAAGGTAGAGCTAACACAGGTGCAGTAGTAAGACGTCTACGCAGCTCGTGAAATGACTCCTCACAATCCGAAGACCAAATGAAGGCAACATCTTTCCGTGTAAGCTGAGTCAAAGGCCTTGCCAACTGTGCAAAATTCTCGATGAACCGACGGTAATATCCAGCTAGACCCAAGAAACTACGAATCTCAGCAACCTTCGTCGGTCGAGACCAGTTCAGCACTGCCTCTATCTTACTAGGATCAACAAATATCCCTTCATTAGAAATCACATGACCGAGAAATACTACCCGATCAAGCCAGAATTCACACTTGCTCAATTTTGCATATAGCTGCTTATCTCGTAACGTCTGTAGAACAATCCTCAAATGTTGTGCATGCTCATCCTTGTCATGAGAATAGACAAAAATATCATCTATGAAGACGATGACAAATCTATCCAGATAATCTCGAAATACCTGATTCATCAGATTCATAAAGACTACCGGTGCATTCGTCAAACCGAATGGCATCACCCGAAACTCATAATGCCCGTATCTGGTCCTGAAAGCAGTCGTAGATATATCTGAGTCTCGTACCCGCATCTGATGGTATCCAGATCTCAGATCTATCTTCGAATAAACAGAAGTACCCTGTAGTTGATCGAACAGATCATCAATCCGCGGCAAAGGATACTTATTCTTGATGGTGACACGATTCAACTGCATGTAATCAATACATAATCGCATCGATCCATCCTTCTTCTTGACAAACAAAACAGGTGCTCCCCATGGAGAAACACTCGGACGAATATATCCCTTATCAAGAAGATCTTGCAACTGCTGTTTCAATTCCCTCATCTCTGACGGTGCCAGACGATAAGGTGCTCGGGATATAGGCGTAGTTCCTGGTACTAGATCAATACCAAATTCAACCTCTCGAACCGGAGGAAAACCAGGAATCTCATCAGGGAATACGTCAGGAAACTCGCTGACAATCGGTAGCTGATCAATACCCTAACTACTCGTAGACATATCAACTGCATAGATGAGGTAGCCCTCCCCACCTGACTCCAAGACATGACATGCCTTCAGAGCCGAAACAAGTGGCATCGGAGGTCGCGCACCCTCACCATAAAAGTACCAGCTATCACCCTCAACGGGATGAAACTGTACCAGACGCTGATAACAATCCACAGTAGCGTGATACAAAGTCAGCATATCTATTCCCAAAATACAATCAAAATCCGTCATCGCTAATATCATCAAATTAGCCGATAACACATTACCCTCAAATTCCAGAAGGCAACCCATCACTAGACGCTTAGTTACTACCTCCTGCTCTAACGGAGTAGATACAACTAAATCCATATCTAATGATACGTAAGGTAATCTATGTCTCTTAACGAAGCGACTAGAAATAAAGGAATGCGATGCTCCAGTATCAATTAATACAAGTGCAGGAATACCACATAACAAGAAGTTACCTGCCAACATGCGATCGCTTCCCTCAGTAGCCTGCTCCTGAGATAGAGCAAACACCTGCCCTTGAGTCTGGGGACGATAACCAGAAGAACTCTGTAGTGCTGGCTGCTGACGTGGAAAAATAGAAGCCTGAGATCCAACCTGGGATCCCGATCCACTAGCAGAACCCATGCGCTGAGGACAATCTCTCCGCAGATGTCCCTGCTGACCACAAATATAACAAGCCCCAGTAGCTCTCCGACATGAAGCTGCAGGATGCTTCCCACCACAGTGGCTACAAAACTCCTCCTTCTTCTTCTTCTTCCCAAAGTGGAAAGTACCTCGTGAACCACGAGAACCAGACGAAGTAGTAGGAGTAGAAGAAGACGTAGGTACAGATGACACAATAGCTTGAGCTCGAGGCTCAACAAATCCACTAGGCTGTGCTGGCATCATCAACTGTCCACGCCTGTTGCTGGTCTCCACAAGACGGCAACGGTTCACCAAAGTCTCATAAGACACCGGGTCATCACAGACGACAACCTGAGAGTAGATATCTTGGTTCAAACCTTGTAAAAAGATATCATATTTTGACGCATCACTCTCATTGATATGGGGACTGAAAGGTAGCAGATCAAGAAATCGCTGCTGATACTGATCAATAGTCATTGATCCTTGCCTCAAAGTAAGCAACTCCATAGATCGTGCTTGGCAAACAGCCGGAGAAAAATACAATTTCTGAAACTCCCGACAGAAATCCCCCCAAGTCACCTGTCCTCTCTCAGTACGTGCCTGAGCAACCTTGGCATCCCACCAAAAACATGCTCTATCCTCTAGAACGAATTCTAGAACTTCCAGTTTCTGCTCCTCAGTACACTCGAAAGCTCAAAACGTGCTCTCAAGTTTAGACATCCAGCTTCTAGCTTGTTCAGGATTCTCGCCTCCCACTAAGGGTTTCGGTCCTACCTGCATAAACTTATTAATAGTATAGCGACGTCGACCCTCATGAGGACGATGTTGATCATCCTGATGATGATGGCGACGATGATGATGACCACCTCCCTGGCCAACACTACCGTGACTCTCGTCAGCCATATCCTGAAAAGAATTGCACATTAAAATCCCAAATGCGCAAGAATTATTCTAACTAATTCTAAATCCCAAGTACTAATCCCAAAATCTAAGCATGCTCTGATACCAAAAATGTAGTGACCCTGCATGGTATCACCTACTAACTGGCAACTAATAGTATGCATTAAACTTAATACAGCAAAATAACTTAACAGAGTAAGACATGCGGAAACAAAACCATAATTTAGTAACATAATCCAAACTTAAATCTGTTGCGATACAACCAAATCGAAATCTTAAACAGTAAACATTATACAGCTATATCGAATCCTGCTGTATAATAAAGTCCTCAAGGCTCCTGCTCCCTAGTCCTGCCTTGAACTACCAGCTCCGTCCATCCTGCGACCTGCCCCATGGAATAGGGTGTCCAAGATAACAACTAGGACGTGAGCGCTACGCCCAGTACATAAACATGAGTAAGCATATGTATATAATGCATGCAACATGATGACTGGTAAAAAGATCATCTGAAAAGTCATGCTCAGAACCGGCGCCATATGAGTGCTGTCACCACACAGATCAACCTCTGGGTGCAACCACACTCGTCTAGTACACCAGATTAGACAGACATAAATGCCCTCGCCGTCGCGGTACTCTCAGTGACAGACTATCGAGTATAGAGCTTAGCGGCTCTATAATCAGGTATAACAAGGACTAGGCTCAACGTGTATATGCACATGACATATGAGTATAGAAAATGGTAAATCATACATCATGCCATATAATAATGCCAAATAAATGCAACATATAAACATGTATACTCGCTGGCAATCTCAGTCAATGTGTACGTACCTCTAGGCTAGTTCAAGTATAATAGGATCCTAGGTTCCAAGCCTATATTTCAAAAGTTCACCGTATCACTACATAAATTCTATAAGCCTTAACTAAGCTAATAAGTACTCCCAAAACTTAAATAGATTCCCGAACCATACCTTCGTCCGTAGTTAGCCCTTTGGAGTCGCTAGTCCCGGATGACTATAACCACCCCTTGGTTATTCCAGAATCTCTATTATAACCGATAGGGCCCTCAAGTGTATATCTCACACTATATAACTGAAGAAGGAAACTCGGGAATTCGTAATTGAAAATGAACTCTGAACGGCCCTATTTATAGCCAAATTTCTCGGCCAGGATCGGAACTTCCGATTTTGGGATCGGAGCTTCCGATCCAGCTCATTGCGTGCATGTCTGCCACGCCAGGATCGGAACTTCCGATCTACGATCGGAGATTCCGATCTGCTCTATGATCGACACTTGTCAAAACTCGCGACTGAGTCATCGATCATTTCTGGCAGCTGGGGATCGGAACTTCCGTTTCAGGATCGGAGCTTCCGTTCCGATCGGAGCTTACTATCCAGGATCGAAGCTTACTATCCAGGATCGGAGCTTACTATCTGGGATCGGAACTTACTATCCGGCCCAAAATGAAAAAGCCCAAATTTTACTTCCGAAGTCCAATAACACTCCGAAATTGGTTAAATACCAACCCTTAATCATGTTTAACATATTATTATCTTAAAATGGTATCTGGGTTACTACAGATGCATTGGTTATTCGAGCTCTGGTCGCTAATTATGACGTAGCCCGAATTTTTGTGGATTCGGGAAGCTCGGTCAATGTACTATTCCAAGAAACCATAAATCAGATGGATTTGGGGGAATATAAGGTAGATCCGGTGGTGACGTCGTTGTTCGGGTTCACGGGTCATGCCATCCGACCTACTGGATTGATCAATTTGCCGCTCACTTTGGGCAAGGATCGTACAAGTAAAACTCGGATTGTCAGCTTTATTATCGTGGATGCACCATCAGCATACAACGTTATCTTGGGAAGACCAGCCATGACTACGTTCATGGCCATGGCTTCCGCACTATATCAAAAAATAAAATTTCCTGTGGGTAATGAAGTGGGAGAGGTCCAGGGAGATCAAAAGATTTCTCGAAAGTGCTATGTGGAAGAGGTACGGATAGAACAAAAAGCGGTCAAAATCAACCATGATGACCGACCCGGGCCGCGAGATTGGGAACAAGTAAACTTATTGGAAGAAAACACCCCTGTTATGGTTGAGGAAGAGTGTGAAGAGATCATAATCTGCCCCCCAACTGGTTCGGTCAAAGTTGCTCGGACGCTAGAACCTATTCTTAAAGAACAGCTAATACAGTGTTTGATGGAGAACAAAGACGCCTTCGCTTGGTCCGTATCTGACCTCTTGGGAGTACGGAGAGAAGTAATGGAGCACAAGTTGAATGTTATACGAGACTACCGCCCTATTATTCAGAAAAAACGACATTTTGGGCCCGAAAAAGACGCTGTGATTCAGGGGCAAGTTGAGGAACTCTTGAAGGCCGGACACATTCAGGAGATATATTTCCCGACTTGATTGTCAAATGTGGTCTTGGTACCCAAGTCCTCGGGAAAATGGCACATGTGTGTAGACTTCCGTGATCTAAACAAGGCATGTCCGAAAGATTGCTATCCCTTGCCCCGAATAGACCAGTTGGTGGATTCCACATCTGGGCATGAGTTATTGTGTTTTCTGGACGCTTATCAGGGGTATCATCAAATTCCCCTGGCTAAGCAAGATCAAGATAAGGTGAGTTTTGTCACCTCTACAGGAACTTATTGCTACGTGGTTATGCCTTTTGGGCTAAAGAATGCTGGGGCCACTTATCAAAGACTAATGGACAAAGTTTTCAAGCAACAAATCGGCAAAAACATCGAAGTATATGTGGACGATATTTTGGTCAAAACCCGAATAGCTCATCAATTCATTATCGACCTGACCCAGACATTCCAGACACTACGTGATTATCGATTAAAGTTAAACCCGAGCAAGTGCACATTTGGGGTTCAGACTGGGAAATTTCTGGGATATATGGTCACTAGGAGAGGAATTGAAGCTAACCCAGAAACAGTTCAAGCCATTATCTCTATGGAGTCGCCCAAAAATATACAGGAGGTACAAAGGCTATCTGGAAGGATTGCCGCATTGGCTCGCTTCATATCAAGATCAGCAGATAAGAGTTTCCTGTTCTTCAAAGCACTCAGAAAAACTAAAAATTTTGAATGGGATGAACAGAGTGAGAAATCTTTCCAAGAGTTGAAAAAGTATCTAAAAGAGTTACCGGTGTTGAACAAACCAGTACAGGGAGAGGATCTCTTCGTGTATCTGGCTGTCACACCCCGGGCCGCTAGCTCGGTCCTGGTTCGGAAGGAGGGGGTGAATCATCTACCGGTCTACTTTGTCAGTCATGCCCTGAAGGGAGCAGAACTCAATTATATGACTCAAGAAAAGTTAGCTCTGGCTCTCGTCATTACAGCTAGAAAATTGAGACCTTACTTCTTATCCCACCCGATCACTGTTCTTACCAATAGTGCCTTGGGGAAAATTGCAGCCAACCCAGATGCATCGGGAAGACTGATCAAGTGGATTACAGAGTTAAGTGAGTACGACATAAAATTTGAGCCCCGTACTGCCATCAAAGCTCAAGCCCTAGCTGATTTCTTGGCAGAAACTATTCAGTTAAAGCAAGAGGACCATTGGAAGATATTTGTAGATGGATCATCTTGTCAAACAGGAAGCGGGGTTGGGATTGTGATAATATCACCCTGGGGCGAGGAAACCAACATCTCGATAAGGTTGGATTTCCGAGCATCTAATAATGAAGCAGAATATGAAGCCCTCCTGCTCGGACTAAAGGCTGCTCGGAATCTTGGTATATCCCGAGCTACCCTTTATTCAGACTCACAATTGGCCATACAACAGAGCAAGGGGAAGTTTGAAACCAAGAATGAAAAGATGATAAAATATGCTCAAGCATTAGATAAAGCTAAGGAAGAGTTTACCGAGCTCACTATGGAGTTGATTCCAAGAACTGAAAATACGAAAGCTGATCACTTGGCTCGTCTCGCAAGTTCCGTGGGTGAGCCACTCGAGCCCGGACTAAAAGGGAAAGAGCTGGTATCTCAACTTGAAAGTTTGGACGACCTGATAGCAGACGTACCTGAAGGAGATTGGAGGTATGGCATCCACAAATATCTGACTAAGGATGAGCTCCCGAACGATAACAAGAAGGCTCGGGAAATTAAAAGGAGAGCTTTGCGTTTTGTGATGGTTGACAAGATACTTTTCAAAAGGTGATTCTCTTAACCTCTGCTCAAGTGTCTTGGCCCGGATGAAGCTAATTATGTTTTGCGAGAGATTCATGAAGGCTGTTGTGGGAATCACTTGGGTAGCATAGCCCTAGCTCGGAAAGCCCTCCTGGCCGGTTTCTTCTGGCCCACTATGAAGAAGGATGCTTCCGTCCTGGTCAATTCATGCTACAATTGTCAGAGGCATGCCAATTTACAATGGAGGCCTGCGGAGTTTATGAAGGCAGTAGTAGCCGCCTGTCCTTTCGATCAGTGGGGAATGGATATTGTTGGGCCATTCCCGGTCAGCACGGGTCAGAGAAAATTCTTATTGGTGGCCGTGGATTATTTTTCAAAGTAGGTCGAGGCCGAGCCATTAGCCAAAATCACAGAAAAAGAAGTCTTGAATTTCTTATGGAAGAATATTGTTTGTCGGTTCGAAATACCGCGCAGGCTCATATCAGACAATGGAAGACAATTTTGTGGCTCTAAGGTCCAAGCTTGGTGTAAACAGATGAAAATTGAACAAATTTTTACATCTGTTGCTTACCCCCAAGGGAATGGACAAGTGGAGGTCACTAACAGAACTATTGTGCAAACACTCAAGACTAGGTTAGATTCAGCTAAGGGAAAATGGGTGGATGAGCTTCCATCCGTATTATGGTCTTATCGAACTACAACAAGGTTCGGGACGGATGAAACACCATATAATATGGTGTACGGGACGGAGGCAGTCCTTCCTGCTGAGATTGGACAAGAAAGCGCCCGGGTCATAGCCTACGGCCCGGATAACAATAAACTGAGGGCCATGGATTTAGATTTGGTGGAAGAAAACCGAGCTAGAGCAGCGGTTCGGTTAACAGCTTATCGTAAAAGAATGACCCGAGCCTATAACAAACGGGTCTACCCTCGGGCCTTTCAAGAGGGGGACTTGGTTATGAGGAAAATTCAACACCATGGGGAGAGAGGAAAACTAGATGCGAAATATAAAGGACCCTTCAAGGTGGTAGGGAAAACAGGAGTGGCTGCTTATTACTTGGAAGATTCGCAAGGAAAGAAAGGAAAAAGGTCGTGGAATGCTCAACATTTGAAGAAATATTACTCCTAAGATCCCAACCAGAGTTAGGACAACCGACCTCATAAAGAGCATGGGGTTGTGAGTTATTTTGTTATTTTTTGTTTTAAGTTCGATAGTAATAGTAGTTAAGTTCTTCTGTTATTTCTTAAATCTTTGAGATATGTTTTGTGAATTATCAAAGAAAAAATGACATGTTTTGTCAAACAAAATTAAAGCCCGATCAATTCGGCACATACCACGCCATTCGTGGTCAGAAACCAAGCCCGATCAATTCGGCACATACCACGCCATTCGTGGTCAGAAACCAAGCCCGATCAATTCGGCACATACCATGCCATTCGTGGTCAGAAACCAAGCCCGATCAATTCGGCACATACCACGCCATTCGTGGTCAGAAACCAAGCCCGATCAATTCGGCACATACCACGCCATTCGTGGTCAGAAACCAAGCCCGACCAGTTCGGCACTTACCACGCCATTCGTGGTCAAAATTAAAGTCCGACCAGTTCGGCACATACCACGCCATTAGTGGTCAAAATTAAAGCCCGATCAGTTCGGAACTCACCAAGCCATTCGTGATCAAGATTAAAGCATGATAAGCTCGGCACACACCACCCCATTTGAGGTCAAATTAAAAAATTTTAGCCCGATCAGTTGGGCAATCACCACGAATTTTGGGATCCGATTAAAATATACATTAAATAGTGTATCATAAAGGATTACCAGCTCGGGCATTACTTTTATACTTAGCAAAATTTTGTTAAAATTCCAGCTCGGGCATCTACTCAATACTTGGCAAAATTTTGTTATCATACCAGCTCGGGCATTACTTTTATACTTAGCAAAATTTTGTTAAAATTCCAGCTCGGGAATCTACTCAATACTTGGCAAAATTTTGTTATCATACCAGCTCGGGCATTACTTTTATACTTAGCAAAATTTTGTTAAAATTCCAGCTCGGGAATCTACTTAATACTTGGCAAAATTTTGTTAAAATTCCAGCTCAGGAATTTATTCAATACTCAGCAAAATTTTGTTATCATTCTAGCTCGGGAATTAAAATCATGTTCGGCAAAGCTCTGAACAATTTATACATCCAACACGGGTCATCCGTTCATAATACGGAATAAATTAAAAACCAAAAAGAAGACCGCGCAGGGTCTAGAAATGAAACTTGCTCGGAACATTGTTTTCAACATTAAAAGAAAAAAACATTAAGGAGCAGCATCCTCCTTTTGCTCGGGCTCGTTTTCCTCCTGGTCAGCCTCCTCCCATTCGGATCTCCACTCCTCGTCAGGCAAGTCATCTAAGGCTTTGGCCGAGTCAAAGGAGGAAAAAGGATGTTCAGCCTCAGAATATCCTTCAGCCCTGATCTGGGCCAAACATCCCTTGAAGCCATCTTCAAAGAATGCCACATTCTTCTCAGCACAAAGGTCGGCAAAATCAGAGGAATTGATAAAATCCTCCTTCCTTTTTGACCATCCGACCTCGAACTCCTTATCCTTGGTAGCCAGAACAGCCTCGAGCTCAGTAATATGCTTTTTGGCCTCATCCCACCCGTCTTGAGCTGTCTCAATATCCGACCTCATATCATACACTTCCTGGTCATGAGCAGCTTTGATATCACGAATCTGTCCAGTCAATGCAGCTATCCTCTTCACCAAGGCATCTTGATTCAAAGAATGCTCAGCACGGGCCTTATAGGCACGGGCAGTAATCTCCCCCGACCAGACGACAACCTAGAAAGAGAAATATAGTGTATCATTCATAGGAAAAATGATAAAAGTAATTTTTTGAGTTTATAATTAACCCAAAAATTACCTGCATGAGGGCCAAGGCCAGAGACTCCTCAGCCTCTTTATCTGGTACCGCCCGAACTATCTCTAGGTCCTCTGTAGAGACCATGTGCTGCATAATATTCAAGCTCCCGGACTGGTCCGGTCGGGCAAAGAAGGAAACTCCTGGGCTGTAGGGGTGGTCGGGATCACCTCGTTCCATATGCTCGGGAAGGGATCCAAGATCAATGTAAGCTTTCTCTTTCCCCTTCCCGGGGGCGGCGATGTTAGCCCGAGAAAGGGGCTCAGTCTTGTTCAGGGTTTCATCTCCTCGGACTTTCTTAGAAGTCTTCTTGAGTTCCAGCTCGGGAATACGAGGGTCGGATTCAGTGACAGATTCCGCAGAGGCCTCAGGTTTCTTTCTTTTCAACCTCTTGGCCGCGGCTCGGAAGTCGGCTGGCATCTCCGCTTGAGCTATCCGGTCGTCTGAAAAAATTTATATATATACATATATGTATAACAAGGTTAAAAATAAAAAATAATAATAATAATAAATAAGGGGGCACGGGAGAGTAAAGTAACGAATGATTAAATGGTTAAGTATTCCTACCTAAATCACCCTGGACTTCTATTCCCTTTCTACAGAAGCCATATGTGCATAGGAGATCATCCTTGATCAAACTCTCGATATTGAAGATTTTAACAGAAAGGGTGGCCAAGAAGTTGGTGAAATTGTGGCTGGGCTGAGCAGGAGGATCATGAGAAATAAAATTCATAGCCCAGTTTGAACGGCATAGCCAGGGCTGCTTGGGCTCGGGTCGGACAAAGAAATATCTATTATTCCAACCTTTGTGGGAGCTTGGTTTCCCTTTTAGAAATTGGTATTCAGAACGGAGGGAAATATAAAACCGGCCCGGGGCGGTTTTCTTAATTTGAAGAAATTTGGTGAAGTTTCCTATGTCTAAGGGGACTCGAAAAAAACAGAATAAAACTCCTAAAGATAATATCGAGCCAAAAGAGTTAGGAGTAAGCTGGCTCGGACATATACAAAAATATTGACACAAGGCCAAAATGATGTTCGGGATGGGGAACCTCAGGCCCATTTTCACTTGATCTAGGCTAAAGCTTAAGTATCCTTCAGGAGGCCTATGAGCCCGGTCCCTACGACGCGGGAGCAATAAGTCATAATTATCAGGCATGCCTGACCTGTCCCTAATAGTTGGGCCTATGTCTGGACTAAGGTGGGAGGCTAGGATTTGGAACCAATGTTTGCCTTCCGATCTTAGTCGGGCTTCATCAGTTTTGAGGGCGTGAAGCCTTCGCATCTTAGCATCCCGAGTCTCGGCAGGACTCGGGTCGGCATCTGACCCTGAACAGGCAGAATGCTCGGATGCCTCGTGAGGGAGAGGAGATTCGATAAAAGCAACTATTTCCCGGACAGTATTTTTGTCCGAGGAAGACATCTTAATTTAATATTTAAAACAAAGAAACTTACAGAAGAAGTTGATTGATCGAAAAGTATAAAAGAGGAGCTCGATGGTTGACCGATCAGAAATGAAACGGGAATAGTGGCTCGGGTCGGGGTACCTCACGGAATTTTGACAGAGTAACGCCCACGCTGTAAAGGTGAAAAATGAAGTTTTTTTTACCGCCCATTTATAGGAGGATTGAATTGATCTTGACCGTCTCATGATAATCTTGATCAGCGGTCCGGGGTGAGCCGCGTCACTCAGGGAATCTCTCGGAAATTGTACCATCGCAAGATCTCTGCCGTCCAGAGAAAGCACACGACAAGGATCGAGATCCGGACCGTTCACAGAAAACACATTGTGATATATTACATTACACACAGGGTATATGGGGCTCGGGGTCCGGTCAGAGGACTATATGGTCTAAATTTCATACTTCTTTAGACCAGTAGGGGGAGGTACTATTGATGTCCCTAAAAAATATACGGGTCTAACCCGACCCGAGCCCAATAATCCATATTTTTGGAAATATACTTTGGGGTTCATTTAGTCTTATTTTATGAGAGGCCTAGTCTGAAATGGCCCTGGTAGGGAACAAGATCGAAATCATGAATACATGGGCTTGAACCCTAACTGGTATGGTTGGAGCCCGACCCGAGCCCAAGAAGGGTCCAATATCTAGAACCTTCCACTAATCTCGAGCACATAAAGATCATCAACAGATAAAGATAATATCTTATGAATCCAATATTTGATATTATCTTCAAATTGATATTAGAATCCTACTTGGTCAGGGCTCTTACCCGAGTAGAGTCCTGCTCTAACACATGTTCTACCTTGACAAGGTAACCTACCCCTCCAAACCCCTATAAATACAGGTATGGTTCATGATTTATGAAATCATCTTTGATATTCACCTCTTGCTCACACACTCACGCACGCATATTCTCTTGTTCTTCTTATAGTCACGCTCTTTTACTTTCGAGCACTGACTTAGGCATCGGATGGGTCACGCCGAAACACCTTCGGCGCCCTCTAACTTGGCTTCTGTCTGTGCAGAAATCCATCGTGCCCGACCCGACCCCGTTTTGTGAAGATTTGGAGATTCGCTCTACCATACCGAATCCGGAGGAAAAAAATCGACATCATCAATATGGATAAAGTAAATAAAAAAATATTTTGTAAAATATGACAATGGAAATTGGAGAGTGGGGATCCGTTCTCTTTCAATAAGAATAATGCTAAAATTATAACTAATATATCGTATAACGATATTTATACAATTATGTCGTAGGGATTCAATTCGGATCACCTACTAATAAACTTATTGAACATGCAATTAAAGATAAACCTAAATCAACAATCAAAGCAACGGAACAAAAATGAGTTTTAAAAGCAAATCAGCGGAAAACAACCGCCACTAAAACCAAACAAAATAGTTTGTTATACAACCATATCGAAATATTGTATCAAAACCCTGAAACTAAAACACCTGTAGAATTCAGAAAACCCACTGAATCTGCTCTCAGCCATGTCTCGAACCACCAGTCTCGTCCAACCTGAGTCATGTCTCGTCGAATGGGATGATCTAAGAAAATAACAACATAGACGTGAGCGAACTACGCTCAGAACGTAAAATACGAGTATACAAACCTAATATGATACATGCAAATGACAGGGTACTGGTCATTCTCAAGTCCTGCTCAGTCTAGGCGTCAATGAGTGTGTAATATCATCTTGAGTCAACTCCGTTGGGTACATTCCCACACTCGTCGAGGATCACTATAACATCATTCTTTGTCATCACGACGTCTCTCGGTGTCCGACAATATAACAAGGATGTAGGGCTGAGCGACCCTAATCAAATGGCTATCTCGAAGGAGATTCGGCTTAACATGAATATTCACATGCAACATAATATATAAAGCAATAAAACATGGATCGTGGCACATAAAATGCAACATATATAAGCATGCATAATCGCTGACAATCTCAGTCAGTACTTACGTACCTTAGAAAGGCAGTCCTAGCAATATCAGTCTAGGGTCCAAGGCTACAAGCCAATAATTATAAAGTCATTACCGCTGGTCTAAAAAATCCTTAAGCTAATAGATACTCTGTATTACTACTGGGGATCTCGGACTATCTGCGTCCGTCGTCAGCCCTTTGCTGTCGAAGGCTTGGCAAATGAAAATGTGGTTGGAATGTCCTATTTATAGGCGACGATCGGAAGCTCTGATCTCCACTTCGGATCTTCTGATCTTATTCATGCATCGACGTGTCTAAAACCTCTTGACACCTAAGTGGCTTGTTGAGTTCCGACCTTCCGAACTACCACGTGTCACTGTGTGGTTGACACCACACTAATTGCATGGTCTAACTCTGATCGGACGTTTCGATCATGGTTCGGATCTTCCGAACTACATCCTTAGCCTCCGAACTTAAATAGGGCCTCCGAACTAATTCGGATCTTTCGGTCTCTGTTCAAATCTTCCGAACTGCTTTGTTTCCGAACTAAACTAAGTCACTCTTCGGTGCTTCCGATCTGGAGTTCGGATCTTTCGAACTACTTGGTGGTTCCGAAGTCATGTTTTCCCATTTATGATCCGATCAAACACTTGACTAATTAAGATTATGGTCCTTTAACCATACTGTCATTATATTTTCGAAAAATAGGGTACGAGTTACTAAATACATTTTGATAATTTTCTATTATATCATCAAATTTTCATAATCGTTACATTTTGCATTCAATAAATCATGAAATTTGATAAATTAATTTTTTTGTATTGAATTTTGTATGATAAAAAAATTGTTGTACAAGTTTCGTTGTAAATGTAACATTACTCATTCAATAATTAGATGCATATTTTAGTGTCTAGTCTACAATACATTTTTGTTAGATTTCCGTTGCATGTTCATAGAGAAACGGAGATAAAGGTCAATAAGATTTCAAACTTGAAATTTTGCGATAAACCCCAACCTAATTAGAAACCTTAATCAAATCAAGAAACTTGAATAATTAACAAGGATGAAAACCAGCAATATTTCTTCATTTCTTGAAAATTAAATTTTCTAAGTGGGGTGGGTGCACTATCCCAAATGGAGCTGCAGCTCTCATGTGTATTGCTAACAACGAGATTAATGAATATTGTTGCCTTCACAAGAAGCATATTTTTTAGCAGGAACGAATTGAAGTAGAATGATAGCCTCACTCCTGCGTCTGACATGCTACTCCTTGTTCCTTGAAGATCTGTCTTTCCTGTGTCCGCCGAGAATCCGAGAAATCTGAAGACCTCGACTGAATGCTTGGTTGAATAACATTCGAGTTTGGAATTCTGATACGAAGGGAAACCATGCAAGAAAGGCCACCGGCGTAAATAAAAGCAAACCCATCAATATTTCATAGCCACGGGCGAGTGTTCTAACCGATCCCCAGAATCCAGCTCTTTGAACAACTGGTTTGCATGCTTGAGCAATCTGGTAAAACATACAATTATATCGTTAATTCTTAGCAAAACTTGATTTTGAGCCCTGAGGGGTAATTTGGGCGGCATCTGATGGCACACACCACAGGATTGTTTATTTTATTGCAAACAAAATGAGCCACTCGAGCTTTTTCAACTGAGAAAGTATTATTCGATCACAACTCAAGTTGAGCTACAGCATATTCAAATATATTTTCCAACCGAATTACCGTATTCTGCAGCACATAACCTTAAATGTAATTATCGGATCACCTATTTGATTTTAGAAGAATTCACGAGCTCGAGAAAATTTCCAAACCTTCTCATGATAGAGTTGGATAATTAAGTTCAAACTAAACAACTAGATCTAAAATTTGAACTTTAGTTCGAACCAACTAGAAAGTTCGATCAAAGAGAATTATATATCACTGCCTCCATGGCCAGAAAACAGCTTCTGGAGCGAGTTACGTACAAAAACAAAGCCATAAGAAGGTAATTGTAAATGCTAGAGGATGAAAAAATCACTAACCAGAAGTAAGCCCCAACCAGTTGGCAGGAAGCCAAGAACGCAAACCACGATATCTTTCGGTGTCATGTGTGGGAGAGCTATTAAAATAGCAAGAATCGAGATAAATGTGATGAAGATCAGACCCTTGATAAGCCGGAAAACGAGTTGAAATTCTGCACTGAATTTCCTCCGTCCGACAGATATTGTCTGAAGAAAAAGAAAAAATGTGTTGTAAAAATTACACATAACACACGTTCAGCTGGTTAAAAAATCCATATCTGGTGTGTTCTGTTTAGAGCACTTTGTGGACCGCTGGTCCACCTCTTGTATTGAATTTCCCAATTTTAATATTAATATATATGTTTCTTATAAAAATAAAAAAAAATCCATATCTTAACCAAAAGATCCCATTGAAAGCTGTTGAAATGCTCACGACACTTTAACTCTAATATGATATAAACCATTAAAAAATACTTTTATAAAGATTAGCAAATATAAACTTAAACAAAATATAACACAAACACTGAACACTTTGTAAAAGCTTGGCAAAATAATCCACTCTTGTTGCAGCATGTATCCAGTTCAAGGGAAAGTAGATAATACTTGAAACTATAAGACATTTGTGAAGGTGCACCGGAAATACGAATTCTATCATCAAACAGTATATTCTCACCTTCATGACAAAGAGAATTAGGAAGATCACAAGCCATGACATGCCATACACCTGGACAATGGAGATATATTTATTCATTCAAATTTCTAAAAGACTACCCTTCACAAAATCGAAGGGGAAAATTAGAGGTTGTGAAAGAATTTGAAGTCACCATACCAATATGCTTTTTGTGTTCTTGGTGATATGCAAGTGATAAACTAGTCCATACTGATAAATAAAAAACCGCAAGGATAATATAATCTCAGCAACAATGCCACGTTTTCCAGAATGACGAAGATGATCTTGTTCCTCCTCCCACCATGATTCCCAACTTTTCTCTGGAGGAACACCAATACCTCCTCTGTTACTAATCCACTTGTTCCAATCAGTCCAGTCATCAACTATCTTTTGCCATTCAAACCCCGAAGGATTGAAGAGGAAGGGGGCAAAAAGCCAAGTGCCCACCATAAACCACATAGATACGGTGATTAAGATATATGCAACAGCACCTCTGTAAGTCTGGCCAAAAATTTGATAAACAAGAAGCAGAATCATTAGCTCGAGCCCTTTGACAAAGTGGCTACGAGAGTAGAGTCGATAATTATCAGCAAATTTTGCATGGAACACCACAAATCCACGACCTGTGGGCCTATATTTTGCACCACCGTGAAGTAATGTCCTTCCATAGTAATGGGTCTTTGTCCCAAGAGAAAAGGTGAAAAAAACTGGTGCCAACTGTAACTGCATCAGAATGAACTCACTTAACGCAGTTCGAAAACCCTTTTCCAAGCCAATTTCCATCATCATGGGGAGAGCCATGAGAAATCCAATTTGCACAAATGACTGAGAGGCAAGAGCAACTTGAAGAGGTTTGTAGTCTCGAATTGAAGGCAAGTTACTCAGCCCTTTTTCTAGTCCACTAAGAACAAGATAAAGGCGGCCATAGAGAAACACATACACAGTGAGCACCGTAATCTGCCATAAGAAACATAAAACTGTCACAAATTACCACTAGAAAATTAAATAACCGCAATTTCGAGCGACATTTTGATGTCACATACCAAAGTACTGAAGTAGAAACCAATGGTCGTGAAGTAGCAAGATAACATTCTAAAATAGTCAAAACGATGGCCCAGCCTATATAAATCCCGACTCAAAGTTTGTTCTCCATTTCCGTTCGCGATTTTTGCCTCAAATAAAGAAATCTGGTTAAGACCGACATCTCTCCCTTTACCAACTTGTATGTACTCATGGTGTGTCACATTGCCTTCACGAAGTGTAGAATTAAAACCTGCATTTTTTTATATGTATATAAGAGGGTGTCAAATCACTGTCAACACCAAAAGGTTACAAATTTGAAGTTGTGCTGAACATACCGGCAAAGATGTCCTCACTCAGGTTAATAATCTTGGAGGCTTTGCTGACCCCACCTCTAGTAAGGTGAAATAGCCTATCAAAAACATCAGGATGACCGTAGTGGAACCGAACCCTGTATAAACATGGAAATGTCAAGTATAAAATGCTCAATAATTTTTTTATATGAAACGAAATTATATTGATAAAGATATAAATGATATTAATTACAAAAAATAGATAAGAGGTCCTCGCTAGGTAAGGTAAAAACCAGAGTATCTTATCATATGTTAAACTCCAATCCCTATACAAATCAGTAAACGAAAAAATTGTGAACTCCACATTCTCGAATCCAGCATGGAACCCAAAATTTTATCTTGTGCCAACAATCTTCAACCAAGGCATCGTCACTGTCAAGAATCCTCCTATTCTTCTTCAACCAAAGTAGCCAACATATACAATGGACTACACCACCACCCATAAAATTCTACCCCTCCAACCCAGATCACGACCAAGATATGCTACAATAAATCCCTAATTGATCTTGGTGATACCCAAGGCAAGCCCAACTCTGCTAAAGCTTTGAACCAAAGGAAACTCGTAAAACGATAATGAATGGGCAAATGGTCTCGCGTCTCCACCTCTTGCCTATATACAACACGCCAACTTAGGCTAAGAGAACAAGCGGGATACCTCTTTTGCATCATATTGTAAGTTGGTAGTTTTCCAAGCATAACCGTCCACGAGAACACTTGAAACTTGGAACGGAATCAGTGTTTCCAAATAGTATGATAAAGAGGAAATGAGGGAAAAGTATTTTCCGGAAAGAAATATTTCACTGAAAAGTCCCGAGGAATCCCGAACTCACTTCGTAATAATTCATACCATCGTCTCCTTGAATCAAACTTACCCAGTCCAGGGACCCTAGCAAAACACTCAAGTCAATCACATCGTCATCCCTAATGACCCGGCAAAAGTGCAGATCCCATGATCGAATGGAAAAGTTGGATGATGGATTGGAAAGAAAAAGGTGAGAGAGGCTAATTAAGAGCCACAAATATCTGGAATAATGATGGAAAAGTTCCTGAAAAGAGGATCCACCATCACCCGTCCTCCCAAAACCTGATCTTGTTTATCACAACACCCGTTGACTGAAGAAAAATCTGATATCTTCGAAATAAATTTCCAAGGACTCCTACAAATATCACACCTAGCTACACTCGCATCCTTGTCCATTATCCTGTAAACTATATTTTTACAAATGACAATCTTTTTCCATAATGACTCCCTCTCACTAGAAAATCCCCACCACCATTTCCCAAAAAGCGCCAAGTTCCTCAGATAGATGTATTGAAGCCCCCTCTTTACGTTGTCCAATTGACAAATGTGCTCCCCATCTGGCCATCCCACAAAAAAAAACCTCTCATAATCTTCTCCATGGCTTCCACAAGTGACAAATGTGCTCCCCCCCATCTGGCCATCCCACAAAAAAACCTCTCATAATCTTTTCCATGGTTTCCACAACCGTCCAAAGAATCTTAAATAAAGGTATAAAATAAGTTGGTTAAGTATTCAGCATTGCTGAAATCAGAGTTAATCTACCCCTCTTGATAGAAATGTTTTCTTCCAACTCGCTAACTTCTTGGACATCTTGAAAAGTATTGGCTCCCAAAAACAGGCTTTTTATGGATTCTCACCTAATGGAACCCCTAGATATCTAATGGGTCAAGGCCCTGTCCCACAACCAATTTCTCTAGCTAACGACGATCCCACTTTCTCTTCTTCACGATTAAGCCCCATTAAAGCGCATTTATCCAAATTGATCTTCGACCGTGACATCCAGGGTTGTAAATGGCAGTAGGCGGTGGCGGGTTAGTCAGTGACTGCCTACTGCCTCGTCCGTGAATTTTTTCCTCTTTTTTGTACATAATTATATATAATCATGCAATATATGCATATATTAAATATAAGTAATTGAGTCGGCTATTACGTTTTGAATAGAAAATGTATATTGTATTATTAATAAGGTTTTTTGAATTTTTGTTAACTTTTGCCGCCTCGCCCGCCTGCCTCACCTTTGACAGCCTATAAAACTGCCTAAGGCTAAGGCGGGGCGGGGCGGTCGGGCCGCCATTTAGAACACTGGTGACATCTCAGAAAATGAATGCAAAGTCTCCACCAAAAAATTTAAATGACTATCATTCTTTACAAAGAACAGAGCATCATCCGCAAACTGAATATGCGATATCTCAACCCCGTCTCCACCCATCTCCCAACCTCGGACGAGATCCATTGCCTTTCGCATTGTCGATCAATCTATCCATCACATTTACTACGTAGTTAAACTGGGAAAGGGAGAGCGGATCTTTTTGTCATTTTTCACCCTTGAATTTGCCCTCGGTCAACCAGCGGATCTTTTTGTCATTTTTCACCCTTGAATTTGCCCTCGGTCAACCATTGATGAAAATCAAGAAAGACATACTTGAAGGCACTTCTTAACACATCTTCTCCAGTGTTCCCCAACAACCCTCTAAAGTAACACAAAATCTGATAAACAC
Source organism: Henckelia pumila (assembly GCF_033568475.1). NCBI lineage: Eukaryota > Viridiplantae > Streptophyta > Magnoliopsida > Lamiales > Gesneriaceae > Henckelia > Henckelia pumila. The sequence continues at coordinate 16,423,460 of NC_133121.1, forward strand.
CAATTGTCATTGTCATAAGCCTTCTCAAAATCAACCTTAAAGACCCCCGTCCACTCTTTTTCTTAAACCTAAATTCCTCCACTAGCTCATTTGCAATAAGACAACAATTTAGAATATACCTTCTTCCTTCAATAAACACTCCAAGACTATGCCATTGTGAGAGACATTACCTTCTTTAATCTCGAGGACAATACTTTTGAGATAATCTTGTAAAGGCAAGTAACCAAGCTGATAGGACAAAAGTCTGTCATTTGAACAGATTCTTGTTTTTTTTGCTATCAAGTATATGTATTTCGTTGGAGCATTGATAATTCCCCCCTCAAAAAATTCATCGAAAACCTTCAGCAAATCCCCCTATAAATTATAATGTCCCAACACTCTTGGTTAATTGCCATCTTGAACCCATCTAGTCCTAGTGTTTTTGCCCCCATTGAATAGTGTATTATCCACTTCCACCACTAGCAACAACCTCGCATGCTCACCCTCGAATAGTGTATTATCCAAAACACCTGGCTTATCAATCGATGTTTAAGTGTACATCACTTCAAACGACACCGTCTATAGTACAAAAGGCCCCGTTTTGCAGCACATGGACAAACAGATGCACGATGGCTAACGGTACATGGAGTGGAACAAGGTGCAGCACCAATCATAAGTGTCTTCCTCCTTAACACCACGTTTTAACAGACCCCAACGGTCAGCACACAGGCAACAGAATCATAGTGGTCAGGTTCGCCACACATGAAACAACGGAGGCATAGGTGGTTTGGTAGACGGGCCACGAGAGAACATAAAAGAATGGGCGTGCGTCAGAAGGTCCTGAAGCGGTGTTGGGCGGGCTTGGTTGAATGGCAGGTGGAGGAAACCATTCCAGTAATTCATAGGGAGTCTTGAACTTGAAGGCCGATTCCCGACAACGATCATTGTTACCGTGAGGTGCCGTGACGGCTCGGTGTGCGTAATCACAGACTGTGGAGGTGTAGAAACGGATTTTCATCATCACCTCCACCATCCGTCGAGATGTGTGTCTTGTACAATTCAGCTACTTCTTGTCGAAAAGAGTCACTTCTTCCACAAGCGTCGGTAGCAAATCAAAGTTGGTCACGATATGACGTCGAGGAGGAATGATTGGAGAAAAAATTGGGCAGAATCGTTGGCTCTGACACCAACTGGTGTGAATCAAACTATCAAAGTATCATAAACGCCAGACTTGAGAGAATTTATCAAAATTGTTCAAAAATAAAGCTAACGAATTAATTAAATAACAAAGCTCATCCTAGTCTTTCATCTTCCTGATAAAAACAAAGAAAGAGTTTCGATCTTATGAAATGGATAAACTTAATCTCCTCCTAAAGATAAGAGCATGATTTGAAACTAAAGAAAAGATTATGACATAATCAACCTTCCGTTTCAACATAATGAACCAACTATTAAGTAATAAATAATTAATGCAAGCTTTAACATAATGAACCAACTATTAAGAAATAAATAATTAATGCAAGCTTTAAATTAATCAGGTACTCCGGGATCGCTAGACCAAAAGACGTCATCAATTTTTTTTGAACCCAATATTCACTATCTCACTCACAACTAACACACATGACCCTCAAATGTAGCCTCAACTACCTAATGTTGCCTACCTCATACAATGACTTAGTCTTCAGACATAGCACAAGGTGCTAAGAAAAATTAACCAAAAAAATGCAGTACAACCAGATTAACAATAAAGAATTTATTCTTGGCCACCCACCCAGAAATGCATATGTGAAAAAATGATTATCAGCTGAAAGAGTAAGTTGGAGAGGGAAAACTTACTTCAGAGGGTTGGCCAACAATCTCTGACCAATAGTGACAAAACTTGTCTCTTGATTTGACATGAACCAAGCAAGAGAAGAAACACTGCACAGATAATATAAGATGCCAAGTTTACAGTAAAGCAACAAGTCACCGAAAACCCAGGAAAAGCTGATGAACATCAAGTGCTCACCTTCCTGTAAAGATATGTTCCCTCAAACCAAGAATTGATGGGTATCTCACACCATCGTGCTTTTTAAGAAATTCTTGAAGCAAATTTCTCATCTTCAGAGCTTCTTCCATGTAGTTATCCTAAATATGGGTATCGGATTATGGATTCAGGACTCAGAAAAAGACAATAGTCTAAATGAGTAAAAGCGTTCTATACCTGATTCATATCAATTGTTTGTAAGCCTTCTCCACGCGTAAAAATAATGGCATGATTCTGATTTTCAGGCTTTCCCTCACCCAAAATAGCAGGCCCCGGCAGTTTAATGCGATAGATTATCTGAAACATTTCAATCAATGGAAAGCCATCAATAGTTTACTATAAACTATGTCAAAGAACCAAAAAATAAAGTGAGTACACCAACTCCTGTAAGTTTTCAAAAAATTACCCCTTATATATCTAGGTTCCGTGGTGCTCAATGATGAGTGTGAAGAAAATGCTACGTGTAAGTAATCATAACTCCAGGCATCCTCCCCAAGGGGAATATCTCAGTCACTAATTTTAACAACACAAATACTTAGGGTCCATTTGGACAAGTACTAATAAAACTGTTTTTTTTAAAAAAAAAAATTAAAAATTTTTAAAAGTCATTTTAAAAATAAATGTGTTTGGACAATTGTTCTACAAAAACGTTTTTACGATTAAAAAGTAGTATGTTTTGTTTTCCATTGTTACTTTCAATTCTAAAAACATTAAAAAACATTTCTCAAATGTTCTCTAAAAACTATACTCGAAGAACACGTTTTTAAAAATATTTTTAAAAAACGTTTGACAAAAATCTTGTCCAAACACGTACTTTTTAAGTTTTTTTCCCTTGTAGAATATTAAAAACGTTTTTAAAGTACTGTCATATTTGGAGGTGCTTCTACTTCCGTTATCTTTTACCTGATCCAGATTCTGACCTAGCTCTGAAGCATTTGATTGTGGCAAACCAGCCTTCACTAGAATGGAATAGTACACTTTGTCATTAACCTTTTTAGACCTGTCTTTACTAGGTGCTGCTTCAACTTCATCGATATATGCTACTCGAAGAGAGGGATAACTGTTCGAAGAAACACATATTAGGCTACAGATTAGAAGGCAGTAACCTTTAAAGTTCTAGCACTTACGTCGTCATTAGTTTCAAAATATCTTGCGCACGAGCATCACCAGATCGCTTGTGAATACCATATGACTGGCACGACACAACATATGTGAACTTCATGTCAGCCACAGCCTGACATTGGGTCCATAGAGACCTCTCTCCCTTCATTTGATCCTCATTCAACTCAATGGCCTTGTACCCGTCCATTAAATCTGTCCTTGTAGTTAAACATAACTTATAGTGCTACCGTCGTTTGTACTAGATGTGAACGTATGCAGCAATATATATATGTGTATATATATATACATATACAGTTCTGATACCACATACCCTAGTGTTTAGGATTTTCGTGAGCGCTGGTGGGTTTTAGTGGTCGCTCACGAAAATTCTACACACTAGTGTGCATAGTATCAAAATTATATATATATATATATATACACACACGTGCGCGCTAATTGTTCACCCAAAGACACAAGGGAACAGAGAAAGTACCATCATCCTTAGCCATATCCAGGAATGCTTGAAGTTCCAGTGCTTTGCGGTAATACATCATTCCTCTTACTGTCACAATTAAGATCGACAACAATCCACAAAATCTAGATTCAATAGTTGACATAATGATAATGACAAACAACAAAGATGTATCAGATACTGTTTCTGACATGAATAAACTAACTTAATTGACAGTTGGCACTCTTAAAGCACACAATGTAAAGTTTCGGGTATGCAAACTAAAAACTGGAGTAAGTGAACCAAAGATGTAACTGTTCTGTGTTGATCAAAAGCATCCAGTAGTACATAAGGTGACCGAAGCACTGATGAGTTGATAGAGAATTAGAGATAAGTGACTCCAATGGTGTAAAGTGTGGATGTGGAATGGACGAGGTATCAATGTGATTAATAAGGCAGTGTCATTGTGAACCATTCATTAGCAATTTGTATCTATGTCAGAGGAAATTCAGTGGCATTGAGGACTCACCTTATGTACTACTGGATGCTTTTGATCAACACAGAACAGTTACATGTGTTGAAGCTCAAATATTCAAATAGATAGGATATATCAATATTCGAATTTGATTAGGTCTATAGTAGGATAAGAGTCTTTGTACAGGTAAACTAGGAGTATTTGTTCTAGTGAACTAGGGATATAGAATTATATAAATAAGTGTCTATAAATTAGTGTCTTGTACTCTTCATTTCTACCACTAATAAATCTATTCTTCTCAGTCTATATTTTTCCGTCTTTTAACTACATGTTATGAATGTGGGATGGATAAAAATAAAAAATTCCAATAAATCACATACCGGTTCTGGTCAGCGTCTGGCCCCTATACGAAGCCCAAAGGCATAGTTGATCTTCTAATTCATCTGATCCTCTAAGTTCTTCTTCATTGCTACACTTAACACGCTCAAGAAAATTGTTCCATTCATCTGCATACATTAGATACAAATTTAGTACTTTAGAACAAATACAATGTTCGAAAAATACGAAGTACAGACCTGGAAAAATTTTCTGCAAGTAGAAGAGGATAGAAACCCCATCTTCATTCGGTACTTCCAGCTCAGGCAATGAGAAGAGAACCTCCTCAGTGTAATATGGTGTCAAAACACTGCATATGGGAATGATAATCTAAAATTATAGTCCCCAATAATATGGGCATACATAATGCTTTCAAATTTTGAATTGATTAGGAAGAGACAGGAAATGTGACAAACAATAACTAGACAGGTGAAACCACGATCTTCTATAGACAGTCCAACCAAAATAAAATTGAAGTAGAGAAACAAATATGGCTTGAATCACCAAAAGCTAGTTGAGTACCTACCTTACAACTTAATCAACTCTAAGGAATGGTATATAGTCATATTTAGAAATAGAAACCAAAACACATGAAAGTTTGGTTTCACTAACCATATGATGTCTCGTGATTATTTCGTAAACCTCGAAAATACCCTAATATCGATATAATGCTCTTGCATAATTATTTGTTAACACATTATGGGTGAGGTCTCTAGAAAATGTTTCTTTCCGGTGAAGGAAAATGTTTTTCTAGTGAAGAATTTGTTCATCCAAGCCTCTATCATTGAAAATGTATACCATGCTTGTTACCCCATATATTAGACTCTTAACTGCATTTGCAGAAAACATGTGTGTGAACACATTCCCTGTGAACAGCATACAATTTTATGTCAGCAGTCATAAGTGGGCAAATATCTCCATATTCAAGAGTGGAAAAATGAGGAAGTGCCAGATGTAAAAGGGGTATTGGTGGTGCAATGGACAAGTAACCTTTCAAACAGGTCATTTAATGGTGCCTTGGCTGGATCTAATTAGTGGCACAAACAGACTATCAGAAAAAGCAGATTAAAAAAAAAAAAAAAAAACTCACGAGAAGGATAACATATTGCGAACTTTAGGAGCCACAGGCATGTCCATAAACAAGGAATTTGAGAAGAAGGAAATTCGCCTTCTAGCTTCTAAGTTTGATGGCACATCCATTGCAGATTCTTTCACAGTCAACAACAAATACAATCTCTTGACCTGGTCCAAACAAAGAGGTAAAATGATGGATGTATGAGAGTCAACGTTGAGCAGCAAAAACATTACATTATTTTTAATTTACCTTCTCTTTCCAAGCTTCTGTTTCAGGAATTGGAAATTGGATGGCCCCAGCTTGAGCAAATAGCTGATATTGTTGCTCAAGAGGGACCGTTCCTTCATGTCCTGATGCACCGAGGATTGAATCTAACAAACTATATTTGAAAGTAAAATAAAATAAGAGAATTTCATTAAGAACTCAAAGCTGAATTATTGTTTTGGTACTGAAAAACACATACTTGGATAGATCCTCCAACATTATATCTCGTGCAACTACTTCCAGCATATCCTGGAAAAGGATGACAACTTTCTCCCTCTCGTTCTTATCATTGTCTAACTGAAAAAAAAAGAAAAAAGGTTACTTTAGTATAATCTTCATATAACCAGATTAACAGCAACAGAATGAGAGATGCTACGACGAATATTTACCAAGTATTTTACAAGCTTAACAAAGAGATCATAGAGATTTGGAAGAGCACTCAGTGTGTATTCAGTTAACAGAGCATCATCCGCTATATGTTTGTCAACTTCAGAAAAAATGTAATCAATAACCCTGAAAAATATATTGGACATCAAATGTGTCAGTATATATCGTAGTTTACTGAACTATGAAACATAGGAATTAAGAATTCCAATTTTATTCATGACAAAGAACCTCGTTACAACTTACTTTTAGAGAACTTCTATCCTATTAAGAATCCCTAATTACAGAATATAATTTTTATTTAAATTAAAATCTAAATGAGATCCTATCTCAACTACTAGACAAATATCTAAAATTTACTATTCAACATATATACTGGGATTTCAAAAGCAATTAAATAAATACTTACACTGTTTCTCGATCACCATGAACTAAAAATTTAATGATGTTCCTAAATGAAGCATAGCACTCGCGAACAGCAGAATCCATGAAATCATCAGATGTAATCCTCTTTTTAAGCTCACTGTCTTTGCCATTACTATCCTTAGCCATGTCTACTGCAATTGGAATCTGTTTGATATAACAAAATCAGCAAGAAAAGAAATTTAATACAATATCACAAATTCTGGTATCAACTGTCGACCTCTATACAGAGAAATGTTCAATCAAAACTAGGATTTATCCCCACAGAAACTACAGAATTAAGCACCAAGGTGACCATAATTTCAATTGTGTCAACACTTCAGATATCATTTAAATATATTTGCGAAGTTAGGGGTGCGGGGTGCAGACAGATCAAGCTGGCTCAATAGATTTCCAAGCTCAATCAAATACTATTCGATTCACATCCAAAATTATGAAATTCAAAATGAGCTTGAACATGTTTGAATATTTTCCAAACCAGATTTGAACATGAATTAACCTATTTTATAACTCACAAACTTTACTATTTAAATCGATACTTTACAAACATACTAAAACTTACACAAACTCAGAGCTTGAGCTGAATAGAACTCGGATTAAATCAAAAACTGATAAAGCTCGATTCAAAATTATGTAGAGCTGATCTCAAGCATAAAATAGTTCATTTTTCAAGCTAAGACCCGAGCTTCAAACAGGCTGAAAAATAGAGCTTGAGCACAGATATGAAAAAACGCTCATATTTGACTCAATTCAAATTGTTTGCATCCTTAATATAGAGCCCCCCTTTACTACAAAGTTTATAATTGCTTCCTTAAACTAGATCTAGACACTAGGAAAACAAATAGTTCCATCCCTACGTTGTTCATGTCGTGCTAAATTTGAAAATGTATAATTATGAAAAAGGGGATCACTTGGGAATAATATGAAAAAGACCAACCATAGTTTGTAAAACACATAAAGATCTCATAAAAAAGAAAAGGAAAAAAGGGAACCATGCTTGCAAGCAAAAATGGTGGCCACTGCATGACTTCCAAATCACGATCAGCCCAATATGGAACAAGCAACAAATCCATTTCCCTAAGAACAAAATTTAAGTTAAACAATGTTGAACAACGGTCCGCGTTTCTCCATTTCTGTTCCAAAACTAGACAGGAAGACACAATCAAGGACAGATTCAGACAGTGATCACCTATTGCTTATAAGATCCTCTTCTCTGAAACTTGAGATTATTTTGTTCCACAACTGAGCAAACCTTGCAGCCCCTTTCTCCTTGCTAGATGGGATCTGGGACAAAGGTATCCAGAAAAACAAATTCAAATTCAAGTTAATTCATGCATTTTATCGTTTCAATTCCCAATATATCATGTAGTCAGTATTAATGCTATGAAACACCCTCATATTTACCATTTCAAACTTGCGGGAGAAGGTGGCCTTCAACCCTTTCCTCTTTACAGTTTCATCTTTCTCCTCAGGGATTAAACAGGTATTAAAAGCACCAGGCAATGACAGAAATCGAGATCTAAGCATTCCTAAGGTCCGAATCTGAAAACAAATGGAGAGAACTGATTGATCCCAGGAAAAAAGTCAGTGATCTGACAGCATGACATGAGTCTGAGTCATGTTAAACATTAATTCCTCCGTAGATTTTATTTCTCCAGATGTTACTGACTTAAAGCCAACACAGAAAAACCATAAGCTAAAAGATATTTGGAAATGCTTGTTTGCATGGCAAACCAAAAACAACAGCTGAAAATCTTCTTGCCAATGAATAATGTTGGCATGTATTAATTCCATCAACGCTAACAAATGGCAAAAGGACGCTACCACTTTTAAATAATTTCGTCAAAATGATAGTAAGAAAATTCCAGTTACCTCTCCAAGGCGACGAAATGCACCATACACACCCCCAAAAAGAGTAGAGTATATTGCATACCAGATCTGGGTATCCATGAAATAAACCTGGAAGGGAAGAAGATACTAAAAGGCTGTTTTCTTAAGGAAAAAAGAACCACTACGTAGGCAGGGCCTCGAATCAAAAATAAAATAATATTAACATGGAAAAACCATAAACTGAAAATAATGGATCATTCGTACAAGCATAACAGGGGCCCAGAGCGCAACGACAACACCAATGTTACTCTTAGCTGCACATCACAAGCATTTAAAAAGTCAATAAATTTAATGCCATGTATGTACCAATGTTTCATACATTAAGATTCCAGTGAGAGATGAGTGTAACTCCAGCACAGTCATGCTGACTACCTTGAGGGAAAAACTCATGCCATTGATAACCTGATACATGCACACTCATAATGGTCTTTGTTGGACCCACCAGAGGCTTTATCTGCAACAAGTTTCAGGAAGTGAAAAACATGATGAAAAAGGATAAAAGAAAGTAGGAACTGGATAAATAATGCTCAGTTTGTCAGAAATTCTGGACTGACTATTGTTCAAACTTCAAAACATATTTGATACCCAAATTGAACATGTATTGGTAAATGGAAACATATGCACCTCTATATAATAACTGAAAGCCAACTTGGTAACGATAAGAAGAACCCAGAAAAATGTGTACCTGAAAAATCAAAGTTAATGTATGCAAATACTAAAATGAGATAATTCTGCAAAACCATAGAATTGTATCTGAAGTTTTACTTGAAGAGAGAAAAAGTGCTTTCATGCATTCCCCTTCCAACATAGAGCCGGGGCTGTGAAATATTTAAATCGAAACATAAAAATTAAGACCTCCATATGTTGATCAAAGAGCTTGCACATATAAAAAATCAGTCGCTTACCTGTGACCACCACATCATGAGCATGACAATTTTGTAATTGGAACTCTCCAGGAATCGACGGATGAAGGGAAAAAGAAATAGAATGGCAGCGACCATATTCGGTGATAAATAAATAACGACAGCCAAGATAAACAACGAAGGAGAACTTGAGCTTTTGCCAAACCAACTTTTGATTGTTTGCGCAAATCCAGGAGGATTATCCCATGTATAAGAATAAGTAACAGAGAATATAACAACCCATGCCGCAGCGGACACAACCTTTAAGATATATCGTAATTTGACATGGAAGGACATGCTGCGTCTGGCTTTCCAACTCAGAATTACATCAAGGATCGCTACAACAGTAAATGAATGGATACCATAAGAAAAAGGAAGACGATTAGTTTCTAATAATCTCAATTTCACAGACTTGTACTCGACAACATCAATAATGCATGCACCAGTGGGTTATCACACTAAAGCTAAAGAATCTCTATCATACCTTGTCCAAGCTTCAAAATTGCAGCAGTAATAAATACGCTCAACACTTTCTTGAAAACACTACGATAAAAAATAGAACTTGGTTGTCCGGAGCCATTCCAAGCAAGAATTATCATGGCCTTGACAAATGAACATTTCCAACTTAAAAGTTAAACAGTACAATAATTGAATGAGTGAGAGCTTATAATAAAACTATGAAAGCATACCTGTAGACACAATATGAAGAAACTCCACATTCTATCAAAACTTCTAAAGACATGCCAGTATGATCGGATCTCAACAAAATTAACTTTTCCAACCCATCGATCTCCAGTAGGCCTACTATCCTATGTTTCACAAAAATCACATTGTCATAAACATAGGGAGGGTGCTTACAAGATACTTGCAGATGATATACAAATATACAAAAGAGCCGTTTCTCATGTGGAGATAGTGATAGTGGCAGATATTACACAAATACATATAATGAGCAATTTCTCATGTGGAGATAATGATAGAGGCAACAAGTGCATTGTCAAGGTTTAGCACTTCTCCAATCAAAGGTAAGTAAGCTGATCACTGAGTATATTTGGTGGGTAAATTTTCTACCAGACTTAGTATGGCTCCAAGGGCCTGGAAATGCCTTAGGCCTTGAGACTACTAGTTGTCAATAGATTTGAAAAATCCATTAGGTTAGATTAAAACTCGGAAGGAAGCGAAAGTTTTTGACCCACATCTCTTTTATCTATACATTCAATACCCATTGATCACAAAACTAAAGAAGACTGCTCCAGTCTACCCAAGAGAAACAAGTCACATATATGATCAATCAGTATTATTGCTTGAAATATTAATTTTGGACATACATATCTCTGATCTCCAACTTACTTGTGAGCGGGCGTGTTCAAATAAAAATACTAACTCTGAACATATCTTAAACGGATTCAATGGTATATGTTGTTCAGTTCCTTTAAAAAGTACTTAAATCCCACCCTGAACAAGTATAGAGAAGCCATTTCAACGGTATATGTTGTTCAGTTCCTTTAAAAAGTACTTAAATCCCACCCTGAACAAGTATAGAGAAGCCATCCCCCAAGCTGAATCAAAGAAATATGGATAAAAAAAACAGCTCTTCATCCACATGTCCAACTAGAACTCTCAAGCTTATAGTTACGCTTTTAAACATTTTCATGCTAAACAATTAAAAGCGTGAACGGTCTTCGATGAAACGTACCACATTTTTCTCATTCAGGAGCTGATCCATAGGCTTACAAAAAAAATCAGCATCTGCACGCATGGGCCAACCCAAGCGGAAACAATCTACAGACCTGGAATATATAAAGAATAAGTTATAATACGCAACCGACAAATAGAATTATGAAATAATAAATATTGTATTACCAAAAGTACTCATTCAAGTCATCATAGTTTCTCCATTGAGAATGTTTTGATTTTCCTTTTATGCTTCGTGCAGCTTCCTGAGAATTAAATAATTAACTAAAACTGCAGATAAAAAGTATCATGTTGTCTCACACAACAAACCAAAAAAAAGAACAATGATAGCTGGTAATACCAGCGCAATCACTTCATAAATAGGCGTAACAACTTTGTTTAGGAAAGCCTCTTCTTCTCCTCCATAGGCTGGCTTCACATTTTCACCTGTCATGGGACTAACATTTCCAGCTAGCACACTAAAAAGTTCAAAAGCCATCTGCCCAAAGTTTGCAAACCGAACAAATTATTAACTTCCAGTTAGGAAATGCATCACTAATGTGTTGCAAATTGAAAGGTGAGCCTGTTATCATAATGCTATTGCCATATGTGCCGACAAAGGAACATAATGTTTTTTAGTTGAAACAAGGAAAAATGCACAAAGACACGACAATAATATGTACATGAATTTACAAGCCCCAAAATCTGAGAAAATCTTAGAATGATATAGAAAATATACATGTGGAGAACGAGAATTGATCTTCTTTACTTTATTCTTAATTTAAGGATCAAAATAGCATTAACAGTTAAAACAATTCAATTATTAACTATCTTTCTGTCCATTCATTTCTCTATTTCCAAGCACCAGTAACGTAGAGATGATGATTAATTTTCTTCTTCAGTTTACATCATTCCTAACCTAAGCAGCGGAGTAACTCATACACCACAGCTAAAACTAGGAAAGTTTTAACTCATTCTGTTTAAGCTATATGTCAATTGAGCATCATCTCAGTGTTAATTCTCATTGGTTGTGAAATGAAATAAATATGTGAAACTTTACATGATGATAGATGTAGCAGAGGCACTCTGGCATGAATCTTAAATTCGCAGATTCTCAGTTTTAACTCATTCTGTTTAAGCTATATGTCAATTGAGCATCATCTCAGTGTTAATTCTCATTGGTTGTGAAATGAAATAAATATGTGAAACTTTACATGATGATAGATGTAGCAGAGGCACTCTGGCATGAATCTTAAATTCGCAGATTCTCCCCATATAAGAAGATAAAGTCCCATGTACAATAATTTACGCTGCTGTACTTCCTGTTGTATAGTCGGCAACCTACAATTACATACGACTAGCAACTATCAGACACCATAGCAAGTAGAATATACACATTTCATTCAAGTCAGTACATTGCTGTAATAGACCAGAAAACAGTGGTCGTGTCATGGGCAAGGGAGAAAATTTTCCCTTCAAGACAATGATAATCAAGGTCATTCTCATATCAAATAACATACTTGTGATTTATAATAAAAAGTCAAAACTTAAATAACTTAACATCAAGTATATGGATAGCAATAATTTCACACCTCCTTGGTTCTGTGATTCCAATTTTTGATATGAAACAGAAAAATAAAGACACAACTATACACTTACCAAAGGCTACTTTTACGATCCAAATACTTGCACCACTTCTTGTAGTTCTTGAAAAGCTTCTTCATTACTTCATTCAAAGCACGTTCATCCAACTAAATTGCATATTTACATGTCAGAGATTGTTTGCCACAAAAAAATAAGACAAAAGAGATCATTTCCAATATCTGAGGGTGGTTAAGATGAATACATTAAACTATAGCTGGATCAGAAGAAACAAAAGAACAACTTCTTTTGTAACATAAATGACATTCAGCTTCTTTAATTGCAATAGAACCATATCGATCATTTTTCCAGCAGGTAAAAGTTGCTCTCTACTCTTGAAAAACATCAAAGTTAAATAGGTATGTGTGAGTCAGATCCGCCACGCCGTGGTTAAGAGTAGTGTTCTAATTTTTCAACACTACATTTAGCTCCATTTCCATGTGGTCAGAAGTTTTGGTCAGTAGAATGGTGTTTAATTATGTTCTCAAAGCCCAAAAGTGGTCGTGGTGCAAATCCATGGTAATATCATTGGTCCATGTCCCACTAAGATACGTGATATTTTTCAGTGTATCATGAGGCCCCACTCTCTGGTCGCATAACAATCGAAATATTTTTCTCATTTGGAAGAAAAATCAATATCAATTGATGGTTCATAGAGATATCACACAATCCCCCCACATCTCTTGACATAGCTGAAGCATTTGAAATTATTGATGTTGCAACTACAAGCACACCATATCTTCCCTTCAAAGGACGGGTTAAGCAAAAAAATCATGCATTTAAAAACATTGAGAGACAAGCGGTGGGTGGAGAGCTTTCAACTTGGAAATATTTGCATGCGTCCACGGGCGACATATGAAAAATGTCATAAAACCTTGGCAAGGGGCAAATCAAGTACACAAAATTGGAGAAAAATTGCAAAATACAAACCTTAGGCTGTTGATCTGGCTTTGGAAACTGTCGTATGTGTACATTTGCAAGTAGTAAAATCAAATGCTCCCTTTGGTTTGCCACGTTATCTTTCTGAATATTATTTGACATTCAACAATATTATTTCACCAATTTTAACTTAGTGCAATACGATATGTGACAGAAAAAGTTAAGTTATTTCACCTGAAATCCGAACATTGCTTGAAGCCAGTCAAGGATATCTTCGTCCTTTTTCTTCTTGTAATCCTTAGGCCAAGGAAGACCTCTGGCATTCCGGAGAGCATGCACAGCAGCTTGAATCTGAAAATCAGTATATCTCACATGACACTTTAAAAGCAAAACATCACTGATAAATGTTTACATAACAGAAACCAGAAAAGACAACTTGGAATTCAAGTAGACCTCGGGGTATTTCATAATTGCCTGATTTGCACTATCGGGATCCAGAGGCAGAATATTATAAGGGACATATATTTCTGTCTTCTCTGCAACTTTATCATGGGTTTCCAATACCTATGGGAATTATACAAACATTAAACAAAAGGAAGACATTGGTTCCGCGGTTTTTTTCCAGGAATTAAAAGTAACGGGGAACGTGCATATAACAATATTAGAACATAGTCATAAAAGATACTTACCTCACGATCGACTTCCACCGACTGCGTCTGATTGACAGCTTTCAAAACCTCAAAGAGAACATTAGCCGTCTGATATGCTTTTGTCAGCTGTGCACTAAGCATTATCAAAAGACACAATGCTAAGGAGAAATGGTAACATTTACATAATATCTCACGACTGAACCTTCGAATTAGGAAAACGATGGAATTTAATAAAACTCACCGATCAGCTTTGTCAGCAGCATTTTGCAAAGCCTGAATATACTTTCTGTAGTAGTGCTGATAAAAGCTCTGCATTTCACGTGCGTCACTTTTTTTCACCCTTCCCATTAAGGTTGGATCATTTTCCTGAAAACATGAAACAAAAACATAATATGACTAGGAACTTCACAAACTTGATACAATTTTTCTCACTAAACTCATAAAACTAAAGGATTTGGTAATGATACTTCCAGACATTTCAATATTGTAGTGTGCTCTAGTTATTAAATAATCATGGATTTTCCAGTATATACAATTAAAAATGTGGGAAGATTATGAGGGCATGACCACTTTCTGAGAACAGAGTTCAGGAACAGGTAGAATTGGGTAAACTTCTCCAACTAAGATCTTACAAACATATTATCAACGCAATAAGGTAGACAACATGCATATTTCAATACTTCAAAAGATATCTTATATACATAGGATATGCAGCAATATGCAATCACCCAAAAAAAGTTCTCATGGTTTCCTTTCATTTCCTAAAACAGCCAGGGGAGGATAATTCCCCTGGATCAGTATTGAAACATGTCCATAAAGTATAGAGAGAATAAAAAAATAGCTAAATTTAGAATATTCCGGTGTCGTGTGAACCAAAACTAACACAATAAAATGCAGAGAGTCTGAAAATGTGTGGACACACTTTATGATTGATTATATATTTTTGAGAGAACATATAGCACATAAGTGGTAACTGAATTGAAGAAATATTGATGCCTAGATTATGGGACGATCACATTTCAAAATATTTTCTCATACTAACCCGTTCCAACCGCTGCAAAAGAGCTGTTTTAAATTGGCGAACACCACGCCCGCTCGAGGTGGGATCCAACCTATGCGCTTTCTCAAACGCATAAAACCTACCTGCATAATAGAACAGAAATGCAACAATCCTCAACAGAACAACTGAGCTTCAATGTTTAAACGTAAATGCCACAGACAGGAAAAATTGACACCTTTAAACATAACCTCTGTGGTTTACAAATCAAAGTAAAGATTATCCAGGAATATAACATTAAAGGGCTGGGATAAGTGTGTGAAATAAGTGTGCTAGAAACATCCTTCACAAGAGCATCAATCAAGCAACAGCTTACACAAACTTCGTCAAACCATTGGTTACAAGTAATTCTGGGATTTTTTTATCCACTCATGCAAGGCATTTTTTTAGAAAGGTTCTAACTTCTGGGATGACAGAATAAATCAAGAGTTTATCACTAAGCATTGTATATATCCCTGTGTGTGTGTGTGTCAAGCTCACAAAGGTCAAACTTCGTCACTCCCCCATACAGCACAAACTTAACGAATGGAGTAACAAAATTAATGCATCATGTCAAACCCTCAGATTTCTCCAACTGTTACAAGAAAAATTTCAGTACCATTTAGTAGAAAAGAATGGCATGCTTAAGCTGCCATCATTTTAAATATTTAACATGTCTCAATAACTTCGGTTTATGTCACTAATGGAGCATAATTAGAAGTTAAAGATGAGTGTACATACTTGAAATTCATTTACCTATATATACTCAATGGGGACATTACACAAGCCCTGGGTAAGAGACATCAGGCATAAAAATGGCTGATTTTTTTAACAACATGGCCTCTTTCCAACACTTCGAGAACAAAGTTGCAAGTGGGTTTCCCATATTAAAAGTATGCTATTCTGTTATAAATCCAGACGAACATGTTTGCCTTTTTTAAGAGTTGAATATTCATGAAGACCCGTAAACGATATATGTCATCCTGCACTGAGGCATTAGGAAACAGAGTAATAGGAATATGTTCCGGTCTCTGATTTTTTTACCCTGATGTGGTCTGCTTTACAATAACTACTCCACCCTGACAAGGTTATCAAGTGGACAATTGTTATTCTGATCTAAATCAAACCCCGACACAGTGGGTCGTCCCCTTGTTCTAACCTCATCTTTAGGTGAGTTAACTCTAAAGAACTAATATCAGTTAGCCACAAGGGATTTAATAGTTCAGTGCAATATTTCGGACAAGACAATTGATGCAATATTTTGTTCTCTGGTTCTGTTCTATTAAATTTTGGTTAAAACCATTTTTAATTTTCTCGATTACTGTTTTGTTTTTTTGTGGAAATTGTTGTGGTTTATATGGTTCATGCTGATCATCATTTACTTAGTGATTTACCTTGTCACCACCTCCTTACTTTCCCTTGGGACGTGATAGAAATCAGTAAGAAAGAGTAAACTGAGTTCCGGGGATGGTGTTTCCAGTTAAGATTAGTATTTCACTTCTGGTGGTACTGATTTTACTTACTTTCTATAGAAATTGTGTCCCTTTTTCCGCTTCTATTTTAGCTGAGTCATTGCTGTTGTGGTAGTCAGCAGCATGTTCTATCTCATGATGTAAAGAACAGTGTCCGCAATGTAGTAAAAGGTACTAGTTTTGTCAGGTGCCTGAATGATTAAATCAACTAGATGTTGATTGGCGAATGGCTGGGTATAAACTTGATCTGTCCATGAGTGATAATTTAGATGTATTGTAATATTGTTTCTCTTTCAAACGCAATGAAATGAATCATATAATGAAGTATGTTGCAAGAACAAGGGATGTACAGGGGGAGGAGGTCCCCCTTTTCAAAATATGAATGGGTAAAGTTCAGTGGAAGGATAAACAACAATTTATTCTCAAATTACGAGCGATTTTCCCTTTAGCAAATAAAACGCCCATGTCGAAAGGAGTGCCAGATAGATTATTTGAGTGACCTGATATTAAAAATCTAAACTTTGAATCGAATGAATAAATATATGCAAACAATATGATAAAATTATTTGTTTCTTTCTCTCCATAGAGCCTCCACAATAAGTATTTTCTCAAGTTCATTGGACTATAAGTGTGACAAAACTCGTTCCATAATAAGAAAAACTCAACTTCTCTTTTTAAAAATAACTGGTAACGTAACTTTTCCACATACACATCGAAACACATGCATGTTTCTCTGTCTATATGTAATGAATATTTTTCTCATGATTTCATAATCAAATGGTGAAGACAAATACAATTTCATGGCTTACATAGGTAGGCAACTCGAGGGTTGCTTGGCTCAACTTCATTGGCAACACGAAGAATAGGAGCAATTTCCACCAGAGACGAAGGCACTACTTCGCTGTCGAAGATAGACTCTCCCAGGTTCCCCACTGTCTGTGTACGCGTTATCCGCCGCTGCAGCTGCGGATTTTGCTGGGAGTTTCCTCCACCAGATGACATCGTGCTCGAGATCCTCCTTCTTCACCCGGTACAGTAAAAAGATACCTTCGGAAAGAATATTAATATCACATAAGTCCAGTATGCTATTGCATAGTCCAAGTGAATCACGACACAATGTGAATGCTTTTCTAACCCCTCCATGTACACTCAGGAACCATTTATATCACCAAAAAACAGCTGTTTAACAGGAAGCGGTAAGATTAAAATCCACCATCCACGGCTCATACAAAAATAATAAAATTAAAGAAATACACAACAAGTCAAGTGTCCCGTACGGTGTGAAAGTACAAAGAAAATAAATAACTAAGCCAACCAAATTAATAAACGTTCTCTCTTGCGTTACTCGCATAGTAATGGAACTCACATTAATCAACAATAGAGCATGCCTGTTTAACCTTTTTCAACAACCAAATATAAAATGGTCCGCTCTGAAAATATCCTTGGATTCATAAAGCTTTAACGGAATAGAAACACTGCAACATTTAGTAAAATGATACATTGATACATCAAGACGTTCACACCTTTATTTCTTCAAGAAAAGACACTTCCGTTGCTTTCACAGCTGCCAAGCTCATAAAAACAACACAGCACCCACCCTTCAAAAATAAAGAAAGTTGGATGAATTACAAAGCAACAGCACTGTTTCAAAAAGCATGTTAAGCTGGACCAAAAAATGCAAACCATTAAGTGCCAAAACTCCATTCAGAAATAGATATCACAGTACATCAACCATGGAAGCGAGAAAAATCACAATCTCGCATAAAAACTACAGAGAATACACATTTAAAAATAAAAAAAAAAACCACGCACACACACACACACACCAGGAAAACAGATAAAGACACATGGAAGGACGTTCACGGATCATGATAAATAAAGATGCGAGATACACATCAACTACGGAAGCAAAAACTCGCATTTTCACAATAAAATGCAAAGAGAACACAAAAGGGAAGCAGGTGAACCACGGAAAAACGCACCAGTTCTCTTCCTCCGTGATTCTTTGGTTTCGTGCTAGACAGAAGTTGATTTTTCTAGGGTTTTTAAGATCAAAATCCCCTAATGCAGCAGCCCTAAGAGAGAGAGAGAGAGAGAGAGAGAGAAAAGGAGAGTGAGTGGGTTCGGGGAGAGTGCTGATGCTTTAAGCTACTTAGCAACAAAGGAAGAAAGAAACAGAGAATCTCATTACTCTGAGGAGGCAACGGAAAAAAATTTTAATTTGTTGGGTGTAAGTACCCCTGGTTTGTAAATATATTACGAGATTACCACTCCAACATAAGGAAACTAATTTGCGAAAAGGTTGCAAATTGCAATATATGACAAAAAGGAAATTATGCTTAGCAGAAGCAGAAGCAGAAGCAGAAGCAGAAGTAAGGACGTGTGTTACTTTTTTTCTCCCTTTATGGGTTTTGGCCTATATTTGGAAGTTTATTGAACATTTAAACTTTTTATGTGTGAAAAATGAAAATTTAAATTTTGTATTTTAGTTTTTTAAAATTTTTTACTATTTTCTTAACACCATAAAATTTATGGGTATTTTGATAAAAATGTTTTTGTCGATTTGATGTCATATATACGTTTTACGATAATATATTATAGATAGTATGAATATTCTGATCAATCATATAATATTTTATAACGTGAGTATCCACAAACACTATCTTTCGCTAATCACTGAATAAACTCTCGACAACACCAATTGTATATTATTTCAACATATGGTTCATCGCCTCTTCTTAATTTATTAGTTACATCTAATATTCTTGTGTATACATAATGCACAGATGATCAAGTTTTCATGTGTAATATTATATATATATATATATATATATATATATATTAGAAAATTCTTTGATAAAACTTAAACAATTATATAAAATAGGATGACATTTTATTATTTTTAAACGTGTGAGCATTGTGAGGTGCTTTGTCATTTTTTATTTTCAATTTAAGACGGGATATGCACATCTTGTGACTGTACTTAGACACCACAACATTTGTTGTTTATGCCCTTTGATATATTAAAATACAATAACATTACTATTATAATTAATTGATTATTTATTTAAATCCATCACTTGCCATTTTTAGATATGAAAATGAAAACACAGCCCTGCTCTGCATTAAACCCATCTTGTTTAGGGTTGGTCTAAACCCGGGTTAACAAATCTAAAACCGGGTCTCACAATTTATATTATTATATTAAATAATAAATATATTATTATATTATATTTTATGTTTTCATTATTGAGAATTCATCTCATTCTTGTAATGTTTCCTCTTTTATTAATAAAATAAGTGGTTATGGCTACCTTTTTAAAAAAAAAAAGACTTGATTCACAATTTACGTACACATCATTTCCTGTTAATATATTGATAGAATATTATAGGTTAAATTTAATTTTGATTAATTTATTACTTTTTTTTAACTTTCCTATTGTGTATTTACTAAACTAAAATATTTTTAATGTCGGTGATTTTCGGGAATAATTTTGAACTTGGACCCATTGGGTTTTAGTGCGGGACGGGTCTAGAGAGATGGATTGGTCTAGGTTCAATTTTTTTCTAAACACAAGTATTGAGATTGGTCAAACTCGTCCCAAACCCGTGACGTTGTCATCTTTAGTCATTTTGTGATAATAAATTAAACAATATGAAAATTTCATATATATTAGTATTCTCATCACGTGGTGTGTGCATATAAAAAAATATAAAAAGATTGAAAGTCATTGAAATTAAAAAAGTATGTGAATAATTTTTACAATATTAGGTATTTTATAATAGTATGCTTATACATTTATGATAGCTATTTTTTTAAAAAAAAAAGTAACGAATGTTAATCAAATCAAAATAAATTCGATTAAATAAAGTGACGTCAAAAAACCAAAAGTTTCAAATTTAATAATATAAATATTTTATGCATTATCATTGAAATATATTTTCAGTGGAGTTATTTTTCAACTTTGTTAATGTGGGGACGAAATCCTCTGCTACATTTGTTGCTACAAACTGTGCTACACTTTGCTAAAAACAACTTTGTTTGCACAAATTATTAAAAATTAAATTAATTAAACAACATGGATGAACAAAATATAATTAATCATTGATAAAATGTTCGATTCACCTATTTTTTCAATTAAAATAGGCAATAAATTGTGTCACAAGCACGATAAATGAGTAAAACAATTTATTGATGATTTTTTAATTGAAAAAATAGTGAATCAAAAATTTTATCAATGATTAATTATATTTTGTTCATTCATATTGTTTAATGAATTTAATTTTTAATAATTTGTGCAAACGGAATTGTTTTTAGCAAAATATATGCACGATTTGTAGCACCAAATGTAGCTTTTAATACGATAACCGAGGTGGGGGGCATTAGCGTAAATAGAGGCAATGATGGTGTCGATCAGATCCGGTGGCTCCGCTATATTAATTAAAATTCAAAAAGGTACATGCTTTTGAATCCAACGTGGATTCTTCGGAGGCAACAGCCATGTGCATGTCCCTTTCTGTCTCATTTTGATTTTTTTCTTTTTTCTTCGTTTCGTTTTGTTTCAATAGAGTGTAATCAAAATTTTCAATAGCAGCTTAATCGACCGTATCGCATTGTATCACATTGTTTTTTTTTCATTATTTTTAATAAATAATCGTAGTTTTTTATAAAAAAAAATGAAACCATACCATCTCCACGATGTGGTTATTTTTTTTGCCCAAAATCGCCCGCACCGCATCATATCGTCTTCTCTTATCTTGTATAGTTATTTTAATCAACGTATTCTTTTTTTCTAAGTTACACTCCGTCATTTTTTTTTTTTACAAAAGATATTATTCAAAATGGTTTTATAATCTTAACTAAAAATGAATATAAGGATCATATTTTAACTTTATTTTGATGCTTGATTTTTTTATATAATAATATTATGTACTATTTGTGGTTATATTATATTTAAATATGTTTTTTCTACTATTTTTTAAAATAATTTGAGTATTTTTTTTATTTTTTATTCTATTTTATCGTTCACAAAAAAAACCACAAACGCTTAAAAACACTCAAAACCACGAAATTAAATTTTAATGTAAAACCGCAGTTTTAAAAAAAAATTATACACGAACCGTAAAGAACAAGTCAGTCTGAATTTTTTTTTACAAAAACCACAAAACCGTACTGTGAATGTGATCGGGCTATTTTTTACTCTGTAATGCATACACGTAATTGAAAACACGAAGCATGTTTTGGACTATGATAGGGCATTGCTCATTGGATTTATGTGAATAAAGTTACTTGCACGGTATTGTATTAGTCCGATAATTTATTCAATGTGAATTAAAAAATAATGGTCGTGGACTCCTATGTAATTAAAAAACTTCAATAAAAAAACCCAAGCCTTTTGTTGAGTTCTACTTTTTAGACTTGCAGGTGTCTTGCCGACTGCGATTTATCTTATTACAATGGCGGATTCATAAATTTTAGACCACCGAACAAAATAACCAACATATAACAATTAATAGATATGATTTTTGTATTAAAAAAAATTTACTTTGTAGACTGCTGAGTTTTGGAACCATCGAATTCGTTGAATAATGTATTCAAATCACGTGTATATTCACTGTAAAAAAAACACACACACACACGCATATTCTTTTAATTCTAAAACATTAGAAATCGCATGTATTCCAACTTGCTGACATGCAACTATCTACTTTGTTGTACTTGGGTGTATTTGGTCAATAATAAACTTTAATTTATGAGTTTATTTATTTTCATTCGTATGTTGTGGCCTGTGGGTGAGTGAAACTATATATTTTAAATCTTCCAAATCTCCACACTCCAATAAACAGGATAGACGATGATATCAAATCAATAGGATTTTGAGAAAATGACCTCGCCACGAGATGAATGTGACACAAAATTTAGAAAACATTTGGTCTAAGATAGGGTTAATCGTTTGTTCTTATTTATCTGATTAAGCATCAAAAGTACTGAATTTATTAAAATAAAAATGAAAAATGATTCTTTTGGTCCATTCACTTATTCATTTTTTGGTTTTGGTATGCTAACTTTTTTAATTTTTGGTTATTTTGATCCAAATGCTGACGTGACAGTCTGACATATCGGTGTTTTTCGGTGCCACATCATTATTTTCCCAATGTCACGTCGGCATTTTCAGTGTCATTTAAATAGTCGGGCCAAAATAGCCGAAAACTAAAAGCTAATGTACCAAAATCAAATTTTAAAAATTTAATTGATCAAAATTCAAAACCAAAAAATAGGGAAAAAAACAAACTATTTTTCCAAATAAAAATGAGAAATCGGAATAAGAGATTCAGCGAATGAAAATAATATCGATTTTGTCATTATAATCGAAGATGTACGTGAGTTTAATCATAACCACAATGTAACAAAATGCGGGAATAATTGAAAGGAAATAGGAAAACTAATGCTAATAGTCTGGAATTATAATTAAAATCATATATTAATTAATTATGTGAAGTTACGATGTAATTTTAGATTTTTTTTTAGGGTAATGCTGCATGTACATTAAGCGTTACACGTTGGGTTACACATTGCACTTGAAATTACATGATTATCTTACATGCATTTTTGAAATATTTTTTTCAAATAAAGTGCAAGGATAATCATGTAATTTCAAGTGTAATGTGTAACCCAACGTGTAACCCTCAATGTACATGTAGCATTACACTTTTTTTTTAAACATCATCGTTATCAAACTAACTACATGATTAACTATGCTTCCCAAAAATACATGATTAACTACATTATAATAAAATTCATTTTTATGTTTATATTTTATTATTCTCTCGTACAATTTCAATGCTAATAACTTTTATTTTAAAAATTTTAAAATATATTTCATCACGTATGATACGACCTGATATTATATATAATTAGTCGGTTTACAATTCTTAGTAAACACGAAATTATTATATTTTCTTTTAGAACTACCCTATATAATTATATATACATATTCGGGAAATATAGAACCAAACTTTTGAGCTGGCTGGGATCCAAGAATATCTTGAGCAAAAGCATTTTTCTTTTTCTATTTTAACATAAGTTGCATCTCGCATCTTGACGTGCATGATTTTTCTTTTTCTTTTCTTTTCTTTTTTACCAAAAAAATAAAATAAAAATAACCTTCAAAAGGCAGCAGCCAACTTTTGACACTGTGCCCCTTTTTTTTCAATTGTGAAAAAAAACATTCATTTTCAAACCCAAAAGCCTCTGTAAGGGCAAAAAAAATAAAAATAAAAAATCCAAAAGTCTTTAAGTATATATATATGTGCCCGAATATGCATCGTCTCACTTTTGTTCAGTATAATATCTTAAAATTCATTTTCTTGGAAAGACAAAGATGCTTTGCGATAAAAGTTGATATTTATCAACATGTGAAAATTTTATATTAATATTTTTAAAACGGATCTTACATGTAAGGAGAAATATATGCATTATTGGCATATATTGTAATTCATTTGGCACCAATATCTCAATTTTAGGATGAAGTCTCAAGTTCAAGACTCAATTGTAACAATCTTCTCGCCCAAAGAAAAAAAATCATTTTTTTAACGATAAGATGTACTTACAAGAAAATTGGATATTTATCAATATTAATACATGTGAGAATTTCATATTTACATTTTTAAAGCGGATATTACATGTAAGGAGAAATATATATGCATCATTGGGTTATTACCGTAAAGATAACATGAAATTTTCTATTTTCCTTGATAAATCGCAAATACTATCGAGTATTACCACATTTTTTTAAAGAATGTATAAACAAAATTTAAGAGTTCATTTGAAACTTTAAAATTTTTTTTAGTATTTTATAAGTTAAAAAAATTAAAAGTTTGTGTTCGGATAAGATTTTTGTAAAACGTTTTTAAAAAATATTTTCAAAGAAGTGTTCTTCAAATATAATTTTTAAAGAATAATTGAGATTTGTTTTATAATATTTTTAAAATTGAAAACAATAATGGAAAACAAATATACTAATTTTAACCGTAAAAACGTTTTTACAAAATAGTTGCCTAAATATATTTATTTTCAAACAACTTTTTAAATATTTAAAAAAAGAAATTTAAAAAAAATTATAAAACATTGTTAAGACTTAAGCACTTGTCCAAATGAAGCCTAAATTATAGTTTCGAATGGACGAAATCATAACTACGGGGCAAATTAAAATTAAACTATCTTTTCAACTCCGACCAAATAACAATACGGTGCAAATTAACGTAGTGTTCATGAATTTCAAGCTAACTCGATTAAATATTATGCAAATCGTATTTAAATTCATTAATTCAAGCAATATATAGGAGATATTTAAATTTTTTTAATAAAATAAATATTTATTTTCGAACCTAAATTATTTTGTTTAATCGTACGACAACTTGAACCTAATTTACATAGGTTTCACCCGATTTGCTAATTTGAAACTTATTTTGGGTATCATATGCTCGAGTTGAGCTAATTTGGATACAAAATTTAAATTTTAAAAAATTGCTTAAAGAAGAGTTCAATTTTTTCCAAGTGATTTTGTTGGTGATTAAATTATAAATTTTGATGATAACAGATCAAACAAAACCAAGTGCTAAATAAAATCCTTAAGGACAAACAAAAGTTGGAGTTCAGATCAATCAAAACAAAGGGATTCATACAGATCGAATTTAGCAAAATTGTCCAGATCTAGTTTTCGGCAAAATTGGATTAATCCGGATAAATCAAGCATTTGATATATGTTTTCTCACAACTATTTTACTTCAACAGATCAAATGACCACTCTCTGGAAGAACAACCCAGATCGATCAAAATCTTATATCTTCTGCCAGATAGAGTTCAAATCATATTTGGTCAAGATCAAATATTTATACTTCACCCAGATCAAGTGTAAAAGTCTTCAACCCAGATCAGACCAAACAAACGAATGGAAGCATCAGTTGCTAGTTGCCGAAGTTGTTGAGCCTGAAGGCAAACTCATTAAATGAAGATTTGAATGTCGGCTAGATTTTTTTAAAGTCAATATTTGTGAGCCAATTTATGAGATATGTTGGCGGCTCACTGGCTAGTTTTGAAAGTTATAAATGCATGGTGATTCAAAGATTCAAACTAAGGAGTGAACAACACAAGAAATCACGAATTCAAAGATTGTTTTCCAATTCATTCGAAAAACCAAAAAGCCTTCACTCTGTATTATAGCTCAGAAACTCACATCACCAGATCAAAGTTTCAAAACTCTGAGTTAGATAATATATCAAGATCGATCGAGCTCAAAGAAATAAAGCTCACATCAAGAACGATCCAGATCAAAGCCATCTGTAGTTTTCCAGATCAAAATTTCGAAGCACATTTTGTGACTTCATTTTGTAAATCAAGTAGAGTGTTTGATCTGCTTCGAGAGAGTGTGTTGCTAGGATTTTCTCTCAAAGGGTTGATTGGATTAGATTTGTACAAAAAGTTGTATAAATCGAATTCTTTTAGTGGAATCCTTCTGAAAACAGAAGAAGAAGTGACGTAGGAGATTAAGCTCCGAATATCCATAAAAAGTCCTCTGTCCGTTTTACTTACTACACTTACTGTACTTTGACCTGCCTTAGCCTTTTTAAAGTTCAATTATGTGAGAAAAATTTTTTCGCCTGATCTTATCATACCTTTCGAGCAGAACAAAGTTTTAAGCAATTAGACCTTCTGTCTGGTTTTAACAAATCAGATCGAAGCATCGTTAAATTTTAAAATAGTGTATTCACCCCCCCTCTGCACTACTTTTCGATCCTAGCAGATTTTATAAAAAATTAAAAAAAGTTTCTTTTAAGGGAGTGTTTGGTAGAGCATTTACAAAGTGCTTCTTAACTTCTAGCTACATATAAGTGCTTTTGAGTATTTGTGAATACTAAATTCTGTTTTAACTTCTACAACTTTCATCCAAAAGCAAAAAGCTAAAATTTGATGTTTTTTAGCTTCTGCTTTTTTGTTTTAAGGTATAAAATTACAAGTTGACATATACCCTTAATAAACTTATCATATTACATATTATTTTATTATTATTTTAAAATATTTTTTAATTTTAAATTTTTATTACAAAGTATTTTTTTTAAAAAAATATTTTTTAAATTTTACATTATTATTACAAGCATTTTTTAAAATTTTTTTTTTAAAATTTTACATTATTATTACAAGAATTTATATATATATATATATATATATAAATATATATTACATTTTCATACATTTTTGTACATATCTTGTATATTTAAACAATTTTTTTCATTTTTAATATTTTTAGTTTTATTAATCTTATATATTTTTTCAAGCATTTAACTTATAAAAAATAAAATGTTTTTGATACAAAATTCATAATGTAAAATAATATATAAACTCATTTTTTATAGTGTGAGTATCAAAAATTAAATAATCAAATAAGGGTATGGTTGTCATTTAGTTAAAAAAATTAAGCTTGGAAGCAATTATTGTCCAAACACTAAGGGAGTGTTTTCAATCACTAAAAAAAGTGATTGTTAGCTTTTGGCTAAAAAAATCATTTTTGTGTGTTTCTTAAACCTAGATTATGTGTTAGCATATGCTTAACTTAATTGAAATCCAAAAGCTAGTCATGTGGTGATTATGATTCTTCAAAAGTGATTCTAATAAGAAGATCATTGTTAAAATTACTCTAATCACTTATTTATCAAACACTACCCAACTTTAATTTTTAGATTTTCTCATTTGTTTTCAAACACTACCAACTTTTGATTTTTCTTAACTTTTTTATAATCTATAAATTAATCATTTCTACAAATGCACAATCTATTGCAAACATTCACTAAACTTTACCTTGTATTAGCTTTCAACTTCTATTTTCAAATACTCCCTACTTTAGCTTCTAACCAACTTCAAAATAATCTCTATAAAAATCACTTTTAAATAAGTAAAAGCTCTCCAAAACACTCTTAGGAAAAAAATCACTTATTAATGGATACAAAATTTATAATTTTAAAAAATCACTTAAAAAAGTTCGGTTTTTTCAAGTGTTATTGATTTATAAAAAACAGAAGAAGCTACTTCGATGTTTAGTTGACGTGGAAAATTCTTTTATTTATTTAAAAGTTAGAATTAGAAGCCCAAATACCCAAAAAAAATAATTATAGCTTCTAAAAAAATAGTTTTTAAATGTTTTTTTAAAATAATTTTTATAAACAAACAATTGTTGTTATAAAAGACGTCGTTTGATGGTTGTCAACCATCCCAATTTTTAAATACATGAAGTTTTTGGATGTTATTACGTTAATTGGTTGTCTAGAATTCTAGGACGCCTAATCATTGCCTAGGCTGCTCGAAATCAACCTAAACGACCGCAACACATTCCATATATTTTGAGTTTGAATTCGATAAAAAAAATTATTGAAGAAATATTGAATGAACAATAATAAATAAATATCTAAGCTAAAAAGAAAAATCGCCTAGACGGCTGTCTAAGCGGCGAGTCACCGCCCCTGCCATGTTTTAGAACATTGCAAACAATACATGAAACATCTACTACTAATAAATGCGGAAAAATTTTTTTTTATAACTAAAAATGTTACTATACATATACGCCCATACATATATGTATAACTTTAGAAATAATAATACAAATAAATTCTTATATTAATGACTTAAATAAATAAAAATCCATTAATAAATAAAAATCCTGACACATGCAATATTAATAAAAATCTGTAACCCAAATTTAAAAACCCATGCATGTTGTAATAATCATAATTAAAACTTCAAACATGTTTAAAAAGTCCTAATAAAGTATCTAAAAATAATAATAACTCTGCCATGCGACGGTCACGGGGCCACTGCCATGCTTGCTCATACATCCTCGCCACCGGTAGGAGCTACAAATGAATTATCGTACTCACCTGCACCATATAAGCATAGTGAGCCTAGAGGCTCAACATGTCTAAACCTTTGTAACAATGGTTAAAATAATGCATCACATAATCATACTAATACATATAATCATCATGAATATGCACGCATGCTCGTAAAATAATGTACCATGAATTCTTGCTAGCCATAATTATGATCATCATACATACATCATAACTAATCATACATGACATAAATTGAGCATGTCATAATCATAAAAACTGTGTAGGTCATATCCATGAGTGTGGCTCGTAATCATGAGCAACTGATCAGTCTAAGAACCATCGTACGTGGCGGT
The DNA here is from genome assembly GCF_033568475.1 of Henckelia pumila. Lineage (NCBI taxonomy): Eukaryota > Viridiplantae > Streptophyta > Magnoliopsida > Lamiales > Gesneriaceae > Henckelia > Henckelia pumila. The sequence goes on from NC_133121.1 coordinate 16,452,393, forward strand.
GGATAAATCCACCTCTATGCTGGTAGTAAACTACCTCTGTGCCAGTGATAAAACCACTTCTATGCCGATAGTAGAATTATCTATGTGCCGGTGGTAAACCACATCTGTGCTGCCACATCACTTCAATTTCCATAAAAATATTTTTCATACTCAATTCTTAATCATAAACACATCATAAAATATTTCATATATGCATGCACTTAAAATATGTCCGTAATATATATTTAATTAATTTTAATAATAAATATACTTACACTTAAAATAAACTTCATGCATAAAAAAAAATTAAATATATATTCCGGACTTAGTTAATTTTTACGGGTTGGTCAGACTGCTGCCCCCTAAGACTTAAACCCATAAATTTTAAGACTGGCCCAATAATTCAACTTAAGCCCATTAACTTACATTTAAACCCAAATAATTTATTCAAGCCCAATATGACATACCTGACCCAATAACAAAATCCAAGCCCATTAATTACTTAGTCTGGCCCAATGACCAAAAAATCTAAAGACTGGTCCAATAATTTTCATGGGCCCCAAGGCCCATAAAAATTAATAGACTTACTTAAATAATTACTAAAGCCCAATAACTTAATTCACATGTGGCCCAATTAATTAATTGAATTAGCCTTGGCCCATTTACAGCCCAACTTAATAATTAACTTAAAAATAAAAAATACTCGAGCCCAACAAATATAACCTAGACTCGGACCCAACTAACATGACCCGTGACCCAACGGACCCAACCCGTACCCAAAACACCAAGCCCGGCCCGCCTAAAGCCTAGACACAACCTTAGCCTTTCTTTCCTTAATCTTAACTCACGGCAGCCCTGAGCGACTTTTGAAAAACTGATCGTGCCACCTACTCCGGCAACCTTTGGCCGTGAAACCACTGCCCATACTTAGCCAACATCCAGACGGTTCTAACCCAACAAATTTTACCTCAAACGGAGCTCTGTAGAAGGAGAACGAACCAAAACAATCTACCCCTAGTTTCTGCTCACGCGCAGAACGCGACCAGAAACTTCAGGCCGTTCGGCCGCCCATCTCCGGCAACCACCGGCCGGAGCACCACCTGTAATATCTTCCCCAAGGTCTTGGGGTTCTAACCACACTGGAATCAACCTAAAACACGCCCTGTGGACCGAGAACGAGCCAATCTCCCAACGCTGTGCAATCTGCGCGATCTGCTGCACCCAACTTCTTTGGCTTCGGTTCCGGCCCTTCTTGGCACAAACCTCCTGCCTCACTCGATCCTACAGAACCTAGGACACGATCCTAACCACAGCCAACAGCCTGAACCCGAGCCACATGAGAAAAACGTGATCAAACCTTGAAGAAAACAAGAAAACTCATGCACGTGAAGGAGTCTATGAGATTTTTCAGAAGAAGTTCAGTAAATATCATGTCAAATCCATATAGTCTAATGAAAAACGTGAGTAGTAGCTTATATGGTGGTAAAGGAAAGGAATTAAACATGCCTTGTTAATTATAACGAAGATTTATGCGTATACGGGGCTCCGGAACGACGAACGGGCCAAGAACTTGAATAATCCTTGAAGAACTCGGCTAAGGAGGCTGCTATCTGCTGAAAAACGTGAGGGAAGAGGTGAAGGAGACGGGGTTGGCGGCTGATAGGGTTTGAGCGTAGGGTAGGGAGAGATTTTGGGTGTAATTTTGGGTAGATTAGGATAATAACTAATATAATTTATTTAGAAAGATAATATATCATAAACTTAAAATTTTAAACTCTTAAAATACCCACCAATATGATAAATAGACCAAAATTCCGAAATAAATAAATAGCCTATTTTTAAAAATTAATAAAAGTCATTAAAATGACTTATTTTGGCTAAAAATCAACCCTTAAATAAATATATAATTAAATACTAAAATTTTCTTGACAAAATACCATAAAATATTATTTTTTTAAGGCTCATAAAATCTCATAAAATATTTTTGGCTCAAAAGTTGATAACTCATCCGTCCACGGTCCCGTCTACGCGATCAAATCAATAAAATTCTGAAAAATTTAGAAATTCTAAAATCACGGGTTAAATGCTAAAATAAATTTAAATCATGCATAAAATTCACATAATAACACATAAATGTCATTTAACCCAAATACAAATTTTTAAATAATTATTTTCCCTAATTATGCAATGCGAATTTACGTATTAAAATTTCCGGGTGTTACAATTCTCCCCCCCTTAAATTGAATTTCGTCCTCGAAATTCGACTGATCAAATTCTAATAACGAAGTCCCTCAAAATTATAGTTTACTAACTCCACGATTACTTATCTAGTTCTCAAGTTTCAGTATCCCAAAGTCACGTAATCGCAATGCATAACTAAGTATTTTAAAACTTTGCTAACATAAAGTCTTAAGTCATAACATATGCTCCTGATAAATCATAATAAAACATTTAAAACTTACAGACCGTTAGTAGGATTTCTGAGCTTCACAAGATAGACCCCTCCAAGAACCTGGCTTTGATACCAATTGAAACATCTACTACTAATAAATGCGAAAAACTTTTTTTTTTATAACTAAAAATGTTACTATACATATACGTCCATACATATATGTATAACTTTAGAAATAATACTACAAATAAATTCTTTTATTAATGACTTAAATAAATAAAAACCCATTAATAAATAAAAATCCTGACACATGCAATATTAATAAAAATCTGTAACTCAAATTTAAAAACCCATGCATGCTGTAATAATCATAATTAAAACTTGAAACATGTTTAAAAAGCCCTAATAAAGTATCTAAAAATAATAATAACTCTGCCATGCAACGGTCACGGGGTCACTGCCATGCTTGCTCATACATCCTCGCCACAGGTAGGAGCTACAAATGAATTATCGTACTCACCTGCACCATATAAGCATAGTGAGCCTAGAGGCTCAACATGTCTAAACCTTTGTAATAATGGTTAAAATAATGCATCACATAATCATACTAATACATATAATCATCATGAATATGCATGCATGCTCGTAAAATAATGCACCATGAATTCTTACTAGCCATAATTATGATCATCATACATACATCATAACTAATCATACATGGCATAAATTGAGCATGTCATAATAAAAACTGTGTAGGTCATATCCATGAGTGTGGCTCGTAATCATGAGCGACTGATCAGTCTAAGAACCATCGTACGTGGCGGTGGATAAATCCACCTCTATGCTGATAGTAAACTACCTCTGTGCCAGTGATAAAACCACTTCTATGCCGGTAGTAGAACTACCTCTGTGCCGGTGGTAAACCACCTCTGTGCTGCCACATCACTTCAATTTCCATAAAAATATTTTTCATGCTCAATTCTTAATCATAAACACATCATAAAATATTTCATGTATGCATGCACTTAAAATATGTTCGTAATATATATTTAATTAATTTTAATAATAAATATACTTATACTTAAAATAAACTTCATGCATAAAAAAAAATTAAATATATATTCCGAACTTAGTTAATTTTTACGGGTTGGTCAGACTGCTGGCCCCTTAGACTTAAACCCATAAATTCTAAGACTGACCCAATAATTCAACTTAAGCCCATTAACTTACATTTAAGCCCAAATAATTTATTCAAGCCCAATATGACATACCTGACCCAATAACAAAACCCAAGCCCATTAATTACTTAGTCTGGCCCAATGACCCAAAAATCTAAAGACTGACCCAATAATTTTCATGGGCCCCAAGACCCATAAAAAGTAATAGACTTACTTAAATAATTACTAAAGCCCAATAACTTAATTCACATGTGGCCCAATTAATTAATTGAATTAGTCTTGGCCCATTTACAGCCCAACTTAATAATTAACTTAAAAATAAAAAATACTCGAGCCCAACTAATATAACCCAGACTCGGACCCGACTAACATGACCCGTGACCCAACGGACCCGACCCGTACCCAAAACACCAAGCCCGGCCCGCCTAAAGCCTAGACACAACCTTAGCCTTTTTTTCCTTAATCTTAACTAACGGCAGCCCTGAGCGACTTTGGAAAAACTGACCGTGCCGCCTACTCCGGCGACCTTTGGCCGTGAAACCACTGCCCATACTTAGCCAACATCCAGACGGTTCTAACCCAACAAATTTTATCTCAAACGGAGCTCTGTAGAAGGAGAACGAACCAAAACAATCTACCCCTAGTTTCTGCTCACGCGCAGAACGCGACCAGAAACTTCAGGCCGTTCGGCCGCCCATCTCCGGCAACCACCGGCCGGAGAACCACCTATAATATCTTTCCCAAGGTCTTGGGGTTCTAACCCCACTGGAATCAACCTAAAACACGCCCTGTGGACCGAGAACGAGCCAATCTCCCAACGCTATGCAATCTGCGCGATCTGCTGCACCCAACTTCTTTGGCTTCGGTTCTGGCCCTTCTTGGCACAAAAACCCTGCCTCACTCGATCCTACAGAACCTAGGACACGATCCTAACCACAGCCAACAGCCTGGACCCGAGCCACATGAGAAAAACGTGATCAAACCTTGAAGAAAACAAGAAAACTCATGCACGTGAAGGAACCTATGAGATTTTTCAAAAGAAGTTCAGTAAATATCATGTCAAATCCATATAGTCTGATGAAAAATGTGAGTAGTAGCTTATATGGTGGTAAAGGAAAGGAATTAAACATGCCTTGTTAATTATAACGAAGATTTATGCGTATACGGGGCTCCGAGACGACGAACGGGCCAAGAACTTGAATAATCTTTGAAGAACTCGGCTAAGGAGGCTGCTATCTGCTGAAAAACGTGAGGGAGGAGGTGGAGGAGATGGGGTTGGCGGTTGATGGGGTTTGAGCGTAGGGTAGGGAGAGATTTTGGGTGTAATTTTGGGTAGATTAGGATAATAACTAATATAATTTATTTAGAAAGATAATATACCATAAACTTAAAATTTTAAACTCTTAAAATACCTACCAATCTGATAAATAGACCAAAATTCCGAAATAAATAAATAGCCTATTTTTAAAAATTAATAAAAGTCATTAAAATGACTTATTTTGGCTAAAAATCAACCCTTAAATAAATATATAATTAAATACTAAAATTTTCTTGACAAAATACCATAAAATATTATTTTTTTAAGGCTCATAAAATCTCATAAAATATTTTTGGCTCAAAAGTTGATATCTCATCCGTCCACGGTCCCGTCTACGCGATTAAATCAATAAAATTCTGAAAAATTTAGAAATTCTAAAATCACGGGTTAAATGCTAAAATAAATTTAAATCATGCATTAATTCACATAATAACACATAAATGTCATTTAACCCAAATATAAATTTTTAAATAATTATTTTTCCTAATTATGCAATGCGAATTTACGTATTAAAATTTCCGGGTGTTACAATACAGATCTCAAGAAACTTTTTTTTAAAAATAATTAATAAAATTTGTTGGTTTTTTCAACAAAATAGGCTGGTGTACTTCGTTTCATATCCCAGTATCACTGAATTACGTGGATCCACCATATTTTAATGTAAGATTACAAATTGAGATTTTCTTGAACTAGCCTATCGTATAGGGTTTGCCCAATGTGGTTTACCTGACTAGCGTAATTTGTAGACTATTGCGTTTGTCCGAGGGTTTACCCAGAGCGAACCGAAAGGTAGCAGCTGCGAATTCCCACATCACAAAAAAAATTACAAATTGAGATCCCCTAAGAGGGTGTCCAAGTTGGTGGAGTAGGTGAACTTTTGGCCAGAGATCAGGAGTTCGATTTCTCCTACCAACACTTTCTTGAACTAGCCTATAACAAGGGCTTGCCTAGTGTAGTTTACCTGGCTAACGTAGTTTGCAGGCTATTGCGTTACTCAGGGGGTTTATCCAGTGCGCACCGAAAGTAACGACTACGGGTTCCCACATCACCAAAAAAAAATTACAAATTGAGAATTTAAAGACAAAAGTTTAACTACATCATACGAGAAAAAAAAAACTCCAAATATAATAAAGGAAAAACAGCAATCCACAATTTAAGAATTTATAAATCTAAATCTGAAAATCTGGTCCAAAACAAAAAAAAATTATTTCCATGAAATTCGACCAGATAAAATTTGATATATATCTAATTGGAAAGCATTTTAGACTAATTTGTTCCATACAGTTCATATTTTAAATAAATTTGTTCAATACAGTCTATGAGCTTCTACATGTTACAAGCTGTTTTCATGTCGGAGCTGTTTTAAGAGTGCACATGATTTATTTTAAACTCAACTTTTATATATAGTATATTTATTTTAAATATATACGATTAACATGCTATATATAATTTAAAAATATTATGATAAACATTCTAACTAGGTGTTTTTGAAAAGGAAAATATCCTACAGCAAACAAGTAAAATCCAATAATCATAGCAAGATCCATCAACAACTTAGATCTAACTAGGTGTTTTTTGAAAAAGGAAAATATCCTACATGAAGGCATTCATATAAAACCAAAATAACTCTACAACAGTCGAGAATCAAGCTTTCTGCAAACAAGTAAAATCCAATAATCATAGCAAGATCCATCAACAACTTAAAATCACTCAAATGGTTACACCGCCAACCTGCGCAATTCTTCTTCTCCGTGTGCAAAGTTGCACTTCTCACCAAAAGTGCACGATCCTTTGGTGAAGTTGTCACAAAGTTTTGTTTTAAAGTTGCTAGTAGGAGCAGGGCCAGCCGTTGTTGCACGATTCTTTGTGGGTCGGCCCAGGCCTGAACTCACATTCACTATTAGTTCACGTACCATTTGACTTGCGTGTTTGATCTGATCAAATGAGCCCTCAAGCTCAATGTTCTTTGAGTTGGGATCTGACTCATGATCTCGTATCGCCAGCTTGGCTCCAGTTACACGACAGATTTGCTTAGAGTTCATGCCACCCCTTCCAATGACGGCTCCTACAAGAGAAGCATTGATACTGATCTTAACAGTGGCCGAGGCTCCAAAAAGGCCAGGTTCATTTTGCTCAAAATGACCACTACCGTATCTTCCAGGCATTTGTCCCATAGAATGTAGGTCTTCATGTGATGAGCGTGCTGGCCTGCCCAGTTCCCACTCACCATGTGCATAATGGCACTTGTCTCCAAATTTGCATCCTTCTGCTGTGTTGAACTTAGTGCACAAACGAGTTTTCAAAGCTGGAGGAGACGGTGTATCTGAAAACGATGGAGGAACTGCTGGATTTCGAGCAACAGTTAGAGCTGGATTGCTGCCGAGTAATTGAGTTACAGCCTTGATGCCACCAGGGACATAATGTAAGAAGTGGCATCCATCCCCAAATGAGCAACCAGAAGTACTGCATGCAAAATCAAACAAGATCAATAATGCGAATGGGGCACAGATTAACTTAAATGCGCATGAAGTACGAAGTCACTAAGAACAGAGTAAAATTCGGCTTGATATTCTTTTTCCTTTTGAAACATATGGCTAGATTTTTAAACAATAGAGCAAGCAAATTTCATTTGTTTTCAGGGAAGACTAAGAAATATTCCCACTTCGAACACTATTACTCCATACAACAAAAATCACTTTACATTTAGGACCATAAGATACTTTTGATCTCAGCCTTATATGAATCCTGAATTTGCTTATTAAAGTAAGAACAGCAGAGATTAAATTGTTCAGCATTGAATGGCAATTTTCCAAGGCATGTCGGCGTCAACTTTCGAAACATTGATTCAGCCACAGTAGATCGGATAGATCCTCACAAACTATTACAGCAACAGAAGCAAATAAAGAAACTTCAGAAAAGCTGAAAGGTTATAAATAACAAAAGCCTAGTCACCATCGAACGTAAACAGTAAACTTACAAACGCATCAAGTTTTATATTTTGGAGTAAAATTAGATAGGAAGCTCCAGAAGCCATAAACATTTTAATATGCAGGGTTTGAGATGCAATGTTAGGCAGAAAAATCTGAAAACCCATAATATATGTCTTGGTTTAGAGTTTGGACCGCTTAAGAGGTGCTAAACAAGTTTACTTACCCATGCTTGTGGAAAAATACTTCACAAGTTTGCTGCACAAAAAGTTGCTAAAAACAAAAAAAGAAATATGCCTCGAAGTTAAACCCTCTAGATTCTTGTTCACAGGAATGAGAAACTTGTCAAATTTCATATTCATCCATAATCCCACATCAACAACAAAAGTCTCAAGGAATTCGAAACAATGAACTTTACTACTTAAAGACATCCAATCCAGTCCATAATAAATGTACCTTAATACAGTGCAACTGCAGCACGAAGGTAACTAATACTAGCAAGTAGCAACTGTCAGCAATATTAACATCGGACAGATGAAGAAAGCCCACCATCAAGTGTTTTATCGTAATTTGTGAAAGTGCACCCAAGAGGGCATAGGGATCCCCTTAATATGATTATAAATTTATAATCATTGAGATAAAGTAAACATTTTTAGTCTACAAAAGGTCAAGTTCAACCGCTCATCCCCTGACAGGTCAAGCTTACAAACAATATTGATTAACTTGGACATTATTTAGAGAGATTGCATAAATTACAAAATATGAATGACAGGCCACCGAAACCAGCCAATCAAAATTATATCCCATCCCTTGATAAGTCTTGTTGAGAATCTGAAAAGCTCAATCATACTTTTGTTGATGAACAGTTTGCACTTAATAAAAGTCACAGTACTCCAAGCAAGTTGTTCACTCGATAGAATCGCCATTCAGCCATTCCATTCAATGACATAAATTATTGATTATACAACCTGTGTAACAACTTTAAATCTCCAATTCATTAGTCTAAATCATGCTATATTAAATATATATAAACAAAATCCGTTCATTGTAATAATCACCAAATATATGAAAATGCACTTACAACATTAATTTTCAAATTCGTTATGTTTAGAACCTGAAAAACTTTGTGCATGGCTTCAATTTCCCTCCTATACCAGTTGTAAAGGACTCCGTTTCTGTTGCAAACAATTAATAGTCTTCCTCAGCTAAAAATTAAAACTTCGTGATCATGGACCTCAGAGTTCATATAATATCTTAGAGCCATATGATCATAATCAATTAAAAAAAATCTATTACAGTTCAAGAAGAAAACACATTCTGGTCCAGGACACCCTAAAGTAATTAATACACGGGATAACCATGGACCGCTTCAAGAAATTACTATGAATCTAACAACAATGTAAGCATACATTTCCAAAAAGGAAACACGCAAACACAGAGTTAGCAAAAAGAAGAGACTAAAACAAAAACTCGAAATTTACCTCGCTTCGATTTCTTGAAATCACCATTTCCATTGAGCCCGGCTTCCATTTCGCCTCTCCTCTTCACACCACCAGTTTCCATCGCAAAAATTCTCTTCTTTAGTGAAGATTAGACCCCAAAAAAATTTCTTAAGACACTCCAGACAGACGAGAATAGGAGCAAAGTCAAAAAAAGTGAAACTGTAGCGACGAAATAAAAAATACGCAGCAAAAGGATAAACCCTAGATCGAGTTCGTTCCCAGAGCATTAACAAATTTCTTGTAATAAATAAATATTAATAAACCCATATATTAAGGAAACCGGCGGATATTTATAATACGGTCTAATATAAAGGAAACCGGCGGATACTAAATTAATAATTTAATATAACCGACACGTTTTTCAACCTCATCTATGCGCTGTCTTAAAGTTACACGAGCAACTTATTGCACGATGCTAAATAATTTATTTTTTTAATAAAATTATATTTTAATTAAAATGATTATATAATATATTAAATAAAAATATTAAGATGAAAAGAAAAAAAAATAGTTAAATTAAAAAAATTAAATCATAATGGTGGAAAAAAATTGAAATAGTGGAAGGAATAGTTTTTTTTTTTTAATTTTTAATTTATTGACTCAAGAGATCATAAGGTCTTTTTACTTAATATATAAACATAAATTTGTTGATGAACTATAATATTTTTATTCTTCATTTTCTCTCTTCAATATTCTGTTTTTCCCCCCCTTAATTTTTCAATAAACCAACAAACTATATAAATTATTTAATGTTTAATATAATCATAACTATTTATATATTAAATTTTTTATGAAGTTAAATTAATAAAGTTATAATAACTAATAATATTTCATGGAAATTTTATGAAATTCAAACAAAACTAAATATTTATTTAACTTATTATATTATACACATGCAACAAGCGTATTTCGTCGCTAACGAGTGTGTGTTTTTAGTGTAAATGGGTTTGACTTTAGTTTTTTTATGATTAAAATTCATTTTGGTACACGAATTATTGATAAAAATTCAAATTGATACATGAACTATTGAAAATGACTTAATTGATATATCATCCAGCTAAAAAGTCAGATTTTATTATTTACACATATCAATTTGATATTTTATCAATAGTTCGTGTAGTAAAATAAAAATTACTCTTTTTTTTTAATTAGTAATGGTAAATTCACAAGTGTTCAAATACAAATACATCAGATATACCTAGCGAATGTAGCACAAATAACAACGAAACATTGACGCGTCTGAAATAATGAAATACATACAACACCTCTTAATTTAGAAAACTAATCAACGTTTCCAAAAAAGTCCAAGTAGAGACATCTGATCACAAAAATTATCAATCTTTTGGAATGATCAGACTCAACCGAAGGGTGTTCTTCGTCTTCAAAAATATTCCTATCATGAGTCTTTCAAATTTCATACACAGTAGACGTAAAGGCCAACTTTCTAGCCATGTTAACTGCATTGTGTCTCATGTATTCTTTCTTGAACCATTTGAAAATAGCCCTAATATTGTAGTAACGAGTGAGACATATGGAGTGCAAGACCTAACTTTTTGAAACCGTAGAATAATTGACCAAAGAACTCAACACAAGAAGATGTGCAGATATCAAAACTGCTATCGTACTACAAAAAAACGCGGATTAGAGACCGACAAATCGGTCTCTAATTCGGTCTCTATTTACAATTAGAGACCGATTTACTCAGTCTCTATTACCTTGGTCGCTAATTATGGGAGACTGACACCGGGAATCAGTCTCTAAATCGGTGACCGAATTTACAATTTCAGTCTCTAAGATAGAGACCGACATTTTTATGTGGTTTCTAAATTAGAGACGGACTTTCTGGTATCAGTCTCTAAATTGGAGACCAATTGCATGGTATCAGTCTCTAATTTAGAGACTGACTCCGTAAAATCAGTATCTAATTTAGAGTCCGAATTAAAATATCGGTCTCTAATTTAGAGACCGATAGCATAAAATCAGTCTCTAATTTGGAGACCGAATTAAAAATATCGGTTTCTAAATTAGAGACAGAATCAATATCACAGAATTTGTTCACAACCACCAGTAATTAAAGCACAACACAATATTCATCAACACCACTTGTACGTATTCACACAATCCATAATCACCAAAATCATAACAAAATATTCATAAATAAAAATAAATATTCATAACAACTATTCAAGTATGTCAAAAGATTTTCAAAACACAACTATTCAAGTATCACAACCATTCAAGTACAAAACGATTAACCATTTCTTAACATCTCCAAGTCAATCTAGGCGAAACTCAAGGTTGAGTTTCGTCAGAATCAATGGGCGAAGAGAAGTTTTCTAGTGTCTGAGAAAACACCATACGAGCCATAAATTCACGCATCTTTTCCTCCAATTCAGTCAATCGAGCTTTCAAATCTGTGTTCTCTGCCCTTAACTCTTGTATCTCGACAGATGAGCTATTCGGACGACCCTTACCCGTAGAAGTAGACATCGCATGAGGAAAGACAACTTTTGCTTGGGAGCCAAGCCCATAACTGCAATTTTTCTTCATCCCTCCAGCCACCTCGTAATATATGTCGTTCACGGTATCATGTAATGGAGTATGCGGCTCCTCCCCCTCTGCAGCAGCTTGAGATACCTCGGCAATTCTTGCAGTCATATTATCCTATGTAAAAATACATGTAAATTAGATTACAAAAAAATGTAATTCCCTCCGAAACTTATAATTTATATTAGCCTTATGGACAACTTAGGGGCATGCAATGCTTAGGACAAATAATGGCCAGCAAGAAAATGACCCAATCACAAGAGATTAAAATTGTATGAAATTACAGTCATACACACCGGTGGAACCATGATTTTATGTTCAAGAGTGTAAGAGTAACTCGCTGAATGATATAATCATCTATCTAAAGTAAGCAGCTGTACAATAATTTTTTAAGGCCTGAAACATTATATAGCTGAACTTCGTCCAACTCTTTTCTCGAGTTTGACACTGCTGAAAATAAAATTCATCAAAAGACAGAGAGTATCGGATAGTAGCAGAAGATTACAACCGGTAAAAACCCATGAAAACAGAACTAATTAATGTTTCATGGCGAGTATTTAAAAATGACCTATCTAGAGAAGAGCCATCATTGGCTGAAACAACACTCGCAAACAGCCCACTTGGTTAAACAAATTCAGAATTGAAGCCATATTATTTACCAATAACTTTTTAAGACTTACATCCATAGCATGAGATCGAGCATCAACAAAAGTGTCATCCTTGTGACGATGTGTAATACGAAACATTTCCCAACAATCAATTTTTTCGTTTTAAATCAGCTTCCTGCACAAACAAGTTCAAATATGATAGGTTGGTAATATCAACAAATGTAATATATCATTTTAAACTCACCATTTTCAAAGTATGCTCAATTACAGAGCGTGATCTAGCCGTGTGTTTAGTAATTTCAGTGCCCGGGCCAGCAACCTCACTATATCTATTATTTTTAGCAATCTTAGATTTTTTTTTTCCAATTTTCCCTGCTCCAAACAATCTGTCATGCAGTCCATATATCAATAGGAACTTGTCCTGGTGGATGAATCCTTTTTCTCCATTTGTGAAACAGTTTTTTTGTATAATTCTTGACAATACAACTTTTATGTTGCCTTAAATTGTTCCTCTTTCCCAGGTTTCCATGTATATAACTTCTGCAATTTTTAAACAAACAAAAACAAAAAAAATATTATTATTATTAATATTATTAGTATTATTTAACTTCTTACCAAAAACTCTTTGTAGTAAAAATCTTTTCCATCCTCATCTAAATGTCCCCATGTATGCCCAGATGCATACTGTCGCAATTTGAACTTAGAAGTGATATATGCAGAAACCCTATGTCCATGTGGAATAAAACTGCAAAATTTAGCAGCATTTAAAAAAGGAAAACAATTAAAAATAATATTACACCATTTAAAGATAATTACAGACTTACTCGTTACCCATTACTTCAAGCTCAATCTGGTCTCCAACTTGTACCCGTGCAATGTCAGCCATGATGATGATGTCTGCAAAATCAAATTATAACGAAAACAAATTTAAAATATTACTCAATATCATAGAAAACTTCTGGACATTTAATCTGACAGTCCTTGTACATAAAATATATTAAAATTTAAAAAAATATCATTGTTCTCAATCATACAACTCAATAGTCATCACAATCTGCATCATAATCATCAATAGTTTCCAACTTATCACGGTCTGACTCTATTACTACAACAATCTCATCATTTGTAGACATCTCTTCATCATCTAATTCCTCATAAGTAACGTGTACATCTACAAGTAACTGTGACGTAGTTTGAACTTGTGAATCGACTAAATGTCCCCCTGCTTCCTGCATCATGGTACTCGGGCGTGAGAGAGGTTGGGATTTCTATGGTTGATCGAGCCGTCATTCTACAAGTTGCTAAAAATTCACTAGGTCCTCTTCTTATTGTTGGATATTTGGCGTAGAATACTTGACCCGCTTGTACAGCAAAAATGAAAGGTTCAAATTTATTGAATCTTCTATTTGCATTGACTTCAACTAACTTGTAGTTTGAATGTACTCTCGTATCAATCCTTGGCGTCGGATCATACCATGAACATTTGAATAACGCTATCCTTTTAATAGGTAAAGTTGGATATTCAACCTCGACGATTTCATCAAGCCTGCCATAGTAATCAAGTTCAGCAATAATGTTGCTAGATCCTTTCACACAAACACCTGAATTACTAGTCAAGGTGGTTGAATCACGTCGTGCCACATGGAATTTGAAACCATTAACATAGTAAGCCGAGTACACTCTGGTGTTGCGAAGAGGTCCGCTCGCAAGATCCTTCATCATTTGATCTTGTACGTTTGATCTTGGGTCTTTCACCTAAAAAGTAAAATCTCACATAATCTAAAAAAATTTAACATAAACAAAATAAATTTTATTACGTCAAAACTTACATGTTGTTCAAACCATGATGCAAAGTTTGTCTCCAAATTTTTTTCCACTTCATTGGGTAGAATTGCTGGATTTTGTTGTTGCAATTCTAGTTCGTAGATACTACCGAAGAAAAAATTTAATAAATAGTGATGCATCTATGTAAACTTAGGAAACTAAATATTTTATTAAGTGGCACCTAACTTACTTTATGAAAGGTTTCACTTCATCATAGTTTAGTAGAATGTATGTCCTTGCTGCATGGTATTCTTTGCCATCTAACCATCTAGAGACATATGCACCAATCGGTCTACCATAGAACTTGAAAATATAAAACATGTTTGAGTATATTGGTCGAGCATTATCAGAATTTCGGGGACACTTACGATGCCTTGTCTTCACACTGCCAGCAAAATAAAATGCACAAAAAGAAGATGTTTCTTCAACCAAATAAGCATTACATATTGACCCCTCAACTTTTGCTTTGTTACGAACATTATTTTTTAGTCTCCTCATAAAACGTTCAAATGGGTACATCCATCTGTACAGAAGAGGACCAGCTAGACGTGCCTCGTAAGCTAAATGAATAGGGAGATGCTCCATTGAATCAAAAAATCTTGGTGGAAATATGCGCTCAAGTTTACACAGTGTAAGAGGAATTATTGTCTCTAGGCAAATCATGTCGGCTGTCGTAATGACCCTCGACGTCAAATATCTGAAGAACATGCTTAATTCAGTAAGTGCCTGCCAAACATTATTGAGAAGTAGGTCATGGAAAACTATTGGAATAAGTCTTTGCATGAAGACGTGACAATCATGACTTTTCATTCCAAACATTTTCAATTTGTTCATATCCACACATCGAGCCATATTTGAGGCATATCCATTAGGGAATTTGATGTCTTTTAACCAACTACACAATGCCTGCTTACTTTCTTTGTCCAATGTGTAATAGGCCTTTGGAAATTTTTTGGTGGTTTCATTCTGGTGCAACTCTGGTCTGCAACACAATTCTTTCAATTCCTCACGGGACTTTGAGGTGTCTTTGGTTCTTCCCGAAACATTCATCACAGTATTGAAAATATGATCAAAAAAGTTCTTTTCAACATGCATCACGTCCAAATTATGTCTGATAAGCAGATCCTTCCAATATGGCAAATCCCAGAATATGCTTCTTTTCCTCCAACCACATCTACACGTCTTCACAATCTCTTTATTTAATTTTTCAGAACCTATTTCAGTTACTGATACCAACCCATAGTTGTCTATTTGCTCAATGATTTTGTAACACCCAGAAATTTTATTACGTAAATTCGCGTGCATAATTAGGAAAATTTAATTATTTAAATTTTTGAAATATGGGTTAAATATTATTTATGTGTTATTATGTGCATGATTTAAGTATTTTAGCATTTAACCCATAATTTTGGAAATTCTATATTTTTAAGAAATTCATTATTTTGATCGCGTAGACGGGACCGTGGACGGATAAGATATTGATTTTTATCTCAATTATTTTTAGGAGATTTTAGTAGCCATAAATTATTATTTTTGAAGTTTTTATTCTGAAAAATTATGGTATTTTAATTATGTATTTTAGAAAACCCATTTTTAGCCAAAATAAGTCATTTTAATGACTTTTATTGATTTTTAAAAATCCCTTAAATCATAATTTCGGGATTTATTTTAAAACATAAGATTTATATATTTTGAGTAGGATTTTATTAAGTATTATTTATATACTTATGTAATTATTTTCTTAACTAATTAATTATTAAAGTTTTAAACCTAAAATTTCACCCTAACCTTACGACTAAAATTCATCAGCCGCCTCCAACCTTTTCTTCATCATCTTCTTCACGTTCTTCAGCAGCCACCCAAACCCCATAGCCGTGCCTTCAGGAATTTTTGTAGTTCTTCGTCCGTTCGTCGTCTCGGAGCCCCCGTATACGCATCAATCTTCATTATTAAATTAAAAGGCATGTCTATTTTCTTAGTTTGGACACCATATAAGCTATGTATGCATTATTGACAAATTTTTTATTGTTTGATATTGAGGTTCACGATTTATATGCAAGAACTTGATGGTATTCATGGTTTGATTCATTAGTTGGGTGTTTTCATGGTTCATACTCACGTTTTTTATGGTTATGGGTGTGCATGGCTGCTAGTCAGGGGTCTTAGGGGTTCCTTAGGGTCCCTATGGTCGAGTGGGGTGGTCAGTTTGGGGTTGGATGGGTCTAAAATGAAGCCCTTCATTTCTTGTGCACAACTCGCGCAGGTTCAGGGTTCTGAGGAAGAAGACTTTGTTCTCCTTTCTCAGGCCACTATTTTGGATGAGGTTTGAAGGGTTAGAACCCTCTAGATGTTTGATAGGATTGGGAAGTGGTTTCACGGTTATTGGTGGTCGGAGCAGGGAGAACGAGCGGAAATACGGCCGCTGCTCATGTCTGCATGCGAGCTGGGGAAGTAGCTGAATGTAAGACTTCGTTCTCACTCCCTAGGCGATGGTTTGGGCTGATTCTTGTCATGTTAGGACCGCCTGGGAGTGGGCTTGGGTGGTGGTACTCCGACCATTGGTGGCCGGAGTTGGCCGGCCGAACGCCGGGAGTGGCCGCTGCTCGTGGCCGAGAAGAGTAGAGAGAGGGGGCGACGGGTTTAGGGTTTTGGGCTGGTTCCCGGGTCGGGTTGGGGCCTGGGTCGGGTCTGGGGTGTCATGGGTTGGGTCAGCAGAGTTTGGGTCCGGGTTAGGTGGGCCGGGCTCGGGTATTTTAATTTTTAAGTGTTTATTAATTTAAGTGGTTTTTTTGGGCTTTATTAATTAATTAAAAAATTATTTGGGCCTCCAAATAATTTTATTTGGGCCTTAAATAATTTATTTATGTTAGCCCAATGATTTTTATGGGCTTGGGAGCCCATGTGAATTTTTGGGTCAGTCAATGGATTTTTACGTCATTCTAAAAATTTATTGGGTTAATTAAGTTAATGAGCTTAAATATTTATATTTAGGTTCAGTTAAGTTTAAGAAAATAATGTTTGGGCTTTTGGTTTAATTAATGGGCCACCTTAAGATTTAATGGGCTTAGAGTGAGTGATCAGCAGTCTGGATCAACCCATGAAAAATTTACTAAGTTCGAAATATATATTTAATTTATTTTATGCATGAAAGTTATTTTTAAGTATAAGTATTTCTATTAAGAAAAAAATTAATTAAATATATACTACGGACAACTTTTTAGTGCATGCATTCATGAAATTTTACATGTTATGATTATGATAAATGTTGAGCATGAAAAAAATATTTTATGGAAATTGAAGTGATATGGCAGCATAGAGGTGGTTTACCACCGAGCACAGAGGTAGTTTACTACCATCATAGAGGTGGTTTTACCACCGAGCACATAGTAGTTTACTACCAGCATAGAGGTGGATTTATCCACCGCCACGTACGATGGTTCTTAGACTGATCAGTCGCTCATGATTACGAGCCACACTCATGGATATAACCTACTATGTTCTTTATGATTATGACATGCTCAAATGATGTTATGTATTATATGATATAGCACATGGATGTTATTTTATGATGAAAGTTATGACATGGAAGTATTTTGATGCATTATTTTAAGAGCATGCACGCATGGTCATGGATTATGTATATGTATTAGTATGATTATGTGATGCATTATTTTAACCCTTGTTACAAAGGTTTAGACATGTTGAGCCTCTAGGCTCACTACGCTTATATGGTGCAGGTGAGCATGATGATTTTTATGTAACTCCTACCGATGGCGAGGACGCATGAGTGAGCATGGCAGTGGTCCCGTGACCGTCGCATTGAGTCTTAGCATGTTTGAGTACTTTTGAGAATTTATAAAACATGTTTCGTATTTTCAGTTTCCAGTATTTGAGAGAAATATTTCTATTATGTTTCCGCATTAGGGGGTTATGGATTTTTACTTAGATATTATCATTATTTTTATTTAGCATGACGTAAGATTTTCAGTGGTTTAATGTTTATTGTTTACTAAAGCTTTTGTTTTAAGAATTTTATTTATTAGTAGTATTTTTAATGTTTATACATATATGTATGGACATATATGTATAGTTTTTATTTAAAAAAAAAAGTTTTTTCGCATTTTATTAGTAGTAGACGTTTCAGATTTCTTCTCCTGACTTAATTTGTGGTGGATGTTTTGTCACCTCCCGATTCTTTATGAAAGCTTTCTTAATTTTCCTCAAAGGATGGTCATAAGACAAAAACTTACGATGATTATCAAACCAGGACGTCTTCCCACTACGAGGTAATGTAAATGCATCAGACTCGTCCCTGCAGTGTGGGCATGCTAACTTACCAGCCGTGCTTCATCCCGATAACATTGAGTATGCCGGAAAATCACTAATTGTCCATAACAAGGCAGCGTTCAGATAGACGATCACAAGTGAGAGCTTTTCTTTGGCACAAAGCCCAAGGATTAAAGCATGATTGGATTAATTTTATTTGAAGTGATGATTTTGATTAATTGATTTCAGATGAAATTAATCTCAGAATGTGCTTGACTAAATCTATTAAAAAAAACTTATAAGCTCCTAGATTCGTTTAAGTTTTTTGGAGTTGGCCTGTAGCCGCAGGTTGCTGTAAGAGACCGGTCCGACCCTTTTAAAAGCGACACTCCCGATCATAGTTTACTTCTTAGGATATGTTCAATGGTGTGAGCATATTGGTGAGATGAAATTGATAACTTCATCGTACGATGATGTAAGCATTTGATAAATTCGTTATATCGTTCGATGATTGTGAAATATTGTTGCAGAGATTATGTTAAAACATTATTTTTTTATATTGAAATATTAATTTTTTTTCTTTCATTAAATAAACGAGTTTTTAAACACAAAATAAAATCACACAATTAAAAGAAATAAAAATACTTAAAATTTAATTTTACAGAAAATTTAAGAAATGCGTGAAATAAATAAATTTTAAAAATATTTATTTTAAAATGTATTTTTAAAATTAAGAAATACATTCCTTTATCTTTTAAAACATTTTTTTTATCAATTCTATTTCTTATTATTTATTTTAGTTTTTAAATATTTATTTTAGTTATTTAAAATGACCAAATTAATCTGATCACTGGATTTGGTCAAAACTTTTAAAAAGTAATTTTATTTATTTAAAAAAAAAAACGTTACAGGTGAACTTCATCACATGGACTCCACCTGCGAGGATTTCTCCTTGTGCCACTTTCTATTGAAATGGGTGAGGAAGCCGATCAATTGTACAAATCCTTCTACGGAAAACAATTTTTGACTGGGTAACATTTTTTGGGTGATACGAGAAACGAATAAAACTAACCCTTTATAGGAGATAATTTTAATAATAATTTTAATTCTATGTTTCATCCAATGTAACATAGAATCACCCAAAAAAAAAACTATATAATTACATAAATATAATCATACGGACGAGACACCTGGGCACAGCTAATACTCGAATTATATATTGGCAAGTAATCACTGTCACATGAATAGCTTGGTGAAAACGCAGTTTGGCAACATAATCAACAACATTGGATTTGATTAAACTTAGGAGTCGTGTCGTGGAACCGTTGCCCGTTTGAATATTTCGCATAAATATATGGAGAGTGTTTTTTTTTTTGGGCATAAAAATCAATAAATATGAGTAAGTACATCACCTTCTTCCTCTTGCTCCTCTTCCCGCTCTTAGTTTCATCTCAAAACAACGGTAATATGACGGTTGGATCTCCATTAGAGGCGGATGAAAGCTCGAAACCGTGGCTTTCACCTTCTGGAGACTTTGCTTTTGGATTCCAGCAGCTCCCAGATAACAAAGATCTCTTCTTGTTTTCCATCTGGTTTGATAAAATCCCAGAAAAGACCATCATCTGGTACCAAAATGGCAGCAATCCAGTGCCTCGGGGCTCATCGATCCGGCTCGTTGTTGCGGGTGGGCTCGAGCTGCGGGATGCTCGGAACCAATTAATTTGGAGCACAGATCTTTCTCCTGATGAAACTGCATATGGGTTCTTGAATGATACAGGAAATCTTGTTCTTTTCCGCAATGACTCGACCCGGTTGTGGGAAAGTTTCAAGAATCCAACAGATACCATAGTGCCTACTCAAGTTATTGAGATGAATGGTGTGCTTATTTCAAGAAAATCGGAGACAAACTTTTCTCAGGGGAGATTCTACGCCAGGATGCTTGATGATGGAAACTTCGTGTTCAGCACCAAAAGCCTGATTTCGAATGCAGAGTTTGATTTTGATTATTATAACAGCTCGACTTCTGATCCAACCAATGAATCCAATTCTGGTTATCAGCTTGTTTTCAACGAAAGGGCTTCGTTGTTCGTTAGTAGAAGAAATGGGGTCCAATATGGTATTTCATCCCGTTCGATCCCTCCAGCTTCTGAAAATTATTACAGGGCTACCCTGAATTTTGATGGAGTTCTTATTCAGTACTATCATCCCAAGAATGGTACTAATCCAGGGTGGAATGTTGCCGGTTCTTGGCCAAAGGACATCTGTTTCTCCATGTCCGGAGAGCGAGGAAGCGGGGCTTGTGGCTATAATAGTGTGTGCCATCTCGAGAATGGGAGGCCTAAGTGTGCGTGCCCGAGAGAGTTCGTACTGGCTGATCCGAACGACGTGTATGGCGACTGCAAGCGCACCAAAGCTGTCTTGAACTGCGTCGACGGTGAGGAAGGCTCGCCTGAAGATATATTCGAATTGGTGGAAATTCAGGAACAGATTGGCCATTTAATGACTATTCACAATACAGAAGAAGACTGCAGATCATCTTGTCTGAATGATTGTTTCTGCAGCGTGGCGATTTACAGAGGTAACAGCTGCTGGAAGAAGAGGCTGCCCCTCTCTAATGGCAGAACCGACGCGGCTTTAGATGTCAAGGCCTTTTTAAAGTTGAGAAAGGGCGAAGTTCCTTTTTTGAATCCAAATATTTCTACTCCAAAAAAGGACCAGAAAACCTTGGTTCTCATCTTATCAGTGCTCTTAGGCAGCTCAGTGTTCATAAACTTCTTGTGCATTACCTCAGCTTGTGTGGTATTTTTCCTGATGTACAAGAAAAAGATCACAAATTCCCATTCAAACCTCACCACCATTGGACCCAATCTGCGTTGATTTACGTATCAAGAACTTGAACAAGCTACCTCCGGGTTCAACGATGAAGTGGGAAGGGGTGCATTCGGGACAGTATACAAAGGGGTGCTGCCGAATTCTTCCGAAACCGTTATAGCCGTGAAGAAGCTCGAAAGGGTTGCTAAAGATCTAGAAAAAGAATTCATAGCCGAGGTAAATGTGATCGGCCATATTCATCACAAGAACCTGGTTCCCCTCCTAGGATTCTGCCATGAAGGGCCAAATAGGTTGCTAGTATACGAATATATGAGCAACGGGACGCTAGCGAACTTCCTCTTTGGCGAAAAGAAACCGACATGGATCCAGAGGACTCAAATAGTCATAGGTGTTACCCGGGGACTAACATATCTGTTGGGCTTTGGCCCAACTAACTCTTATTTCCAGCCCAAATAAGAGTTAGTTGGGCCAAAGCCCAACAATTCTCCACCTTTTGGCCCAACGCCGGTTCATTGGTTTTGGAAAGTCACCTACAGTTATCATCATCGCCCCACAACAAGAAACACAAAGTCAGTATCAGTCGGATGTATCAAAGTTTAAAATTTTCAAACACGATCTAAATTTTTCAACAGATAAACACTTAGTTCCCATATCAGCAGGATTAAATTCAGAAGGAATCTTTTCAAGATAGACAATACCTTTTGCCACCACATCACGAATGTAGTGGAACCTAACATCAATATGTTTAGTTCTATCATGAAAAACAGGATTCTTACACAGTTGGATGCCGGATTGACTATCAGAAAATACAACTACTTCACCTTCAAGGAAACCAATTTCAGAAATGAGACCTTTCAACCAAATAGCTTCTTTTAACGCTTCAGTTACAGCTACATACTCAGATTCGGTGGTTGAAAGGGCTACAATGTGTTGTAATTGAGATTTCCAGCTAATACAAGCACCACACAACGTAAACACATAAGAAGTTGTTGATTTTCTATTGTCCCTATCATTGGCATAGTTAGAATCCACATATCCAACCAATTTAACATCATTTTCAGATCTGGAAAATTTTAAACCATGATTCACAGAACCATTCAAATATCTCAGCAGAAATTTGAGAGCTTCCCAATGGTAAACTCCGGGATTAGACATATAACGACTCAAGCAACTCACAGAATATGCAATATCAGGCCTTGTGCTAACCATTAAATACATGACAGAACCAATAGCATTAGAATAAGGCACATTCTTCATGCATTTAACATCATATTCAGTTTTAGGAGCTTGCTCTTTACTTAGAACGAAATGACCAGCAAGAGGCACATTGACAGGTTTGGCATTTGACATGGAAAATTTACTCAAAACTTTCTTAACATAAGTATCCTGATTCAATAAAATGATAGACCGCTTTCTATCCCTATAAATATTCATGCCAAGAATCCGTTTAGCATCTCCTAGGAATTTCATATCAAATTTAGCACTCAAGCAATTTTTGACATGCTCAACAGTTTTCACACAAGAACTAATCAATAGCATATCATCCACATAGATAAGCAAAAAAACTGGAACTTTAGCATTTTGTTTGAAATACAAGCAATGGTCATAATTACTTCTAGTAAAACCCAAAGAGAGCATGCATTCATCAAACTTTTTATTCCATTGCCTAGGAGATTGCTTTAGGCCATACAAAGATTTCTTGAGCAAACAGACATGATCAGGATACTTAGAGTTCACAAAGCCTTCAGGTTGCCTCATAAAATTTTTTTCATTTAGTTCACCATGTAAAAAAGCAGTTTTAACATCTAATTGTATCAACTCCCAATCAAACTGAGCAACAAGAGCAAGCATAATTCTAACAGTAGTAAATTTCACAACAGGAGCAAATATTTCGGTATAGTCTATCCCTTCTTTTTGAGTAAAACCCTTAGCTACTAACCTAGCTTTAAATCTGACAGATTCACACTCATTCTTGACCTTGAACAACCACTTACAGTCCACAACAGAACAATTTTCAGGTTTAGGCACAAGAATCCAAGTATTGTTAACATGCAAAGAATTAATTTCTTCTTTCATCGCATTTAACCATTTTCCAGAATTTTCAGATTTTAAAACTTCGTCATACGACTTAGGTTCAACATTATCAATAGATTCAAATACACTGAATGCATAAGAAGTCATGTGAAAGTTATCAAAGTGTTGTGGAGGCCTAATATTCCTTCTAGATCTATCTCTAGCTAATTGATAATCATTCAAGTCACTTTCATGCACATTTTCACTAGTTTTCTCATGCATATCAGAATCATCATTAGCATTATCAGACAGATTATCAAACACTTCATCCACAACAGGCACATTCTGCACATTTTCAGAAACAAGACTTGGACCAGGCAAATGCTCCACCTTGTTTGGAGCAGTGGCATCTTGGGGAATGGGTAAGGGAGCAGATAAACATGGAAAATCAGATTCATTGAAAACAACATCCCTACTGATTAACACTTTAAAACAAGTTTGATCCCTTAACCACAATCTATAACCCTTAACCCCATCAGGATAGCCAAGAAAAACACATTTTACTGATCTAGGTTCAAGTTTATCTTGTTTCTGATGCACAAAAGCAGAACATCCAAAAACTTTCAAGTTTGACAAATCAGTTTGCGTACCAGACCATACAAATTCTGGACACTTACCATTCAAAGGCACAGAAGGGGATCTATTTATCAAATAAGCTGCTGTACAAACAGCTTCACCCCAGAACTTTTTTGAAAGTCCAGAACATGCAAGCATACACCTCACCCTTTCAAGTAAAGTTCTATTCATACATTCAGCAACACCATTTTGCTGAGGCGTATAAGGGACAGTCTTGTGTCTTTGAATACCAGATTCAGCACACAGGTTGTCAAACAATTTGTTACAAAATTCAAGACCATTATCGGTTCTTAGAATTTTAATTTTCTTACCAGTTTGATTTTCAGTCAAGTTTTTCCAGTTTTTAAACTTCTCAAACACATCAGATTTGTTTTTCATTAAAAACACCCAAACTTTCCTTGAAAAATCATCAATCACAGATAAGAAATATTGATTTCCACCATGCGTGGGCACACTAGCCGGACCCCAAACATCAGCATGCAAATACTCAAGAATTTCAGAAGTGACATATTGTTTGGGACTTGGGAAATGTGGAAACTTGACTCTAGATTGTTTCCCAAGAACACATGCATCACAAAATGGCACACAAGACAATTTTTCAGTACCAAAGTAACCATCTTTATGCAATATTTCTAAACCTTTAGAACTCATGTGACCTAGTATTTTGTGCCACAAATCAGTTTTATCACTCAAGACAGCATTCACAATGTTTTGCATACAAGATTCAGGTTCAGCATGGCAAACATACAAGTTTCTCAATTTTTCAGCTTTGAAAAACACCAAAGAGCCTTTCAAAATTTTCATAACCCCATTACCCCATCTACCCTGTAGACCGTCATCTTCCAAAGATGCACAGGAAATCAAATTATGACATAAATCAGGAACATGCCTAACATTTTTCAAAGTCAGCACATAACCTGAATCAAATTTCAAGCATACATCACCAAGACCAGCAACTTGGCACATCTTTTCATTAGCCATAGAAACAGACCCATGTTTCACTTCTTTATAAGTAGAAAACAGATTTTTGAATGGAGACATGTGAAAAGTGCACGCAGAATCTACAAGCCATTCATTTTCACACAAAGCACTTGAATGCACAGAATTCACAGTAGGCACATCACATACTTCAGTCACCATAAAAACATCACCCATGTTTTCACTAGAAGAAGCCATATTAGCAATATCATCATGCTGATTTTTGTAATTCTGGTTTTGTTTTTGTTTAGGCCTTGAACAATCTTTAATGTAATGACCTGTTTCACCACAATTAAAACACTTTCTGTTTTTAGGCCTCGAATGAGATCTTTGCTTACTCTTACCTCTATTTTTCACAGAAGGTTGGTTATGGTTGTTTGAGTGTCTTTGAAAACGAGTTTTAGACCTTCCTCTAACAAACATAGCCTCACCAGAGTTATTACCACCCCTATTGGTTTTCAAATCAATCTCTTTGCTTTTAAGACCATTCACAACAGTTTCTAATGTTATATTATCTCTACCATACTTAATAGCAGATTTAACATCACTGTATGAATCAGGAATAGCATTCAAGAGAACAATAGGTGTGTAATCATCAATGTGTTTATCTCCTGTTTGCTTAATATCTTGAATTAATTTGGTAAACACATCAATATTTTCATCAATGTCCTTGTTCAAATTGAGTTTGAAACGGAAAAATTTTTCAAGTAAAAACAATTTACTCGGCAGGGAAGTCTCCGTATAGAGCTCTTCTAATTTTTCCCAAAGTTCTTTGGCCGATTTCAGTTTACCCACTTTTCTTAGCACAGAATCAGATAAATTCAAGATAATAGAGGAGTAAGCAAATTCATCCATTTCAGCTTTTTTTCTCAGCCGTTTCGGCAGCAGGATACGACAAAGCTATTGCTTTGAAAACTCTTTGTTGTATTAAAATTCCTTTCATTTTCTGCTGCCAAATTGAGAAATCAGTTTTCCCGTTAAAAGGTTCAAGATTAAAACCAGTGAACGACATTTTTTCACACAGAAAAAACACAGAAACTTGACCGGCAGATTTCTCACAGAAAAGGCAGTAAACAACACAAATTTCAGATTACAGCAAACACAGCGGAAGCAACAAGTAAGCACGAAATTCCTAGGTTTCTACCAGCACGTAATCCCAGAACCTAAACCGCGGCCAGCGGCTACTACAAATGCGATAAAAGAGGTTCAAGCCAATTTACCAGAGCGAAACTCTAAGTAAGAGTTTCAATCCCACGAACCAGTAAAACTAACGAGACGACTCAAAGTCGCGGCTGACCAGCAAGCTCACGGCAAGATGGAACAAGGGCTGTCCAGCGATGACGATGGCTGCTATCCCGGCACCGGCGAGGCTGCAGTCCCGACACCGGCGAGGCTGCTGTCCCAACGAGCAGAAATCAGCGACGCGACCACAGTGGCTCTGATACCACTATTAAGCATCCATTGTCCAAGCACCGTCCAGCCCTTATCTTCCTTTGTCTTCTTTCCTTCTTTTCCCTTACCTGCAAAATAAATGAACCAACAGCAGCAAGAAAGGAAACCAAAGAAAAGAACAGAAAAAATAAAGGAATGACAGTAGAATAATCGTAAAGAAATCGCAAGCTCCGGGCTCAGATAACTAGAACCATTTCTCCATTTCACCGGCAAACATCGACGAAGACCACAAAAGGATTTCCCAGCCCAAACTCACGCCCACCGTTCTTCACACAGAAGAAAAGACCCAACGCGATCGATCGAGAAAGACTCCAGCAGAGCAGCACAAAAGCTCAAGAAGAAAAGGAGGACACAAAGTCACCTGAGAGAAAGATGGAATGCACACTCGGTTCACGAAGAAAGCCAAGAACGCACACGTTCTTTTTCTTCGGCTGCTCAACCTCTCGCTCCTCTCTTAATCTCACTCTCTCGATCTAATCTGCAGAATAGGTTTGGGAATAGGCTATATACAAGGGCCTAAATTATTTGGGCTGGGAAATAAGAGTTAGCAGCCGAAGAAAAAGAACGTGTGCGTTCTTGGCTTTCTTCGTGAACCGAGTGTGCATTCCATCTTCCTCTCAGGTGACTTTGTGTCCTCCTTTTCTTCTTGAGCTTTTGTGCTGCTCTGATGGAGTCTTTTTCGATCGATCGCGCTGGGTTTTTTCTTCTGTGTGAAGAACGGTGGGCATGAGCTTGGGCTGGGAAATCCTTTTGTGGTCTTCGTCGATGTTTGCCGGTGAAATGGAGAAATGGTTCTAGTTATCTGAGCCCGGAGCTTGCGATTTCTCAACGATTATTCTACTGTCATTCCTTTATTTTTTTTGTTCTTTTCTTTGGTTTCCTTTCGCTGCTGTTGGTTCATTTCTTTTGCAGGTAAGGGAAAAGAAGGAAAGAAGACAAAGGAAGATAAGGGCTGGACGGTGCTTGGACAGTGGATGCTTAACAATATCTACACGAAGAATGCAGCAACCAGATCATTCACTGCGACATAAAGCCTCAAAACATACTTCTAGACGAATACTACAACGCGCGGATTTCAGATTTCGGGTTATCCAAGCTCTTGATGATTGATCAGAGCCGAATGCTGACGGATATAAGAGGAACCAAAGGTTACGTGGCCCCTGAATGGTTCAGGAACGCTCGGATAAACGTGAAAGTTGAAGTTTACAGCTTCGGCGTGCTGCTTCTGGAGATTGTTTCTTGCAGGAAGAGCTTGGAGTATTTGGATTCTGGCAACGAGGAGTTGTCTGTTCTGACAGATTGGGTGTGGGATTGCTACACGGAGGGGAGGCTGGATCTTGTGGTGGAGGATGATCATGAAGCGTTGGATGATTTGGAAAGAGTGGAAAGAATGGTGAAAGTGGGGATTTGGTGCATTCAAGAAGAATTGTCTTTGAGGCCGAGTATGAAGAAAGTTTCCCTAATGCTTGAAGGGATCGTTGAAGTTGAAGATCCTCCATGCCCATATCCTCTCTCTATTTAAACTATATTTGTCGATTTTTATGAAGTTAAGGATATTGATATTTGATGCTTATATTATTTGTTTAGACAATCATTTATAGGCAAGATTTGTGGAATCCCCTGATCTATTTCCATGCTCTAGCTACTTCTTAATGTGTAAAAAGATGTCTTCAAATTTTGATTCATAATATTGTGTTAAATTGATTAAAATTTGAAATTAACCGTGTTGATAGTTATTGTATATACGAAAGTCATTTGATCGCAAATAATTATTGAATGTGTAAGATATATATATATCAATGTTACGAATGATACTTCAATTTATAGCCAAAGCATTTTGGATAAGAAATCTGGTTCAACGGTCTGGATTAAAGGACGTGTGATCTGACGGTAGAAATTCAAATTAATTGTATTATTTTTCTAGGAAGACGAAATTTGATCTAGGTATATATTGAAAGAACTGTATTTAGACTTTAGAGTTTTAGACTGTACGATGCATTTTGGCAACCCGTGGAATGGTGGAAGGGACACTGCAGGAGTTCGAGCTCTGTTTTAATTACGTGAAAGGATTTACATTTGGAAATATAAAA